>NC_063198.1:30634896-30647396 GCF_017589495.1 Alosa alosa
AAATTTATTTTGCATCTGTAGATACATGTCTTGTTGTGCAAGGCATCTTTGGCTTTTTGTCTGCCACATGTAATTCCTTTGTTTGTCCGTTTTTGGGCCTTGAAAGTGACGTCAGGGATCTTGCTTTGTTCCTTTAGACAATGGACGCCGTGACATCTGACAAATAAAAGGCCTAAATGAGCTTAGCCTGCAAGATCAGATTAATGAATGTGATTCACTCATTGCGGGCCCTATCGGGTTGTTCTACAAAAAAGTGGATTAAAGCTTGTTGATATCCTCTTAGTTGATTCCTGTGGTTGCCTAAGACCGTTGGTGTCACTAAACAGCTTAGCATGGTCAGCCATCAGTATTGTTTATTACTGACTCCATGTCGGACAACCCCCCCCTTGTTTTTGTGACCCGTAAACATATGTTGGCTGCTCTTCGTGACCTGTAAAGCATCAGGCAATCGAACACAGGCGACAAAGACACTTTCCCAGATGGCAGATATCTATGTACGCGGGATTTGGCAGTGATCAGTCACGAAGCAACGCGGACATGTTTATGAGACGGGGATCCGGTTGCGCCGACAGTGAGCCAGCAAAAGGAAGTGGTATGTTTCAAATCTGTGTTAGTTGAAGTAAGTACTTGTGTTAGCAGAAGTATGGTCGCATTTAGATTCATTCAATGAAATAAAGAACAATGACAAGTGTGCCTGTGACCCAGGAAGGTAACATCAGAGCTGGGTTTTTTTTTGGCCTTGAAACGGGAACCATTGTCCCAGTAGCCAACGGCTATCAAACACTTCCTTTTTTTACACAGGATGTCACACTCCTCTTTAACTACACTGTGTGTGCTGTGTGTGTGTGTGTTTGTGTGTCTGTGAACAATCTCATCAATGCAGCCAGGGTGATTTTTGTGAATGGGAAAAGTTTGAGAGTATCTATGGAAACAAATGAGACGGCGAGCTTAAGAGACGCAAGGCAGCCACGCGAACACTGACTCATATCCTGTTAACTCCTTGATCGAGTTCCCTTCTGTTTGTCGCAGTGATTACAACCCTGCAAGCTGAGGTCCCTACAGGCTCTTGCAGTCTTTCCTTTTGAGCCTCCGTGAGGGGATCTGACTGGTGGCAGCGTAGCGCTTCAGGAGTTAGCAGATCTGCATCCCTCTCTCTCTCTCTCTCTCTCTCTCTCTCTCTCTCTCTCTCTCTCTCTCTCTCTCTCTCTCTCTCTCTCTCTCTCTCTCTCTCTCTCTCTCTCTCTCTCTCTCTCTCTCTCTCTCTCTCTCTCTCTCTCTCTCTCTCTCTCTCTCTCGCGTTCTCTTGGGGAGTGATTTGTTTGTCTAGATGAAGATATAGTCTTGTGCAGGGATCTGCAACTAGCAGCGGAAGATACCACAGTGTCAATAAACTGCTCCGCTGAAAGAACAGTCCAGATAGCTGGTGAAGCATTCAGGTAGTCAGAATATGTATTAGATACAAACAAACAAACAAACAAACAAACAAACAAACAACTGAAAGAATAATAAAATGTACATGTACCAAAATGCTGAACTGAAGAAAGAATGATTTATTTTTTTTGTCTAGTCATCTGAAGAGGGCCTCAGTGTCGGTAGTCTGGCTTGGTTTGATAGTGTGAACATGTCAGCTTTTCCTGTTCTGTAGAAGGTCAAAATTAGGCAGTGAAGTATAATTCTGAAACCATGTGGGTTGCTAGTGATAATGAATGGACCCTGGTGTGTGTGTGTGTGTGTGTTTGTGAAACAGTGCGGAAAAGGAAACTGTTGACTGACTGACCAAAAATATCTCTGAATATCAATGAGATGTGGCGTGAAATTCTTGTCAAACTCGATTTTGTGACCGCGGTAGTGGGAAAAAAAAAAAAAAAAAAAATGCCTAGCGCCACTGTGACCGCATACCAGGAGAAACAATAGCTGAACCACGTGAATCTAGAGCGCCTTGTAGCTTTTAAAGGTTAGTAAATGACGTTTGCTGCTGGATTAGACAATCGTTGAGGTAAGTGTGCCTGGAACAGCTGAAGTGAGCAGATCATCACTGGCAGTACACATTTCCTCCAATGGTGCTCCATTGCTGAAGAGGGTGAAGAGGCCTATGATAAACGTTATTAGTTCCCTAACCCCAACCCAAGGTAAATAATTCATGCTTAAACTGATATTTGCAAGGCATGATGACCCCCATGATGACCCCCAGAAATCTCTCCGGTTCAGTCACTGTGAATGGGTGGAGTAACTGAGGTCACGGCTGATGCATGTTTGGCAGAATCCATTCCGATGTGGTCTGTTCTCTATAAAACTCTTCCTGGCCTGCCCCCCACTCCATGGTGTTACTCCTCGGGACATTTAGAAACATTAGGCCACCACAGAAAAGCGTAGGCCTCTCCATTACTGAGCCCCTGAGTCACTTTAAACAAACCAGCACTAGCTTTTCCTAGCCTGTACTCTAAAACACACACACACACACAGTCTTCTGGCCTCCCCTCTCCCTGCCGCGAGCGCTTCAAACCAACAGCTAATGGGGAAGGCGTAAACACCTGACCTCATCCTCACGGCCCGTCCCTGTTGGCCAACTGGCCTTTCCAGCAAGCGCATGATGTCAGCCCCGGCCCTGGCGCTGACGGCTGCTTGCTCCTCACCACGGGCCTCACACCGGCGCTGGAGTTTTTGGACGATGGGGAGCTGAGGGGAATGGCTAACGTGCCGAATTCCCAGTTCCCATTTTCTCAGCATGGGTTGGGCTTGATCATCAAGCAGATCGGTTACGGAGCGTAAGGGACGGATCGTTTATCTGTCTCCTTCTCTTCTCGCTCATAATTCATTGGAGCTTTGTATACTGTGTGTGTTTTCACTGATGCCGAAATAACTGGATGATGTGAGCCACTGCAGGGAACGTTGTCCTGGCCTTACTTCTCACTCAGCAAACGGATAGGCTTACAGACTGCAGGGGATGGATAGCATACCATCTTCTGCTCTGTGTTCATGCTTGGTCATGGATGCTCCATTGTACTGTTTGTTTTTGTTTGTTTGTTTGTTTGTTTTTATTTATTTATTTATTTATTTATTTATGTTAACTAATGAAATAGCTGGGCTATGAGGAACAGTTAATATTTATCCTCAATGGCGGAGTGGTAATCAGAAGCGTCATGTGAATTCCCGGTGGGCCGGTGTTTTGGGGCCGGGCTGATTACTGTGAGCTTAAAAAGGCGCATGATGTTGCTGTTTGAATATTGTCTTTGCTCGGCCTTCCAGCAGCCTGCACTGTGCGAGTGCAGCCCTTCACTTTGCATTCGCCCTGCCTTGAAAACCAAAAGACAACAATTTTATCATCAAAATTCTATAGCTGATGTTTTTATTAAGGTCCCACCTTTTTGAAGGTTGTAGAATATCTTATTAGCATAGATTTTAAGAAACATATTTAAGTTTCTATAACACACAATGCTCTGGACATTAAATAGCCTTAGTTGTGGAAATGGCCTTAAATTAAACAAACAAACAAACAAACTTCACATTGCATTTCCCTCTGCCCCTCCCCACAGCCCTGGACGTGGCTATGATGACCTGACATGCATCCTGCCCCAGATCGCCCTGTGCGCGCACTACACTCACGCTGCGTAAGGGACCCGCAAATTAATCAAGGTCCCAAGCGAGAGTTTTATTGTTGACGAGAAGATGAAGCAGAAGCTAATATCTGGGCATGAGAAAAGAAAAAAGAAAAAGTAGATTCGGGAGGGGCCGCTCAAGCTTAAAATCTCCCGGTAATATTTAGCGTCCCGCTCTGCGCCTGTTTATCTTAATCCTCCACGTTTTCCATCATGGTTTAATGATTGAGCAGATGGGTTTATGGACCCTTTAGAGAGTTCCATTATCAGCATCATAGTTGGCCCCACAAGACTTCCGTTTTAACATTCCACATGTTATCTTAATGTAGAGGAAGTAGATTGGGAACCAAATAGAACGTTCAAGCATTGTTTTTGTTTTTATTGTTGAAAGGGTCTTATAGATTGCACTCTCGCTCTTTCACTTTTGTGTTTATTCATGGCAGCCTCATATAATAGGAATGTTTATTTTATTTTTAAAGCACTATTTATTTTTATGGAGACGTGGAATGAAGTAGAGGAAAAGATTGAGCAAATTATGTTCAGCAGGATTCCGTTTTTTGAAAGTCCAGTTTCCAGTTTTCAGCATGGCAATAGAGTAGCTGAGTTTTTGAAAGTGGTGTTCCACATCTACTCATTAAATAGGTATCGGTATACAAACTTCCAAAGTCTCCGTTATCGGTATAAAAGTCTCCGTTTAATGCACTCTGTACAGCACTTAGGTCAGTGTAAGCTGTGTGCTGTGCTTAAGTAATAAATGTTACATAATACTTGCCTTAACGGGTACTGTCTGCAGGGAATTTTTACGTTTTGTTGTGGTTAAACCTTAGCGGGGTGGGTTGCATTTTAACTCAGACGCCCAAACACAAGTCTTAACTTGTCACCACGTCTGTGTGTTTCTCACTAAACCGGCTGCTTCTGTTCCTCTGGCGTAGAAAGACAGACACAGGATGTAGGTCCCACTTTCATGAACTCTTCATCGTCATAAAGTACCCATGACGTGAACCTGTTAACATTAGTGTAACGTCACATGTCCGAGGAACACGAGTAGGAACTCATTCAATTTCAACACTTTCATTTTAAGTTTTTTTTTTTTTTTTATCTGCTTTGAGTTTGAGCCTACAATTGCAAACAAACACATAAGCTGTGTGAGGACTGGAGTTATTTTTGTACATTCAAATATAAAAGCATTTGTCTCAAATCTGTTTTTCCGAATTTGAATACAACTCCAATCCATTCCTTGTCCAGCTGCTATCTGTGTGGGTTTACCTGGTGTAGTTTTCCCGTGAGTGTGTGTGTATGTGAGTGTGTGTATGTATGTGTGTGTGTGTCTAAGAGAGAGAGAGAGAGAGTGTGTGTGTGAGTGTGTGAGAATATGGATATGTTGCTGTCTTATCACTGGAGCCAATTTGCCTGCTCTTGCCTCTTCACCCACAAAGGACTTCCCCAGCGAGGTCTGACCTAAGAAGTAATTTGGTTTGGAAAATCCCTTCAGTTAGCGTGCGCACACACACACACACACACACACACACACACACACACACACACACACACACACACAGACAGATGCAAATGCGGAAGAAGAGGAAGGGTTTTTTTCTTCATTCCCTTATTATGACCCAAGCTTGCTGTTCCTTAGAGGCGCTGTGAGGGTGATGCCAGTGCCAGGATGTGTATTATTAGAAGTGTGTGTGTGTTGTGGTGAAACGATGGGTTAGTGAAGTGGCTGCTGTGAGAAGAGCTGACCATGTACAGATGACACACAGACACACACATACACACATACATACACACACACACAGAGACACTTGCTGATGCTTGAGAGCAGCCGTGGCCTACTGGTTAGCACTTTGGACCTGTAACCGAAGGGTTGCTGGTTCAAACCTCGACCAGTAGGCGCGGCTGAAGTGCCCTTGAGCAAGGCACCTATCCCCTCACTGCTCCCCGAGCGCCGCTGTTGATGCAGGCAGCTCACTGCGCCGGGATTAGTGTGTGCTTCACCTCACTGTGTATGTGCTGTGTGTGTTTCACTAATTCACGGATTGGGATAAATGCAGAGACCAAATTTCCCTCACAGGATCAAAAGAGTACATATACTTATACTTACTTATACTTACTTATACACACACCCACATACACAGAGACACACACAAACACACACCCACCCACATACAGAGACACACACAGACACACACACACCCCACATACACAGAGACACGCGCACGCACGCACGCACACACATATGCATACACACACACACACACCAAGTGATGCTCCTAGTGTGTTTGGGTGAGTGCTGTATTGATGTCAAGGTAGCAAGTGTGAATCTAAAGTCTGGCTGTGATTTATTGAAAGTGAAACCTTGATCGTCATGGGCGATCAGTCAATGTGTAGGAACAAAGCTAGTGCTAGTGCGTAGCGCCACCTTCTGGACGACAGCCAGATGTGCTCAGAGGAAAAGGATGATGCTTACCACACCAGCTACTTCCACTTCTATAATGCCTCCTCTTTGACTGTGTGTGTGTGTGTGTGTGTGTGTGTGTGGTCAGAATGCGGTGACAATGCAGTATAGGAGAATGGCAGTAATCATGTTTGAAATGGGAACAAAGGTCTTTGATTTCTGCTTTCCTGTTAAATGAGCAGCAGTGATCTGACACAAGTCCTCTCAAACAACAGCAGCAAAATTAATGAGTGAAAGGGCAGGAGTTTAACAGCTGATAGTTATCCCACCTTCTCCCTGACATTCAAACATGGTGGACAGACTTTCAAAAGGAGTGATCTCTTTAACTCTGCTTTAATTGAATAACCCACCATGGTGGATGAGTCGGTCTCCGGTGGTCAGTGTTTCGTTCCAAAGACCTTCACCCAGAGTTATAGTCATAGTTCTGTATTGGAAAGCAGTTCGGCACTGGAAGTAGGTGCTGAAGGTGTAGCCAAACGCCTCAGTGTCTTCACGGTTGCCTGTTCAGGTTTGATGTCATTTTGCTTGTGTGTGTAGGTATGTATTCTGTAATGGTAAATGTTACGCTGGTCATTGTAGCCTTGTGTAGTGGTCACGTAAGAAAGAATGACCCACTGGTCATTGTAGCGTTAACTTTGTCCAGTGAACACTGAAGCCACCATAGTCCTTGGGTCATTGTGTTTAGCTGCCGGCTGCACCAACAATAGCTCCCCATCCCAACCGGCTGGCTCCACAACGGGGCTCAAATCCTGTGCCCAGCCCCCTAAGGTCAAAGGTCAAGTGAGCCCCCAAAATACACACCACCCACCCCCACACATCCAATGTCCCAAAAGCTCTGTTATTAAGACACTTTTTGTTTGCTTTAAACATTTTAAATTGAAAAGGCTCTAAAATGTGAAGTCCTAAAGGCCTTTCATGGTCTTGGTCTATTGTTTTAGTGTGTGAATGTCTCTTGGTCTATGATGCTGGTGGCTTATTCTGTCTTTGGCGACGATGCTGGTATCTTAATGCATCTTCAGCTATGTTGCTGCTATTTTAATACATCATGAATGGCAATCAGTCCTGCATGTTGATTTGAATCTAGTTAAGCCTTCATCGTGCTTCAGGAGTGATGGAGGCTCTGCTAAAACAAGCGTTTGCTGCAGGGCTAACACACACACACACACATGCGCGTGCAGCACGGCTGTAAGCCCAGCTTGTTGCTCTATATGTTTCAGCAGTTCAACTCACTCAGCCTCATGAATAGCCACCTCAGAGAAGGGCCTTAGGGGGTACGACAGCGTGTGTGTGTGTGATGTTGCAGGCCGGTCAATGTAAGCCCAAGGGGCTCCTCACTAACTGGATCACTCAGACTGACAGAAGGGCAGGCAAGGACACACACTGCCATAACTACAGTCAGACACGGACAGCCTCTCTGCAGTAATCTTTTACCGTGTGTGTGTGTGTCTTCTGGGGGTGGAGAGGAGCAAAGAGATGTTGTCATAGGAACTTGGGGTGTGACTGAGTAGCCATGGGTCACCACTTTTATGTGAACATGAAGCACCCTTGGTTATGCACACACAGTCTCACATGTGTGTGCAAGTATACACACTAGGGGTGTCACAATTTCGTTTTTAACTCGAAAATCGATCAAAATTACATCTCAAATCAGAGGTAGAATCGACTATGCAGCGCCACACCCCCCCACATGTCTGTGGAGCGTCAACATATCTCCTCTAACTTCAAGCTGCAGACAGTTAAAAAGACACATCAGCCGAAGTTGAAGCCTCTCAGCTCCTCTGAAATTACTGGTATGGAAGTATTTTGTCGTTCATTAAAGTCAGTTAACACTAACTTACTCAACTTAGCAAGTGAATGTTGTGGTTTCACTCCAAAATGACTGTAAGGTGTAGTATGCACATTGATAAGTGAACTAAGTGTCTCTTCGGAGTGTGCTGAAACGATCACGTTATCGTGTTGTTTCATTCCACTATGTTAATGTCTATGCTTAATGTCTTTTCGCGGTAGGAACGGTTTAAAAATAAAACGATCGTTTTCAAAATAAAAGCCCCCAAAAACAGAACTGGAAATAAGGCAAAAAAAAAGTTAACAACATAAGAAATGCATTAATAGTAATATAATTAAAAAAAAATCTATAGAATTGAATTGTGGCTTTAAAATAGAAAATTTAAATTTATGTGTGAGTGAGTGAGGGGCTAGTATTGTGAAACAGGCTGGATGCTCAGAGTATTTAGCAGATGTCTTTAATCAGATCAACACACACACACCCACGTACGCAGAGGACACAAACATGTTTGCTCGTTTCGGTGACCCTAGACTAAACATCGCAATACCTCACACAAACACACACACACACACACACACACACACACACACACAAACCTCCCTCATCTCTTATAAATTTAAATATTTTTTTTTTTTATTTGGATTTCACTCATTACAGAATTGGATTCAATTTGTGGCGGTAGCTGGGGGTAGGTATTCGTCTTGATAGTGTATAGGTCTAATTGAGTGCCTGTCACTTTAAGACGTTTGAGGCAACCCTTGCAATTGTAACACAGTTGAAAGGCTGCTGATGTCTGGATGAAATTCATAACGTTTTCTACATAGTTAAATTAAAGGTTCGTACTTCTCCTTGGGACAAGCACTTTTTAATTTTGTAAAACACTTTTTTGTGTTTTGCAAACATTCAGTGTCAGAGTCAATAAAATGAGCCCTACAATGAAATTGACAAGCAGCTGTAAGTAGGCTAAGCATGCTAAATTCGACATCCAAACAGTATTCTAACGTTAGCTTTGAGATGCTGTTTGATTTCATAATTTAACTTAGTTTAGTCTCTTCAATGTAGCCTACTATGTTGTGATAAGACCTTAGCGAAGTTCACTTCAATGCAGCAGTTTTGAACAAATTTGCGCAGCATGGTCACGATGCTAAGCGGATTTAATAGCAGTTTAGCCAGACGTCTTCTATGCAATGCTTCTATGTGGCAACAACAATCGTGAATATTTTGTTAATGCACACATACAGAGGAGTGGCAGCCGGCTACGAGAGAGAGCGGGGCAGGGCAAGGAAAGGCTGCGTGCGTAAAAAGCGCAGCTCAATGGCAATGCAAGGATTTGACCTTGTATTTAATTTAAATTAAATTAAATTAAACATAGAATATTAATCTGTGGCGGCCAATTTTTATTTCGTGGCGCCCCGCCACAGATTAGTCAATGTATGGGAAACACTGCATTACCACTTAACTGCATGTGTTTCAATTTCACACATTTTTTCATGAAAAACACACTGCCACATTCTCTCATCCCTCTCACTCTCTCTCACACTCACACTCACACACACACACACACACACACACACACACACACACACACACACACACACACACACACACACACACAGAGTGAGAGAGAGCGGGAGGAAGAGTAGGGTAAGCCTTCTAACGTCCAGTTCAGGATGACCAGTGCTTTAAGAAGCTTTGCTCCCAAACACCCCAACGCCACCCACCCACCCCCAACACGTGTATATACACACACACACACTTACACACACCCTAGTCCCTCTCCCAGGGGTCCAGCAGCCGAGGCAGGTGTGAGATGCTGCCTTTAACCCCCCCCCAACACACACACACACACCCCACACGTCCTCAGGCTTGCGGGCTCCTTTGTCGTCTGCTGGGGAGATCCTTTGTGTTGGGTCTCTGGAAGGTGAATGGGTTACATCTGTCATCCTCTCCCCCAGAGCACAGGGAGAGGCCTGAATGGGGCTCAGGGCAGAGTGTGTGTGTGTGTGTGTGTGGAACCCCTGTTCTAAGCCCTTCTTCTGCCACTAAATTGTGATTGTTTGCATGTGTGTGTGAACACAACTTGCTGACACATCACAGTGAATAACTAAGATTTTTTGTGTATGTGGAGAAAAATTGGACGTGTGTGTGTGTATGTGTGTGTAAAGGCTGTAGACGGCATAGGCCGAAATGCGTCCGTCTTGTGAAATGCTTTCTTAAAAACTAAATGAGCTAAAGCTTAAAGGGGTGCGTTTACTTTTTGTTTCATTCAGTGCTTCCTTTGTTTACGCACCCAAAAGTGAGTGCACCTATTTCTTGCTTGTGTACAGGCTGTACACACACAAAGTCTGTAGCAGGGTAGATTGGGAAGCCTCCTCTTAAGGGTGCGTGCGTGTGTGTGTGTGTGACATACCCTGTGGGGTATTTATAGAACCGGCATGGTCTCTTCTCATGTTCTCCTGCCTGCTGAATGCTGTAGAGTTCTAACGCGCAGCACCAGAGACGCGTTGTCACCGCGCCCCTGTGATGTGACGGGAGTGTGTTTATTGGCCTACACATTCTGTGCTCTTTAGAATGTGGAATCTCAGGAGCTCTGCTTCATTCTGTGCTCTTTAGAATGTGGAATCTCAGGAGCTCTGCTTCATTCACTTCTCCTACTGCCCACTTCTGCTCTCTCTCTTACCCCTCCGTCACGTTCTGTCTTTCTTTCTCTCTCTTTCTCTCCACCCCTCTGTCTCTTTCTTTCTTTCTTTCTTTCTTTCTTTCTTTCTTTCTTTCTTCCTCCCTCTGTCTCTTTGGTTCTTTGTTTTTTTTCTCTCTCTTTCTCTCCTTTATTTCATTATCTCTGTCTCTCCTCCCCTCTCTCTCTCTCTCTCTCTCTCTCTCTCTCTCTCTCTTTCCCTCTGTCTTTCCTCCCCTCTCTCTCTCTGTCCCTCTCTCGATCTCTCTGTCTGTTCTTGTTTTCCTCTGAGCTTTCCCTCTGTTGTTAGTGTTGGCAGCCCCATGGTCTCATAGTTGACCTGAAGCCTACGGGCTACTTCTGATCAGCATCTGATGCCGTTCTTTACAGGGCCACGTCATGCACATGTCTCTGTGAGAGAGGGAAGCCCCAATATCTATGTGTGTGAGTGAGAGTGTGTATATGAGATATTTCAGATAGAGAGTGTGTGTGTGTGAGTGAACGGGAGATAGTGTTTGTGAGATTGAGATGGAATGTGTGTGTGTGTGATAGAGGAGCGAGGGTGGGTGTGTGTGTGTGTGTGTGTGTGTGTGTGTGTGTGTCCCTCCAGGTCTGTGTTGGGGGAAGCGTCTGTCCAGCAGTTGTCCAGCAGTTGTCTCCCCTGTGGTTGTTTCTACACATGGGGGCTTTGGTTAATTAAAAGCCTAAACATTTCCTTTAATTTCCCCATCTCTCTCTCTCACACACACACACACACACACACTCACTCACACACACACACACACACACACACACACACACAGGAAAAGGTGCTGCCGGGCTATATCAGGTAAAATATATGAGGGCTCTGTCTACAGCCCCCAGTTGTGTGTGTGTTTGTGTGTGTGTGTGTGAGATGTACTGTGTTCCCAGCGGCCTTTGATGACGTCTACAGCATTTGGCTACTTGTTTGTGCATATTTGTGAGTTGCTGTGTGTGTGTGTGTGTGTGTGTGTGTCTGTGAGACCGACGCAAGTGTGTGTTTACCCAGAGGTCAGTGCTGACGCAGGTGGCTGTCCTGTCAGACCCGCTACCTCCTGCGGACCTTGTCCCCGCCTCACCACTAGAGCAGTTCTGATCTCACTGGCGGACCTGTAGAGTGCAGAACAGCGCGGAACTCAGAGTGAAGGAGCAGTTTCCTGGCAACCACCTCACGTCACCTTACCTGAGTCACTGCAGTTAAGAGGGATGAGTGACACTTGGACAACAAACACACTCACTCTCTCTCTCTCTCTCTCTCTCTCTCTCTCTCTCTCTCTCTCTCTCTCTCTTTTCTCTCTGTCTTTCTTTCTTTCTTTCTTTCTTTCTCTCTCTCTCTCTCACTCTGACTCATGCCTGTATATCTGCCTCAGCTCATTTCTGCCCTCTGCTCGGTAGTGGGGATGCTGCGTCAGATATCACAGGACTGCGGAACAGACTGTTGCCATGGTGACGATATGTCTGTCTGTATGTATGAGTGTGTGTGTGTGTCGTGCCAGACCTCTGCTCGAGGCAGTTAGGGGAGGGGCCATAGGCGGGATCATGGAACAGGTGTTGTGAGAACTTCTGCACTGCATAAAGTGTGTGTGTGTGTGTGTGTGTCAGTAAGTCTTGTGTATTTCTGTTTTCCTAGTAGTTTCGTGTCAGTCTTTCTCTTTGTGTCTGTCTCATTGTTTGTCTCATTATCTATGTGTGTGTGTGCTCCCTCTGTGTGTATGTATATTGTCTTTTTGTGTGTGTGTATGTATATTTTCCTTCTATGTGTGTGTGTGTTCTCCCTCTGTGTGTGTTCTCCTTCTATGTCTGTGTGTTCATCCTTGCTGTAATTTCAGTGGATGCCTCATTCACCGGCCAGATGGTGAAGCCTCATCACTGAACTCTGTCACCCAGCATCCACACACACACACACACACCCTTCCAGTTGGAAGGAAGAGACCATGCCTTTCCTGCTAGGGCGTCTACACT
>NC_063198.1:30652396-30749896 GCF_017589495.1 Alosa alosa
GACACTCACACATTCATACACAAGCACACACACACTTGCACATATACTTGTACACACACCCTCTCTCTTATGCTTAAGTTAGTCTGAGCCCCCCTCAGCCCCAAAGATGCAGAGAATCCCTTTGACAAGCCACGCTCTTTCACACACACACAGTCACATTCTCATACACACACCATGCTGTAGCCCTGTAGGGAGTGGTGGCTCTCTCAGATAAACCTCCTTACATGGGTCCTTACATGGTGATACTGAGGAAGAGAAAGCATTACCACCATAGATGAGACATCTTGAAGTAACACACACTCACACACTCACACACACACACACACACACACACACACATTTTAGGTGAACACTCACAACACACACAGGAACACACATCGTTCCTCCATTACCACAGAGGACAAGCCTATTATGAGTTCAGTCCATTATTAGTCATTGACTTGGTAAAATGGAGGTATCATAAGACTGATTGTTTAAAATGGACGTATCATAGGACTTAAGTATATAAGTATAAGTCTATATACTCTTTTGATCCCGTGAGGGAAATTTGGTCTCTGTTTATCCCAATCCGTGAATTAGTGAAACACACTCAGCAGACAGTGAACACACAGTGAGGTGAAGCACACACTAATCCTGGCGAAGTGAGCTGCCTGCTACAACAGCGGCGTTTGGGGAGCAGTGAGGGGTTAGGTGCCTTGCTCAAGGGCACTTCAGCTATTCCTACTAGTCGGGGTTCGAACCGGCAACCCTCCGGTTACAAGTACGAAGCGCTAACCAGTAGGCCACGGCTGCCCCACACAGGACTTTCATACCAAGTGACATTGTGAGATGATTTTTGTGAGATTTGTGAGAATGTATGAACTGGACCGTGGATCTTACTCCCTTAAATGGCTGTGTGTTCGTCTGAGAGAGAAATTGAGTTTGTGTGTATGAATGTGACCGTGTACAGTATGTCTGTAAGTGTCTTAGTTTCTTTGTGTACGTGTGTGAGTGTACAGAGCAGATTAGCAGGCGCTCTCTACCTCACTCTCTAGTGGTGAGGTCATCAGACCTGTTGTCCTGCAACCTGCAGGTGGAAAATTCTATTGCTCCTTTTCGGGACCCGTCTGGAGCGTCTGGGAACGCTGACGGTCGTGTGTGTGTGTGATGGGCCTGGGTTCTGGTTGGCATCTGTGGGTGGAAACTGCAGTTGAAGTGGTTTGTTTACTTTGCCTTCCTCTGTCAGCAAGCAAAGCCCACTGCTGTGTTCTACTGTGGAGCGGTTGCGGCCACTAGTGGCCATTGTCTGAAACTACATTTCCTTCCTCAAAGAAAACTTCAGGATTGTTGCTGTGAACGACCATAAATGGATATCTGAACTCGATCAGCAGATTAAACAATGAGACGCTCTATTACATTTGTGTCTGATTGGTAGGAATGATGTCTCCAGGCGTGTGTGTGTGTGTTTCTTTGCTTGTTGGTCTCTATGGAGAGCTATATTTGCTTTAGTCTCTGGCATCTTATTTAGCTGGGGGTTAGGGGGATTGGCAGTGCTAAATTTGACTGACCTGCACCTTGTGGGGATCTTAAAGTTGTGCTTTCAGCCCCCCCCCCCTTCCTTTGCTACACTGTGGCTGTCTGTATGTAGCCAAGCCCAGAGGAATATTGCAGTACAGGGCTTGATCAGCACTTGGGAATTTAGAAGAACTAAGCCTCTTATGAATGAGCTGTCCCCTTCAGTGTGGCAGTGCAGCTCATGATGCGCCCTGTTATTCTGCCTGTCATTGATATGTCATTATGTAGCACTTATGCAGCATCATACTATAAATCCGACTGCGCCAGAGTTTACATCGGGCCCAAAAAATCCAGCCCAACCCTACCCGAGCCCACGTAGGTTCTGTCCGAGCTCGGCCCGGCCCTAACCATGAACTGTAATTATGAACCCGAGCCCGATTTAAACCCGATATTTTGTAATAAGTGGGCCGTTATAACTGACATTTTCAACTGTTCAGAATGGGATCTTACTAAATCGTGCTTGAGAAAGCATATTGTTTTATGAGGATCATGTATGGAGCCCTGTTTTCCCCTATGCGTTTAGGCTACCTGTTTGGAGTGGCGTCTCAACAAACTGTAAGCCGAACATTCCGGGGGATCTCACTTTCTTTTGGGACTTTTTCAGTGCTTCGCGTAGGGGGGGGGCATAAATACAGTTTAGGGGGGCGGGGGGCATACATTTTACAAACCGAAATCGATTAAGAACAAAGTCCTCGATGTTAAGCATTTTCCTTATTACAGGCGTCAATGAGAACGACACTTAACATGGTCCTCACTTACACAATTTCGTTTTTGATTTTCTAATTGGAGTAAGTGTGAAACGTTTTTAAATTTTTGATGTTTTGCTATAAAGCATCTTTCACGTAATGAATGCGCATTCTAAAGTAAAAGTAGGCCTACTATGCGCTCCGTGTCTGTAACTGTCTGTTCACATCCGCAGTCGATTATAGCGGTCTTCAAATGGAGAACACATCCATGTTTCCTTGTGTCTCCTGGCCACTCTAGACTATGTCATGCTTCTGTGTTTGCAAAACTCCTGACAGTTTCTAATCGCTTAACCTTTGTTTTCCTTTCATGTCGGTTAACAGCAAAGTGGTCCTGCGCGTGTGTGTGTGTCTCATGGGGCTACGTTCAATTGAAGTCAGAAGGTGTTCTGTCCATTCAACAGTCCCACATTCACACCGCTCCATTATTAGATTAACGTTTGATTTTCTCGCATTATGATGACTAGAGTTGCGGGACTTAAATAAATTATGCGCAATACCCTCAATCCTGCGCTGAAATTTAACTTAGTCCCTGTCGGTTGTGAAGTTTTACACCAGTGAGCGCCGGACATTTCGCACAAATACGCGCCCAAAGTGGTCGCGATTTAAGTTAATTTATTCTGATCAATCACACTACAACGTGAACATATCTCATACATTTTTGTTTCCTTTTATAATAAAAAATATCCTTATGTAGGCTACACTGATATTAAGAGGAAGGCCAGGTCTTCTGCCCGTTTGAGTTATGTTGAGCTGAGGCCTTTGCCTGAATTTAGCTGGTGCCATTCTTAACATTGCGGGATAGATCTGCCAGTAGCTTTAATTTTGCAGTTGTCTCTAGTTGAATTAAGGGTGAATTGTTACAACTTTGCTATAATATATAACATTTCTGATTATCACAGCATAGCTTTTTCCCCACCCAATGATAATGAAAAATAATAATAATGTAAAAAAATAAATGTAGGCTACATACATGATCACGAGCCTGACCCGACCCGGCCCAAAGAAAGGGGGGGGGTCTCGGCCCAACCTACCTCTCGGGCTGAGAATATTAATGAAATATTAAGTTGTTATAATGAAAAAGACAATTTAAGACCCACGGTTTGTATCCCACGGGGGTATTGGTGTTCATGCTAGTTACCGTGTGTGTGTGTGTCTGTCTCTGTCTGTGTCTCTGT
Source organism: Alosa alosa (assembly GCF_017589495.1). Classification (NCBI taxonomy): domain Eukaryota; kingdom Metazoa; phylum Chordata; class Actinopteri; order Clupeiformes; family Clupeidae; genus Alosa; species Alosa alosa. The sequence goes on from NC_063198.1 coordinate 30,655,872, forward strand.
CTGTCATGTGGCCAACTTTTTTTTGTTTTGTGCTCTTCAGCTGGTTTGCAGGGTTGAGCACGATCAGGGAGTTTCCCTGCTGCCAGTTTTTGTTGGTTCATCTTCTCATTATGTCAAAGCAACTGGTAAAGTAAGGTGCTAACGTCATTAATGTCTTGAGGTTTATACCCAGGCCGCAGGCGTTGTCAGATGTGCGTTCTAGTTTCAGCTAGATTTCTTGTATAAGATATCCACTTAGCCAGCAGGTCACGATGACATTATTGTTGTGTGACATAGAGCTGTGTGCCCATCACTGTTTCAACATGGGCCCATGCTGTTTTACTGCATTGGTGTCCTCTTATGAGCTGAGAGTCAGTGGTACAACCCTCCTCGCCTCAGTGTCGTCTTTTATGGTGTTTGCTGTTGCATTTGTGTCGGACTACAGCACCAGGCTGGTAGTGAGGGACATGTACTGTATGTGGCATGCTTAGCCATCTTGGCAATTCAGCCTCAGGTTACTCTGGGTTCGAATGAGTTCACGAGTCTGGACACGACTTCAAAGCGTGTTTCATTTGCAACTTCCTGTTTGTAACTGGGGAAAAAATGAGAACAAGTAGAACATGGTATAACCCTCCTCTCCTCAGTGTCTTTTATGGTGTTTGCTGTTGCGTTTAAGTCTGTCTGCAGCATATAGGGACACATTTGTGGCATGCTGGCATGTTGATGGTTCTTGCGTAAGAATCATCATCATGAGTCCTGCAACGGTGGTGGGAGTGGATCTGGGGCGCCGTGTTCCGGCCGGGCCAGATGTTCGCTTTGCATCGCTGAGGGTACGACTGGAATGACACCTACACATGCGTTGGCCAGAGTCCAGATTTACCTGACTAGAGAACTGATTGGTGTGTTGGGTGTCGCTGTCCTGACGGGCGATGGAATCGTCTCCTGATGCTGCCATAAATCACTGGACACACACACACACACACACACACACGACTGTGTGCCATTTAGAGGACCAGTAAAGCCCAAACAAAGCATCCTGTTCCACTTTATGGAGCACTCGGCATTCTCAAAGGTTGGGAGGTCACCAGAGTTCAACCGTAATGACTCTGGAACACAGCAGAATTGGCCAACGCAGATTGATTGTATCAGAATGGAACAAGACATCGTCTTGAGGTTCTAGGAAAAATCTAAATTATGTTGCATATCGTGCTCCAGTAGGTGGTGCCAAACCATCATTAGTTATGTGTTGAATGGTTCATTACACAGCACATTTTCACTTAGGCCATGAAATGAATGTCTCTGCCTCTACATAATGCATATTTAACTCTATTCCCAAGCTATAATTCTTCAAATACTATGTTTTCCTGTGTGAGTCCTGGAGCTCAACTCAGCACCCCATTTACCAGGTTGTGTTTGGTTGTTTTGAGCACACACTGAACAGACATCTATAGTCTGGTTCAGAGAAATTCACTGAATGTGAACCTTTTAATACTAGTATATGTTCTGCATTGGGGACATTTCCTGTGTTAATTTGTGTGTGTGTGTGTCCTTCAGATGCTGCAGGACTGCACCAAAGCCAGGAGAGAGGTGGAGCTCCACTGGCGAGCATCGCCGTGCTCACACATCGTCCGCATCGTGGACGTCTACGAGAACCTCTACCAGGGGAAGAAATGTCTGCTCATCGTCATGGAGTGGTAAGGGTCGCCAGCTTGGTACTTAGTCTGCCAATCAACTGACCAATAAGCGACCTCAGCTAAGCATTCAGTCTTCCCATCAACTGCTCAGCTGACCAATCAGAGGCCTCAGCTAAGCACTCAGTCTTCCAATCAACAAATCACTTTAAAGCGACTATAAAGAAACTCCAAAACTAGTTAATAAATCTGAATGACCTGTGAAGAAGCTGACGGGAATAATAGTTCTGGCTCTTTTTCATAACACTTTTAACCATGAAGAATAATTTGACGATCTCAATCTATGATAATATTCTTTAGAAAAAAAGACTAGCTCAGTACATGGTTAGATGGCTAGTCATTATTTGGTTTCGATGAATAGCCACCAGGCCTGTCGTTTGATTTGGTGTACACAGTAAAAGTATTACACCAACGGCTGGAGAACAAGATTGGGGCCCCCCAAATAGACTCTGAGAAGAAATAAGCCCTGACTGAATTCCGGTTAACTGCTATCTGGTAATCGCCTCAGCCCAGTTATCTATGCGCACCCACAACCCGCTCTTCTGAGTAGCTGGATGAATGTATATAGTAAGGAAACCATGTCACTTGCGATTCATTTTATGACTAACATGCACTTACCCGCTAATGTGTACAGTCACACGCCGTTAGATTGTATTTTGGGATTTGGGAGTTAGGTGGGAGTTGTCGCAATTTCAGTTATTTCATAAGCAGTGCATTGTCATGTGGAGGTGCAACAACTAATTTATTAGAGGTCAACTATTAAATTAATTGCCAACTACTTTTAAAATTGATTTGTTAGTTTGAGTTTTGACTTTTTTTTTTTTTTTTTTTTTTTTTTTTTTTTTTTTTAAAGAAAAATAGTAAAATGTCTAATTCCAGCTTCTTGATATGAACATTTTGTGTTTTCCTTATTCCTTTCGCGCAAACTGAATATCTTTGCTGTAGTGTGGGCAAAACTGAATATCTTTGCTGTAGTGTGGGCAAAACTGAATATCTTTGCTGTAGTGTGGGCAAAACTGAATATCTTTGCTGTAGTGTGGGCAAAACTGAATATCTTTGCTGTAGTTTGGGCAATATCTTTGCTGTAGTGTGGGCAAAACAAGACATTTGAGCACGTTGTCTTGGGCTTAACACAGATAAATATTTTTGAAAATAATTGACAGATTAATCGTCTATAAAAAATAATCGTTAGTTGCAGCCATCTGGTCGGAATGGTAGACTAGCGTTGAAGGCCCCCGGGCAGGTAACACTACCACTCTGAGTGTGTGAGAGAGTCCCATCTCGTCCACTTTTAACCTAGAAACCTGTCTCCACACACACACACACACACACACCGTCTCTATTGCTCTCGTGACCTGACCTGTGTTCCTCTTTAGGGTTGAGCTGATGTGTCCTCTGGTAACGCTACCAGTAAATGCTCTCTTACACACACACACACACACACACACACACACACACACACACACACCTGTGTCTAGGCATGGTCTTACCCCCCCACCAGGCCCTATTACCACAACGTGCACTCAAATCATGCTAAGTCAAACAGCATTGACTCAGAATGGAATAAAAGCATGTTGTTGGGGCTGTCATTTCAGGAATGTGATGAAAAACACTTGATGTCTCACGTAGATGAATGTGTGAAAAAATTGGGTAGTTTCTTTTCTCTCTTATCTCCCAGCTGCACTATTAAAACGGTCAAAACAGAGTTAGTGAGTAAGGTCCATTGTTATTGCTGTAACCTGCTTTGGATACAAAATAAAAATAAAACATTTCTGAGTAAACATAAACGTGAAATCATGCGAAACTATGACCCAATTTTTCTGTATTGTACTACTACATGCGGCCAAATAGTGCCATTGAGACACGTTACATGATGCGTTGGTGGAGGTTGTGAATACTTCAATGCTTCAATGGTGACAGGAACTGACTGCGTTGGTGGACTTCAATCAGTATACTAATCATGATGTTTTGATGTGGTCAGGACTCGTGGTTATGTCAATTCTTGAAATTGATGGCATACCCTACTATGACTTGCACTCCACTTTTTTTTTTGTATTTTTTATTTTTTAAGTTAGTATTGCTATATACTTATACACCACTATGATATATCCCCTATTGAGATTTTTCTGGCTAAAATAGTTCCAACCATATTCCAGTCCAAGTGACCATGGGGCCCAGGTTCGAATCTGACCTGGGGGGGCATTTTCTTGTCCCATTTTATTTCTCTCCCACTTACTTCCTGTTCTTCACTGACCGGACAGCTAAACAAGGACAAAACTCATCAACCAGTTAAATACAGCTAAACAAAGACAAAAGTCATCGCCTCTGGGTCGCAGTGGTGCAACTGGCTGCAGCGTCCGTACTATGTTTGGGTCCACGCGGCCCCAAGTTTGAATCATTTCCCGGTTACATCCCCAATTCTCTCTCCCACCTACTTCCTGTCAAACTTCATGGTCCTAAAAATAAACTTAAAAAGTAAGTAATTGCTGAACTGTATGGCATCAGCTTTTCAGCCAAAGTATATAAATTACAGAGCGTTAGCTAGCGGAGATACCTTAAGATTAAGAGTGAATTGAATTGATTAAGATTTCTTTGAATTGAAAACTGGTTACTCAGCTCGTCGGCTAAGGACCGATGAGGTTTAAAGGAAAGCGTAAAACAATTCTTTGAAGGCTTCCCAGAGTTAAGTCATCACAGTTGAACTTTTTGTAGGTTAATACGATGCTATCTAGGAAGACTATTTTGCAGTTTAGCCAGTTTCAATTCAACTGCCGTTGTCAGCATTGTCATTTGTTTGAGAAACAGAAAGTAGGCCAAGCAGGCCAATCACAGTACGGCTTCACCCAGTTACCCTAAAGCTCATCAAATAAATGACTTGTAGTAACTGCTACAAAGTCATCAGGATGCATGGCTGTCGCTGAACTATTCTCTGGCTTGAGAGGAAGGAGAAGTGAAAGTTAAAAGCCGTTGTTATTCATTTGAGGCCCACTTGTTCTGCACTTCCATAATGCGTGTCAGTATACTGTGGCAGGCTTAAGTGAACTACTCTGTATCTGACTAATGCGTACCCCCCCTACATACACACACACACACACACACACACACACACACACACCCCCCAGAAGGGTTTTGCGTTGACATAATCGTTTAGGGTAAGTGGACCCATTAAGTCCACCAAAATCTAAGTTTAGGTCTGTTTCATAGAAGGTAACATTGTTTATAGGTAAGATTATATATTGGTGAACATCTCTCATTTGAAGATGTATGCATTAGTTAAAGGTTCTCTAAGCAATGTTGGGTAACGTCACTTATGTTGACATTCAAACAAAACAGAGCTAGATCGCCCCTCCCTCCCGTGTAACTGACACTCTCCTGAACGCACATCTCGCCGGTGAATGGCTGGAAAATGATGTTATTTGTTTTTGTTGATGTTTTTGGAGCCTGGGCTGTCTACAGAGACAGAGTCTAGAGTGTTTTTTTACAGTGTATTAAGGGGACTGGCAGCTAGCAGATTGTGTGGAGATGTTTGCTGTATGTGACAAAAAAAGTTTTAGCTTAGAAACCGACATCGCTTAGAGCGCCTTTAATGTAAATTGTAGAATATAAAATGAAGATATGTTATGAAAAATTCAAAAGTCTGGCTTTTGGGCTAGATTGGAACTATGGCACCTTTTTATTGTGATTGATTGATTGATTGATTGATTGATGCGCCTTACAGCAGCTGTTGTGCCAGGAAGGCAAGCTGGAGAGCTGGTTGCCATCTCTACACTCTGTGGCAGTGTGCTCAGTACCAAGCTCCTGGCACAAAAGCTCCAACGTTTTGTGAGATGGAGACACTAGGTGGCGAAAGAGAGCTCTAAAATAGTGTTTCAGATCCAGCTGAGGAGCGTAAGGTGGCTTGTGTATAATAACCGTGACCTTGCGCATGAAAGGCAGGCTCTTTCCTTGATCGGCGGTCATGAGTAGACTGGATCAGCTGCTAAAAGTCATGTAGGAGGCTATTCGTTGTTATTGATGGGGACTCTTGGAGCTTGTGATTGACATACTGTTGTCATGTGTTCCGGTGACAGCCTGAGAGTGTGAACCACTGGCCTTTGTTGTGCTTTTTCTATTTCCTCCACATGTAGGATGTGAAATACTGAAAGTAGCTTCACTCTGTACTCTCTCTCTCTCTCTCTCTCTGTGTGTGTGTGTGTGTGTGTGTGTGCATGCTCTCTGTACCCTGTGTCTGTGCTCTCTGTACCCTGTGTCTGTGCTCTCTGTACCCTGTGTGTGTGTGTGTGTGTGTGTGTATGCTCGCATGCTCTCTGTACCCTGTGTGTGTCTGTACTCTCTGTACCCTGTGTGTGTATGCTCGCATGCTCTCTGTACCCTGTGTGTGTCTGTACTCTCTGTACCCTGTGTGTGTGTGCGTGCGTGCGCGTGTGTGCGTTTGTGCGAGTGTGCGCACAGCCGTTTGTGTGTCTGTCTGTGCGTGCGCGTGTATGCAAGCGCCTCTGCTGCCTTCTCTCATCTCTAAAAAACGGCAAGAACCCATAACAGATCTAAAAAAAAAAACACACAGCACACACACACATGCAGAAAAAGATTGCTGACGCTCTCACATCTGTACTGTCCCATACAGGGCCGTGCTGCTGTGGTAACCACACCCATACTCTTTCCTCCGCGCTGCCCGGTGTGTCGGCCAGCTCTTCATTTCACACCCCGCAAGCGGCAGATCGGGCCGCCGCTTAACCCTTCGTTGACGCAAGCAGCGGACTTATCTGTTGTTGTGAAAGTGCGTCGCCTGGGTCCAACGTCATATTGAGGGCAACCGCCACTTGTAGTTGTGCGTGTGGTTGATGAGGTGTTGGGTCGTGCCATTGTGCATGTTGAAAACACGGAAGCGTTGCGCTCAGACATAAACACACCGCAGGCTCGTCTCTCAGGTCGTGGCACACCGTGTCGCAGCCGTACACGGCTAACCTCCTAAAGCTCTCCTGAAGCAGGAAGTTGGGTTTTTCTGTGACCACCTTGACTCCATTCGTTGGGCTTTTTGCGGGTCTAGTGTGTGTGTGTGTGTGTGTCTCCCCCCCCCTCAACAGTGAGGTCTTGCAGTCACGTGTGTGTGAAACGCCAGGGGCTCCAGTGCAGTCGTGTGTGTTTGTGTGTACGCACGCTTGCAACACCGGAGGCTTGGTGCAGTCACGTGTGTGGTAGCCCTAGAGGCCCCAGTACAGGTGTGTGTGTGTGTTTGTGTGTACGCACGCTTGCAACACCGGAGGCTTGGTGCAGTCACGTGTGTGGTAGCCCTAGAGGCCCCAGTACAGGTGTGTGTGTGTGTATGCGTGCGCTCGTGCGCAACATTGAGGCCCTGGTGCAATCACGTGTGTGGTAATGCCAGGGGCCCGTGTGTGTGTGTGTGTGTGTGTGTGTGCGCGGCGTGTGTGTAGCAATGCCAGGGACCCCAGTGTTGAGAAATGGGATCCTGTTCGTCTTCCTGCAAGGAACATTGTGAACCCCAGGTGTGCTCCTTCCCGTAACACCAGTTAGTGTGTGTGTGTGTGTGTGTGTGTGTGGGGGGGTGTGACATCCGATCCCCATGCTGTGTGTGTGTGCGCCCCAAGGAGATCATTCCAATGGCTGAATCAATCAATTGTCTTGGGCAATTTGCCGAACTTTTTTGTTCTTTTCTTTAACAGAAGAAGCCTGGACAGCTGTGGCATGATGTCACAAACCAGGTGACTGTGTTCTGAGGAACGTCACCGGGCGTTCTATTGTTGTCTCAGCACTCAGCTTTCGGCCTGTGCTCCCGGCAACTCTGGAGTTCAGGCCAAGGCCCATTTACGGGAAATGGGCTTTGTTTTTTGCGCTGCAGAACTGCATTCACTTTCATTTTGTGGAGGTGAACTTGGGGCCATCTTTCTCTCAGAGAGCAGCTGATGAGGGGTGAAGAGTAGGCCAACAGCTGGCCATGCTAGAGCCCACCGTTCTGCTCGGTTTCCTTCACACACACACACACACACACACACACACACACATACCGCACGCACTTGAACCCGAGTACCTGAACACCCGTGATCTAGCAAAGCTGTTTTGTCATGCTCGTTTAAATTAGACATGCTTCAAGCTGAGATGATATGTGAAGGGTTTTCTCTCATGAAGATCTTGCACCCCCTCACCCCCCAATGTGATGAACCTGAGAACTTGCAGACGCTGGCTACTTCTGCTCCATGCTTGCAAGTGTCTGCATAAACCGTTTTGGTCTCAATCTCACTCAAACCGACTTTCTGAACATACCAAACGGGTGTGATGCCATTAACGTGTGTTTCGAACCATTTAACCATTGCAAGTCTTTACCCTGTGATGGTTTGCAACTTAAGTGTATTTTTGCGTGTGTGCATGCAAAAAAGAAAGAAGGAAAAAAAACAGGTGAGAAGTATGCAGTATGCATGAGAGAGCAACAGCAAAAGTGGTTTTCACAGTTGGAGCCCTATGGTTGCTCTCACCAACCACAGAGCATAAGCAACCTCAGGTTACAAGAAATCTCACAAAATAAGTATACAGCAGAAATTTGCACTTTGGAATAGATGACATGAGGGACTGACTGGACAAAAAATGGAGCAACAATCTTTGCGTGCGAAAACTAAAACTGAGATGAGCAAGCACTCCAGTGGAGCTGTGCACAGTAGTCAACGATATGAAAGCAGTGTCGGAGACGCTGTGGAGACCGGACATCTGGAAATAGAAACTCTCCTTTCGACTTGCTTATGTGTGTGAAAACTATCTGATAACCGTCTTTCTCAGGCTCTGGCATTTGTGTTGGATGTGTGTGTGTGTGTCTAGAGGGCCGCTCTTCAGTAGAAGGGAAACACCTGAAGAAGTGCCAGTTTCTGGGTTGCGTTTCTTTTGAACTCAGGAAGAGGCCCTCTAGGGATCAGACGGCAGACGACCAGCGAGTGACACACAAAGAGAAACTCAACCAGGTCTCTTACCCCCCCCACACACACACACACACACACTCACCACACATGTGCACACACACACACTCTGCGCCATGGGCACACACACACACTGCGACATGGGCACACACACACACACACACACACACTCTGCGACATGGGAACACACACACTCTGCGACATGGGCACATGCTAGTCCGCTGTCTCATCTGTGGTTTGGCTGAGCCTCCTTCTCATCTGCTGGCAGTTTGCCATAACTGAGATGTACAGATGGAGATGGTGGCTTTCTTTGTTAAAGGCAAGACCAAGGGCGGACTGTGACTGTCTCCCTCTCTCTCTCTCTCCCCTTTCTCCCCCCTCTCACCCCCTACCAGTCTGTCTCTCGCGCGCGCACACGCTGTGCCTTGCACTGGAAGCAGGTTTACTGAGTGATAGTGAAAGTGGTAAAACGTGCTGTGGTCAAGGCTGTAACACGACTTTGCTCTGTTACTCCCACTCACAACTCCAGCATCTCTCTCTCTATAACACACACATTCACACACTTAGACCCTCACATATATGCCGTCACAGCTCTGCTAGTCTGGCTAATGCAGACGATAACGCTAACGCCCCCGGTGTACACACACACACACTAACATTCTAAACTACGCATTCTCTCACACACACACGACTTACTCAGGCATCGTGGTGATTAGTTATGAAACCTTCTGAAATTAACTGAGAAACCGAGAGACAGCGAAACCAGGCATGCAAATACTGGTACAAATATGAATTTCTGCCGTTTGCAAAAATGAATTTGGTCAGGCAGCTTGCTCCATGTCTCATCAAGTTTGCATGACGGCCCATGTTTAATATAATGAAACTCAAAGATGACTCAGTAATTTATGCAAAGTTCTGACTGTTTAATATTTTTTTTTTTGGTATTGCATATACACTCTTGAAATTATATATTTTTTTTCTTTTTTTCCTGACTCAAGGTTTGCTTTGTCAGCGTTGGTAATACAGTTGACAGTGTTATTACAGAGCAAAATAAAATAAAAAACTGTATCCCTCTAACAGTCAGTAAGTTGCTGATAGAATGAACAGTTGCTGGATCCAACACCTCACCAGAAATTCGTTCTAAATTCTAAACTTCCAAAGTGTCAAGGTCACAAATCGTACCAGCTCTGACAATATGTACAGAGCTGTGAAAAAGTATTTGTCCTCTTCCCGCTTTCTTCTGTGTCACACTTAAATGCTTCAAGGTCATTCAACTAATTTTAATATTAGACAAAGACAAAGCAAGTAAACACAAAATGCAGCTTATAAACTAGAAAATGTAATTTCGAGGAAATTACCAGTGCATGAAAATATAAACATACTGTATATTAACATAAAATGCCAAACAAACTTTTATTTGGAAACAGTTGGCAGGAGTCATAGTTGATGACAACTGACAGTTGAAATGGCTGAACAGTTAAATAGTTGAGTAGTTTAAATAGTTAAATTATTTAATAGTGAATTATTGTAGTGAGGACATGTATTTTGAAACAGTTGTGGGCAGAGGAAATAGTAGTCTTAAGAGAGCCAGATTGTATGCTTAAAGCCTGAGACAGAGTATATAGTTTAAAAGTTGAATGTAGATAGTGTAATGGATGTTGATAGACAGAAAGTTGAATGGATGTTGATAGGCAGATTGTTTAATGGATGTTGGTGGATAGTTTAATGGGTGGATGAGTGAATGGTTTGAAGAGGATGAATGGATAGAAAGTTGGATGGAATGTGCCTTATATCCTTGTAGAATGGAGAGACCCAGAGTGAGTTGGGGGCGCCTCATAGCCGTCCCGCGGGCTACCTGGTGCCTGCGGGCACCGTGTTGGAGACCACTGGTTTAGACATTTCAACTGTCAGTTGTTATCAACTATGACTCCTGCCAACTGTTTCCAAATAAAAGTTTGTTTTGCATTTTATGTTAATATACAGTATGTTTATATTTTCATGCACTGGTAATTTCCTCGAAATTACACTTTACACAAAAAGTATAAAGTTTACAAAAGTGAAAAATACATTCCCCACGTGTCCTTTTCAAGACCTACGTTACAAAGTTTCTACGTTAAACGGTTAAAGCTGAATTAGACGCAGAAATTTGGTAAGAAGAAGAAGACTTCGGATAACAGAATAGTGCATTTTCATGCACTGTAATTATCATTTAATTTATTGAAGGTAAAGAGTTATTCAAGACCTATATCACCCATGGGAAAAAGTAATTGCCCCCCTAAACCTAGTAACCGGGTGACCCTCCCTTGGCGGCAACAACAGCAATCAAACGTTTCAAACTAGTCTTTTACACAACTGCAGAGGGATGTTGGCCCACTCTTCTTTGCAGAATTGTTTTATTCCATATTGGAGGGTTTTTGAGCATGAACTACCTGTTTAAGGTCGTGTCACCACAGCATCTCATTTGGATTCAAGTCAGGACCTTGACTAGGCTACTCCAAAACCTTAATTTTGTTACCCAGGCTCTGAAGTACCAAAGCAGCTCCAGACCCTCACACTAACAGCACAGTGTTTGACTTGGTATGATGTTCTTATTATGACCTTACTGTACTACCGTACTTTCTCATAAGAGCCATTTGAGTTACAACCATTAAGTACTTAAACGTAACTGTCCCCACCAGCTACCCGTTGTTTCCCCATGTAGAGTCCGTTTCTGTTAAACACACCGCTGAGCAGGCTGTGGACCTTTCGCCCTGATGGAGGATTGCACCTTCAATATAACGATGATTCGACCCTTCTCATGTCACTAGGGTCTGCATTGGACTCAAACCACATCAAGGCCATTTCTCTGCATTGTAGTGCAACCAGTGGACTGCCTTGTGTAGTACAACCACTGGACTGCCTCATGCATACTAAATGTATAGGATACTTAATGTATAGGAATGCTGACCTATGTGAAACATTCTATAGGTCTGTTCGAAATGGAAGGCAGCAGCCTCGCTTGCCATAACAGGCATCAAGGTATCAGCTATGGACTTTATATTGGACGGCCGCGCAAGATAGCAACTCAGAATGCCATTGCCGGGATACTGACAAATTACTTAATACATTGCCTTCAAAATTCGGCAGTATGAAGGTAACTTAGAAGGCAGAATTTTATATGAATATTTAATTTGGACATGCCTCGATGCCTTTCTCCGGAAGGCAGGATTTTTAAGTTTCCTTTGCCTTTATTTTACACATGCACTTTCACTCTCTCTCTCTCTCACTCACTCACTCACTCTCATTCTCTCTCTCTCTCACACACTCTAAGTCTGTGTTATGCTGACAGACATATCTGGTTGTGCCTGACCGTAAACGCTGTAACCAACAGCTGGGAGGACGCGCATAACCGAGGCTGACTACCTGACCACAGATGAGCTTGCAGGCTTTGCCCTTTACATCCGATGCCTGGCCCCCTTCCCCTCATCTGGGGCGCTTTCACGAAAACCAGCTCACCCCTGGGCCGTGGCCTAGCGACATCTGAGGAAGTTATCAAGGCTGTGGTCAGGGCTGCGCCTTAGCCCTAGTAAGCATGAATGATACTGCACTGCTATTCTGAGTCTATCTTTCAGTCACACACAGACTCAAACACGCACATTCTGTCAAAATCACATTTATGAGAAAGTGGGCTACAAACCAGCATGCTCACTTAGACCGCTCTGTGGTAGTTTCCTGCCAGCCTGCCTCTCTACCCCTAAAAGGGCATTTAAGGCAATAGAATTGCCCCCCTACTGCGCCATATGGGTCATCAAACGATAGATCAATAGATATATGGATACTTTGAGGGCAGCCGTGGCCTACTGGTTAGCGCTTCGGACGTGTTACCGAAGGGTTGCCGGTTCGAACCCCGACCAGTAGGCACGGCTGAAGTGCCCTTGAGCAAGGCACCTAACCCCTCACTGCTCCCCGAGCGCAGCTGTTGTTGCAGGCAGCTCACTGCGCCGGGATTAGTGTGTGCTTCACCTCACTGTGTTCACTGTGTGCTGAGTGTGTTTCACTAATTCACGGATTGGGATAAATGCAGAGACCAAATTTCCCTCACAGGATCAAAAGAGTATATATACTTATACTTATTGATCCCCAAGGGGAAATTCAAGGTCGCAGTAGCTTAAGGCACCACCCACAACAACATAAACAGGATGATAAAATAGCAAAAAAAGAACAGTAAAATATACTAAAGATGCTAAAACATCCACATGAATGTACTAAGGATGTATAAGCATGAGGCGCTTGCAGTGACAGGGCAGGAACTGATTCAGTATGCAGTGGTAAGATGCTACTGTGATTCAGTATGCAGTGGTAAGATGCTTAATGAGGTGTGTGTCATGGTGGGAGTGCAAATAAGTCCAACAGTGCAGGGTTAAAGTCTAGCGACCAGCAATAAATATGGACATTGTAAGAGACCAGCATTAAATATGAACAATATAAGAGAAAAATGTAAGCATAGTAATAAAACGGTTATAGTATAATTATATGGACAATAAAGAGAAAAATGTAAACATACTTGTAGTAATATAAGAAATATAGCAGCAGTGCAAGGATAGGTTTGAAGTAGAGTTTAGATTCTCTAATGGTTTAAGTAGCCGAGTGCAAAAGAATGGATCCTATGCTGCTGCCACACAGCAGGAGCAGAAGGCAGGGTTGAACTGAGAGGGACCTGAGTGTGTGGATGACATAGAGTCTTTGTTGACAGCATGAGTGGATGTCTGTGATGTGTTGGTTGAAGGTAAGCTTGCTGTCGATAGCGATGCCAAGGTATTTAAAGCTGTCCACTATCTGTACTGGTTGGTTGTTTATAGCTGTCCACTATCTCTATTGGTTGGTTGTTGATGTGTATGGGATCCTTTGGAGTAGTTTTGCTGCCAAATACGAGTTATTATGTTTTTGTTGCATCAAGGAGGAGGTGGTTGTCTGCACACCACTATGAGAAGTGAGTGACAGTAGGCTGTGTCTGATAGAAGTGCGAGTATGGCAGTGTCATCAGAATATGTGAAATACCTTGTCATGGGAGATGGGCTGAGACAGTCATTGGTGTAAAATGTGTATATGAATGGACTCAGAACTCAGCCTTGCAGGGCTCCAGTATTTATAATGATGAAATGGTGATCTGAATGGCCAGAATACGCATTGACTCTGACCTTAGTCTTGCCAGCGTACAGTACATGCACTGACTTGGACTGCAGTTTGACTGGCTGTGTGTGTTGTGTCCTGTTCTGTGTTTCAGCATGGACGGAGGAGAGCTGTTCAGTCGGATTCAGGACCGTGGGGACCACGCTTTCACAGAGAGAGGCATGTTACATTTATTCATTTAGCAGAGTCTTTTATCCAAAGCAACTTACATTTCTCTTCTTGAAATGTCACTTATATCACAAGGGCCATTGTTCCCGGAGCACCTTGGGGTTAAGTGCCTTGCTCAAGGGCACAATGGTGGAAGTTGGGTATTTCAGGCTACTACATACAGTAGCCCAGCTCCTTAGCCACTAAGCTACATGCTAGCCCAGTTCCTTAGCCACTACGCTACATGCTAGCCCAGTTCCTTAGCCACTACGCTACATGCTAGCCCAGCTCCTTAGCCACTACGCTACATGCTAGCCCAGCTCCTTAGCCACTAAGCTACATGCTAGCCCAGCTCCTTAGCCACTAAGGTACATGCTAGCCCAGATCCTTAGCCACTACACTACATGCAAGCCCTGCTCCTTAGCCACTAGGCTACATGCAAGCCCAGCTCCTTAGCCACTAAGCTACATGCTAGCCCAGCTCCTTAGCCACTAAGCTACATGCTAGCCCAGCTCCTTAGCCACTGAGCTACATGCTAGCCCAGCTCCTTAGCCCCTACGCTACATGCTAGCCCAGCTCCTTAGCCACTACATTACCACCGCCCGTATGATCCCAAAGCCTGTCTTTGCTGCACCCTCTTCTTATGCAACCTGCTTACATTCACCTCTTCAAGTAATACATACGTTTTCACAGAGAGTCGCAGCCTGTCTTCCCTACACCCTCAGCCACAGGGAGCGGTTGTGGCCCCATAGTGCTGGAAGTTTAATATCAGTAATATCAGCCCCTGCAGTCTTGTTGCGTTTCGTGTATTTCTGTTTGTGTTATTGTTATTGGTGTGTATTACTTTGTTTGAAGTGAAGCACATGTGTGTTTACCATCTGTGCTGTTCTGACAGAGGCCTCTGACATTATGATGAGTATCGGGGAGGCGATACAGTTCCTTCATGCCATTAACATTGCACACAGAGACGTAAAGGTACCCATGCTTTCACACACACATTTTTTCCCATATGAGTGTTTCCATGCGTATGTGTGTATGTGTGTATTAGTCATACTATTAGTATGCGGTCCAGTTTCTGTTTGACTTGAGTTTCGTTCCTTCGTTTCGTTTGTTTGCAGCCCGAGAACCTCCTGTATTCCACCAAAAGGCCCAACAACGCCACTCTGAAGCTGACTGACTTTGGCTTCGCCAAGGAGACGACGATGCACAACTCCCTCGCCACGCCCTGCTACACTCCCTACTATGTTGGTAAGGAAGAACACCTGACTCGTCTGTATCCATGGAAACGAAAGACCTACTGCCATACACACTTAAACAACGGATGTAAATGTGCACTCTTGGGCAAATAATTGATTAAATTCATTAACTAGCTCTTTGTAAAGTCACCTTGAGTTTGAGAACAGTGCTATATAGATACACAAATGATGACGATGATGATGATTGCCATTGTTATTATTATTATTAAGAGGGAGACAGGGCCGATTCCTTCAAAATGAAAATTGTGGTTCTGACATTTTATTTGGTTTAATGATGTTTCTGACTCTTCAGTGGAATCAGGAGATGTTGGCACGTCTTTCGTTTGGGTTTGACTGGCCTTTCTGTTGTCCCCTTTGTTTCAGCCCCAGAGGTCCTTGGTCCAGAGAAGTATGACAAGTCCTGTGATATGTGGTCGCTCGGGGTCATCATGTACATCTTGTAAGTGTGCCTCAGCCTAGCTGTCACTCACTCATGATCACTCACACACATAATATATATTATACACACACACACACACTCACAAAAACTCATACACGTTGTCTTATACACACACACACTCATGTACATCCATGTACATCTTATAAGTGTGCCTTAGAGTAACTGTCCCTCACCTATGATGATACTACTTCTAGTTTTTTAGAACTAATTTTAGCCACCCCTCACATACAATGGAGTCACCTACAATAATGTTTTTAGAACTTTGGCCCATGCGTCATGTGACACACAAACTCATGATCACACACACACTTTCACTCGCTTTCTCTCACACATACTGTACACACTCATTCTCACATGCAGGCTCACACACAAACACACAACACACTCACGCACTCATGCACACAAACTCAAAAACTCACGTGTCATGGACTAACCCACCCCCCACCTCCCTTCTCTCTCATGTAAATTATGGGAAGCATTTAATTATGTTATTTTAGCTGAATGTGTTAAAATGGGAGATGGGCCGTCCAGTTATATGCACATGAAATGACACTTGTTAAACTCACCACATGTCATTTGCAATAATTTCACCCGTCATGGGCAATGCTAAAGTCACTGTTACGAACAGTGTAGCATGCAAGACTATCGTTATTTTGAACTCTTATGAGACAAGGGTACACTTTTGTGTAGTCTGATGTGAAATGGGTCTTAAATGTTCCTTTTTTTGGGGGGCACTCTGCCTCTGCTATGACGCTACTGAACTGAACTGAAACGGGCCAATCAGGATGCTCTCTGTCTTCAACAGGCACACACACTACCTCTCTCTCTCTCTCCATCCCCCTCGTGTGCGGGCTACACTCAGATGCACTCACGATTTGAAGTTTCGGTCTCGTGTGTGCGCTCTTGCTCGCTCGCTCGCTCTAGATTCCGGGTGATTTTATCTAATTTGCGGGTGTCAGGGAGCCGTTATCAATATGCAGGAGACTCCCGGAACTTCCGGGAGACTTGGGATGTCTGCATAGGTGTATCTAAATTAGCTATGTACCAAAAATTACATTTTACCGTGACTCGAAGAGCTGTAAACACACTGTAAGGCTGCGAAACGAAAGGGGTGGTAATTGGAGGCGTTACAATACATGTTTTATTTTTATGCGTAGACTGTGTTTTACTTCCATATGTGTATAACTTATAGATATAGTGGGCTTTAATGTAAATGTGGCTGTTAAACCTTGTTTATTTTATTTACTTTTTAAATTTTATTTTATTATTTTAGTAAACATTGATCATATTGTGTTATCCAATTGCCATGCAGTAAGATTTTCAAATGGACGCTTGGTGCCACTCCTCGAGTTGGGCCATTACATTATTTGTGGCCAGACCCTTAATGTTTCTATATTACCAGGATCTGGAATCTCCAGGCTATTAGTCAAGGGCACAACAGTGGCAGTTGGGAATTGAACCCACAACTCTTCTGGCTACTGCACGCTAGCCCAGCTCAGCCATGCTTCCACCTCAATAGTCTTGTTTAACCTTGGTTGTAGCTGATGTGTGTAACTCTCTTGATTGTAGCTGATGTGTGTAACTCTCTTGGTTGTAGCTGATGTGTGTAACTCTCTTGGTTGTAGCTGATGTGTGTAACTCTCCCCCTCCTTCCCTCCCCAGGCTTTGTGGTTACCCTCCATTTTACTCCAACCACGGACTGGCCATCTCTCCCGGCATGAAGAGACGTATCCGCATGGGCCAGTACGAGTTCCCCAACCCAGAATGGTCAGACGTGTCCGAGGAAGGTAGGACATACTCTGTGCTCTCGAAATCACTCAGTGAAGATCTTTATCTATCTCTGTCATATATAGGAAGTATTCCTCTCTAGTCGAAGAGTGGTGTGGTAAAAATTAAGTGTTAATCCACAGAGGCAAAAGGTAATACACTGGCAAGCCGAGACCGCAGAGTACAAAGCTTTATTCACAACGCTGAGACAGGTTACAAACACAGCATCTACAAACTAAGCATCTTAGCGAGCATGAGAGCAACAAGTCTGTTGTAGACAAAGTCTTACCGTTATGTATAGGACTAAAACAGGGTATTCTTGATGGATTATATAAAATGAAAGAGCAAGAGCTGACATGACATATGACTTCAAATAACTAAGGGAGGTTGACGTCAGAGGTCATGGATAAGAAAAGCCCAAAATAATTGATCATCCTTTTAATGTCTACATTTCTTTAAAGTGTAGCCAGTTTGACCACAACAACCCCAGATCTTTATCGGTCTCTGTCATATGTTGGAAGTTTCGAGTCGAAGAGTGGCATCCTGCACAGGGGACCAGATTGCTGATTTTCGGTTTGCACTACTGTACCGTACATTTTTGCAGTGATCGTAAGCAGTGTGTATTGAAAGCTCTTTATGGAAGACGTTGTCTGTTTATGGAAGACGTTGCCTGGAAGAAGTTGTCTGTACCGTACATTTTTGCAGCGATCGTAAGCAATGTGTAATGAAGGCTGTTTATGAAAGATGTTGCCTGTTTATGGAAGACGTTGCCTTGAAGAAGTTGTCTGTACTGTACGTACATTTTTGCAGTGATTGTAAGCTGTGTGTATTGCAAGCTGTTAATGGAAGACGTTGCATCTGAAAAGGCATATTGGTGACCTACAGTAAATGGAATTTGACGGAGAATGGAAACTTCTAGACACTCGATTTCTGCTCCTCTCCACATCTGTCTGTGGTCTCGTGTCGTGTCAGTGCACAGATGAAACATGTATATGGGGTTCTGTCTGCAACTTTGTGTGTCAGTTTGTGAACATGTAGAGGTCTCTCTAGGTGACTCACTCACCCCAGGACAGTGTTGAAAAAACGCTCGATTGCTCGCTCACGGTCTCTCTCTGAAGAAATTAAGGAAATTGTTGCAACACACAAACTACACACACGCATGTCCAAACGGATACAGAGAGGCGTGCCTACGCGTCTGTCTTTTGTGTCTGTGGATTTTTTCTCACAGCCAATGACCTTATTACAGGTGTATGTGTTTTCTCATTGCGCGTGTGCGTGTGTGCTTTTTCTCACAGCCGAAGACCTTATTACGTATGCATGTGTTTTCTCATCACGTGTGTGTGTGTTTTCTCACAGCCAAAGACCTCATCAGAACCCTCTTGAAGACAGAGCCCACCGAGAGGATGACCATCACAGAGTTCATGAATCACCCCTGGATCAACGTTAGTACACGCGCATACACACACACACACACACACACACACACACACACACACACACACACACACACACACACACACACTCACTCTCCCCTTAGTTTGCACACAAACAACTTGCAGTGGATAGGACACACACACACTGGACACACAACTCGCAGTGGACACAGATACGCACACACACACACACATACCTACATACATACATACACACACACAAATACACACCTCACTGTACACACACGCTTCAAAGTGGACACATTATTAAACACATATTCACACTACACACACTATATTCATGTATCTTTAACGTCTATTAGTGTGTGTGTGTGTGAGAGAGTGTTAGTGTGAGTGTATGTGTGTGTGTTTATGAACGTGACTGTAGTGTGGTGGTAGTCTGGAGTAAACTAGCAGTGTGTGTTTGTAGTGTTGTGACAGCCTGTATAGCCTAATGAATGTGTGCGTCATTGTGATTACTTTTAGTAAAGTGTGTGTGTGTGGGGCATGCTTATTACTTTTAATGTGTTTATCTGTGTCTGTGTGTGTGTATGTGTATGGTGTGGTGATTACTTTTAGTAGCGAGAGTGTCTGTTTGTGTCTGTACCTGTAGTAAAGTGCTGTGTCCTTCTCCCTGTGTTCCTGCAGCAGACAATAGAAGTGCCTATGACTCCCCTCCACACCAGCAGAGTCCTCAAGGAAGAACAGGACGCCTGGGAGGAGGTCAAGGTGAGCATGGACACACACACACACACACACACACACACCACAGGACTCACATCACAAGACGTTATGCTGGGGCATGAACTAGATAAACTGCTATGGTTCACATCCAATCTTTGGGGCAGCCGTGGCCTATTGGTTAGCGCTTTGGATCTGTAACCGGAGGGTTGCCGGTTCGAACCCCGACCAGTAGGCACGGCTGAAGTGCCCTTGAGCAAGGCACCCAACCCCTCACTGCTCCCCGAGCGCCGCTGTTGATGCAGGCAGCTCACTGCGCCGTGATTAGTGTGTGCTTCACCTCACTGTGTGTACACTGTGTGCTTCACCTCACTGTGTGTACACTGTGTGCTTCACCTCACTGTGTGTACACTGTGTGCTGTGTGTGTTTCACTAATTCACAGATTGGGATAAATGCAGAGACCAAATTTCCCTCACGGGATCAAAAGAGTATATATACTTATACATATACTCCTGAGTCTACTTGGCTTATAAACTGCTATGGTTCACATCCAATCTACTCCTGAGTCTACTTGGCTTATATCAGCTGTGGATCTGTTGTATACTTATGTGTATAGTTATGCCCCCTGTATTTTAAGGAAGAACATTTATTTATTTATTTATTTATTTATTTATTTATTTTTCCATTTTACCATTCACAAAGAACAATGGTGTCCTTAAAGTTTAGATTTTTCCTCATGTTTTAAATTAAGGAATTTTCAAAAGATTTTTTGTTGCTCTTTTTAGTCAGCTTCAGCATGGGTTCACATACTTTAGCATGGGTTCACATTAGGGCTGGGCGATAAAACGATAGCGATATGTATCGCAATAGACATGTAATCGATATCAATTAAAAATACGTTCGATAGAACATTCGATAAATAAAACACACACTTCCCGCCTTACGTTGTCCATAAATATAGGCAAAATATATCTTGCATTGTTGCTAGTATGTGCAACTCTACCAGAGTAGGCGATAGAAGTAGGCCTACCTCAACACAGACTCTCAATGAGTCCTTGCCCCATGCACTCTGTCTGTC
The DNA here is from genome assembly GCF_017589495.1 of Alosa alosa. Lineage (NCBI taxonomy): Eukaryota > Metazoa > Chordata > Actinopteri > Clupeiformes > Clupeidae > Alosa > Alosa alosa. Next base: position 30,676,433 of record NC_063198.1, read on the forward strand.
TTTCTCCCTCTCAACAGGCGCATCCCTCCTCATGCACATCCAAACATTCACAATCATGCAAGACGACTGGCTAAATTGCTATTAAATTCGGTTAGCATCATTAGCACGCTGCACGAATTTGTTCAAAACTCTTGCATTCAATTTGACTGCGAAGTTCTAATCATTCCAATCCTGATGCAAATGGAAAAGTATTTTCCAAGACTCAAACGGGCCTGTTCCAAGGAGAAAAAGTATTTGAAACTTAAACACACGTGGGGAAACTGAACAGTCTAACCAGTGATAAACTAGCAAATTAAAACTTTGTTTACAATATTTCCAGGCTTCAAACAGTGCTGCTTTTCATTCAGACGGACATTTATTTTGTTTTTCATGATTGTGTTGCTATTTCTTTTCCCTGTTTGCTTTGATTGATAACTGAGGTGAAGGTTAAGTTTAAAATAAAAGTGTTTAAATTGAACTTTTTTTTTCTTTCTGGTCCTTATCTGAAATAGATTTTTTTTATCGACCGATATGAAATACTTATATCATGATACAGTTTTTAGCCATATCGCCTAGCCCGAGTTCCTTTCACTTCCTTTCCACTCTCTCTTCTCTGCCTCTGGAGTAACCTCACTACACACACACACACACACACACACACATAGTTCCTTTGTTTATGACGGGTAAAACCCTCCCCTCCGTGTGTCTTGTGTGTAGGAGGAGATGACGAGTGCCTTGGCCACTATGCGTGTGGACTACGACCAGATCAAGATCAAGACCATCAAGGACTCCACAAACCCCCTGCTGATGAAGAGGAGGAAGAAGATTACCACAGCACAGAATACAGACCCGGACACACAGAACCCTGATCTCTGAAGAGGGGACACACTCACCTGCAGTCAGTCAAACTGAAACACACTCATGCTCTAACAAAGAGGACATGCATGTACACACACACACACACACACACACACACACACACACACATACACACATACACACATACATACACGCGCACACTCACATTCACACACTTACCTGTGTTCAATAGAAGGAGAATATGTATACACACACACAATGCATACGTACATGGAAATCGTTTGAAAGAAAGAAAGAAAAGGAAGCAATAATGCAACTACATCCTGGGAAATAGACGGCATGAATTTTATGAAATTGCCAGGATTTGAAGGTTTTCCCTACAAATGTTTTTTTTCCCCCCTTTTCTTTTTTAAAATAATTTCTTTTTATTACTCCGCTGTTTTAAAGAATCATCCACTGTGGCATTCTGGGAATGCTTGAGGGTTCTCTCCCTGCGTTCTGCTGATTTCTGGGGAAGGCGAAGGATCCAGAATTACGGAGAAACCGATGCAACAGAATTAATTTGATGTGTGTACGCGTGTTTAGAGTCCTGTTTACCACACGCTTATTCGCTTTGTTTATTCATTTTGTTAGCAATCCGGCCAGCCAGCCAAAGAGGGGGCACAACAGTTTAGAGTCTCTTTCTGTTCTTTGTCTCTCTCTCTCTCTCTCTCTCTTTCTTTCTTTCTTTCTTTCTTTCTTTCTTTCTTTCTTTCTCTCTCTTTTTTCCCTCTCTTTCCTTTTCTACTCGCATGCAAAGCCATACAGTAGGTCCATCAATTGTTGCCGAGCACACTTGTGATATGAGTAGCCTGTTCTCTTTTTCTGGTTCTGGGTTGAAGATTTTTCATGGTGGCCCTGTTAGCATTGGGTGGGGACGGGGGGTTGTCTGCTCGTGATGATGCATTAAGCCTAGACCCCCTTAGATCTGACCCCCCTCATTAAAGTACATTGTGAGTTTTCTGTCCATGCACCTGGTTGTTCTTCGTGGGGTGGGATGGGTCAAATATATGAGATTGCTACTGTCACTAACTTACAGATCTAGCAAAATGTTTATTGATTACGACTCATGGAATGTAGATTCATTCACTGATTTTCTGAAGCCCTAATGTGACCCCTTACATATACACATACACACACACACACACACACACACACACACACACACACACACACACACACACACACACACACACCACACACACACCTCCACCTCTTGTCCTTTTCTTTTTTTTTCGGGGGTGTGTGCTACTCACCCACGGCTTGGGGTAGAGAGGGTAGTGGATGTCAGTGGCCTTTGCATCCTCAGTGACTTCACGCCTGCTGTGGGTGGTGGTGGGGGTCCGTAGCAATGCTCCTCGGGGCCGGATTCTGGTTGGTTTGAGGCGTTGGCTCCCTCCTGCTTGCTCTATCAGAGGGTCCTGAAGGGTCACCACCCACCTCATTAAATCAGTAGATGTCTGGCTGATGGGGGTCACCACCCACCCCATTAAATCAGTAGATGTCTGGCCTGGATCCAGCACGCTTCCAGGTTACAACCGCTTCGTAGTTTGATGCCTTCTGGGCCACCGTAGTCTTAGTTAATAATGGAATGCTTTGGAGTAGTGCCCTGTAGTTTCAGATTCCCCACCCCCTCCAGCCTCCTGACGGCCATTCTTAAGTCGTGACTATATTTTACTACATATAGAGATGTTTATCTTTTATACCCCAAGTTCTCATTGTGTCGCTCTGCGTGTCCGGCGGCAGTGCTATGCATATGTGATTTTTCTTCACCGGTCATTTTAGATGTGTCTGTTTGCTGTGTGTCAAAATGTTGACAGATTAATTGAAAAGGGATGAGAAGTACTGTTGAAGTTCAGACTGTGTTGACATCTGTTATTCATATCAACAGAGTTATATCCAGTGTTTCTAGTGCGTCTAGGTCGCTCCAGTTTTATCTGGACACTACCTGTATTTTTTTTTCTCTCTCTCTGAGATGTTCGAAATTAGAATGCATTTCTTTTTTTTCCATGCAGTTAAAGCAGTGGCTGTGTCCGAATGTGTGTCGCATGTCTCCAGTCCTGTAAAATGGAGAGTCAAGGTTTTCTTTTATTTTGTTTTTTATTTTTTTTATTTTTCCTTTGTGTCCAACTGCTGTACGTCTGTATGTATGTATGTATGTCTCAGTCTGCTTCAACTTTGGATTAAAACACAAAAAGAGAAAAAATGGTGACTGCCCTGTTCCTTATCTGATAAAACTGTGCTTTCCCTGCGGTAATACATCCTCCTTACACATGCATGCAGCTTTCCGAGGACATCCGCCTCAATGTGAATACGCTCTGTGTGGTCGGTCTTCGCATCCTTTTGAGCTGGAAATGGCAGCGGGATGAGGCGATCGGACTGCAATGTCATCTCACGAAAGGGGCCTCTTTCGGTTTCACTCAACTCACGTGGATGGCGAATGGACATCCCCCGCCCCCCATCAGGAAAGAGCTTTCGGGAGACTCTTTGCATATCTAGTACTGCTAGTGTCGTCACAATACTTTAAATGATGACTTGGTTATGATACCATGGCATGGGATACCAATACTGATACTACCACGGCAAAAACCTTTATAATAATAATAAAGCTTTATTTGTATAGCACCTTTCATACACAGAATGCAGCTCAAAGTGCTTTACATTTGAAGCATGTAACACAATAATAGTCAGTCAGTCATTATCAATCACTTTTCTTTGCTGTTTATGTTATACTCAGCAACATATCAAAAATATAGAAAATGACGCCATAAGACTGGCAGCCTTAACCTCTTACCCCCACAAGCACGCCATATATGGCAACTGTGGCAAGGAAAACTCCCATATTCCAGGAAGAAACCTTGAGCAGAACCTGACTTAATAGGGGAGCCCATCTGTTTCTGGCTGGCTGCGCCTCCAATAGTAGCAGATGTAGAATAATCTGAAAATGTAGTCTACAGGATAAGATGAGTTAACTAAAAGCTTTCCTGTACAGGTATGTTTTCAGATCTTTTAAAAATATTTACTGAACTCGCCTCGTTTGATGTACAGAGGCAGGGTGTTCCATAGTTTGGGGCATAATGGATAAACGCAGCTTCTCCACTTTGTTTGTGGAGCACTTTGGGTAACGATTAAAAGATTAGAATTGATGATCTAAGTTTCCTTTGTGGTTGATAAGATATTAAAAGCTCAGAGATATATGAAGGTGCTATGCCATTCAGAGCTTTGTGGGGTAATTAACATAACCTTAAAATCAATTCTATAGGAAATAGGGAGCCAGTGCAGTTCAGCCAACACAGGGGTGATGTGTCTCTCTTCTTAGTCTTAGTTTAAAGTCTAGCCGCAGAGTTCTGTATGAGTGCCAATTTCTTTAGATGTTTTTGGGAAGACCAGTGAAAAGTGCATTGCAGTAGTCTAACCTGCTAGTGATAAAGGCGTGAATTAGTTTTTCTGCATCTTGTTGAGTTAAAAAGGGCATGACTTTGGCAATGTTTCTCAAGTGGAAATAGGTTGTCTGAGTAACTTTACTGATATGGGGCTTAAAACTTAACTCTGCATCTAAGATGACACCGAGGCTTGTTACTTTTGGTTTGACCTGGTGTGCCAAGTTCCCCAGATTACTAAGAATAATATCTCGCTTTAGTTTTGGTCCAACCAGAAGTACCTCTGTTTTGTCATCATTTAGTTTCAAAAGTTTTTGCTCATCCACTGATTAATGGAGGTTAGGCATGCAGTGAGGGAGCAAAGGCCATCTGTTAGTTGACTCCACAGAAAGATACAATTGGGTATCATTCATGAAGCTGTGGAAGTTTACATTATGCTGACTTATGACGCTTCCCAATGGGAGCATATATAGAGAAAATAGCAGGGGACCAAGGCAGCCCCCTGGGCCACACCAAAAGGCAAGTCATGTTTTTCAGATACATGATCTCCTAGACTGATATAAAAAAATATCTGCCAGTAATGTAGGTTTGAAACCAGTTTAGAGCATTATCAGAGAGACCCACCCACTTCAAGGCGGTGAATTAGGATGCTATGATCAATGGTGTCAAATGCCGCACTCAAATCCAGAAGAATAAGGATTGAGACTTTGTTTGAGTCGGTAGCTAGTCTGAGATCATTGACTATCTTTACTAGAGCCGCTTTCTGTGCTGTGATTTGATCTAAAACCTGATTGGAATTTTTCAAGGATACTGTTTTCGCTGAGGAAGGTATTTAACTGATTGCAAACAACTTTTTCAAGTACTTTGCTCAAAAACGATAGATTTGATATAGGCCTGTAGTTGCTCAGATTGGTATGGTCAAGTTTTGACTTTTTAAGTAAAGGTTTCACAACAGCGGTTTTAAAAGCAGTTGGAAATATACCTGTTTCTAATGAGGTATTTATTACCTTGAGAAAAAGGGAGCTAAGCCATCATATACTTTTTTGAGGAATGTAGTAGGGATTGGATCTAAAACACATGTTGAGGAGCCGGTTTGAGTTATAATTTTACCAAGCTCAGATTGAGTAATAGTGCTAAAGGACCTTAATTTTGGGGGGCTGTTTTTGGGTGTACTATCAAACATATTACTTGTGTTACCAATAGCCTCCCTTATAGAAATGACTTTGTTTTTGAAGTCTGCAAATTCTTCGTGATCTTAGAGAGGATGCCTGACTGAGTGTATCAAAAGGTGTTTGATGCAATAGCCTATCAATGGTAGAGAACAACACCCCTAGAGTTTCCACTGTTTTCAGCAATTACCTTAGAGAAGTGGTTCCTCCTCTCATTCGAATAGCTCTATTATAATTTGCAATTTTTTTTTAGAATGGCACGGTGAACCTGTAACTTAGTTTTTCTCCATGTTCTCTCAGCTTTCCTACATGATCTTTTTAGATCATGGATATTTTCGTTCATCCAAGGTGTCAGTTTGCTACAGGGCCTTTTTTAGTCTTTAAGGGTGCCACTCTGTCAAGCAGAGCCTAATTCACGATTAAGAGCCTCTACCATTTGATCAATGGGATGATGTAAAATATCTAAATTTATGGAGTCTATAAGAGCTATGAACTGCTGTTCTGCTCTAATGTCCAAGAGTCGCGATTTGATTGCAATTTCGGGATGAATTTTTGGAGTATGTAGTACAATATTAAAAGATACACAATGATGATCAGACATATTTATATCATTTACTGATAAGTCTGTGACTTCTATCCCTCTGAAATGACTAGATCGAGGGTGTTGCCAAGGTTGTGGGTGGGTCCTGTAACATGCTGCTTTTAGCTCTAAACTGTCCAACACATTAAGGAACTTACTGGCTTTAGCATCAGTTGTCTTATTGACATGAATATTGAAGTCGCCATTTACAATTATCCGATCATAGCTAGTGATGATGAGCGACATAAGTTCAGAAAACTGGTCGAGAAAGCCAGTCCATAGTTTAGGAGGGCGGTATAACATGAGTAATAGAAATAGACTAGGCCTAGATGATTGTGGCACTTAACATTTTTTCTTTCTTGATTCCTTACTTTCGTTCTTGCTTTCTTTCGATAACAAATAGGGCTTTTATTCTACAGACTGCTGTCAGTGCATTCCCTCTATATTATATTGGAGTTAGTTTGTGTATTATTGCGCTTCTCAACCAGAGGTGGAGCCTGAGAACAAATCTTGTTAGGATGCACCCAAGCTGAAGTTTGTCATCATGAAATTAAATTCTTGGTCTCAGAGCAAACATACTAAGATGGACAAGAAGTGTTAAAATTTGGTACTAATACTATCAAAAGATTTTTCCATATTGTTCTGTTAATCGAGGAATAGGCTTGACCAATGTCTAGGAAATCAATCCTAGGATGAAATACATAGATGCAAATTAAATGTGGCTACAAAGATAAAACTAGGCTGCAAGCAATACAGGGAAGGTAGGTGTGTGTGTGTGTGTGTGTGTGTGTGGGGTGGTCCGTTTGGTAAGCTGGTTTACTGTGCTGTAACAGTCACCAACATCTTTACATGCTCTGCATTATACTGAGTCCATTACCCTGAAGGCATGTTAAAAGCTGGTACAGGTCTCTGAACCTGCAGGTAAAGACCAAGGCGCAGAATACAAATATCACAGTCAGTCAAGACAACTGATGTGATGTACCAGAGTGATAGTCTCTACAACAGGACAATGATTGAAAGCACACTTCAAAAATACAAGTACTTCAGTCACAACATTTTATCAGTATTTTTTTTTTTTATGTCCTGCAGTCCCTGTGAAGGAAATTCTGCAGGTAAAAAAACAAGACACATCTCAACTTGAAGTGATCTGCAATGAAGACACATTAGGAATAAGAAACTTTGGTGCATCCTAACAAGATGGCGAGGTTGCATTTCTTGTTGGATTCTTGTGTTTTTTTGTTGTGATTTCTTTTATTCACAGATTGAGAAATCCCTGTTGGGGAGTGACCAGAGAGGTGTTATGTCCCGCTGCCAGGGAAGTGGTTATTAATGTTAGTTAATTATCTTTTTGAACTTGAAAACATAAGAAGTAATGCAGCATTCAAGCTTTGTAAAAACCTTAATTTAGTTGTTTTAATGTTTATTTGCTGTAGGGGATCTGTTATTTTCTACAGGGATGCCCATTCTGTTGCACACAACATACATTGTGTACATCATACTGTAAGTGGATCAAATGGGCTCCGAATGAGGTGCCCGCACAGGTAAGTGTGTGAGTATAGGAAACATCAGAGCCTTAGAGAAGGCAGGCATTAAACACTGAGTCATATTTGAGTTTGGTAACTGCTGATTCATCGTTTCATCGGTTCGTTTGGGGGGGACTGCCCCCTTCAACCCCCTATTTGAAGCAAGTATACAAATGAGGGCTCTAGGTAGGTTTCATTCAGCCGTCGTCTGATTCATTCAGGTACAGCTGGGATGGGACATGCAGAGAAGCGTCTCTTGCAAAATGAGCAAGAGTGTGGGGCGGGGGATGGGGTGGGCGGTCGTAACTCAAAAGTCAACGATAATGTTGAATAGCTACAGTATTAGCTCTGGACGGACATTAGTGTACTAATGGATGTCTTTACCAGACACGGCTCCTGTATAATTCCATAAACAGTCAGAAAAAATTATTTACCGGTAATTCAGGAACTTTCACTGGCCTGCCCCCCACTTTGTGAATTGAAACATGCTGTAGGTTCACTTCTATACTCATCAGATAACAGGAACAGGAACTTCCAGTAATGCAGAATTGGCATTCCTCTGGCGTCACACTGTGGTTTTGTTTCACCATTAAACATCATTTCCTTTTGTAACTTTTACTCAAATCTATCTGTCTGTGACTCAAAAACATTTCAAATTCCACAGGAATTCCTTGTTGTAATTTCCACCTTAAAGACATTCTCATTCCCCAATATGCTTGCATTCTGAAGTAGACTTCATGCAAATTGCATGTTCAGAAAGTGTTGACAGTGCTGTCTTTATGAACATTGCAAGTCCAGCTCCTTTGGTCAATTTTCTGTTAAAAGATGTCCTTAAGCAGGGATGCGCTCAGCCAACAAGACTTTGCGAAACGTCTGTTTCAACAGAAACTGTGGTGCACTGAACCCTCTTTTGTTTCTCTGTTTCAGCTGAGAAGGCCGTTCTGTATACACATAGTGTCCGACACCTCTGGCTCGTCCATCAAACACCTCAAAGCAGATAAAAAGGAAACACTGGCGCACGTGGACGTTTAATTAAAAAGGTGCACTAGATGAAGATGTTATCGAACATCGAAACCTTGTCTTTATTCACCTTTTTAAATAAAGAATTTGTGCGCTTCAGTGTTTTTCTTTTCTTATACTGTACATGTCCAGTCCTGAGAAGCACCGGCTATTTCCCAGAGACACGGAGGAACCACTATCATAACCGATAGATAGATAGATAGATAGATACTTTATTGATCCCCAGGGGAAATTCAAGCCTCAAAGCCGTTTTGACCAAACTGGTCGTTCAACCCAGAAACTGTAGCAAAACGATGCAAAACATTTTGAGATTAAATGTACTCTAGGAAACTGAGTCTCAAGCCCCCATTGGCCTGTGGAGGGTTTTCCACAATTTCCATTGGCTAGAGGCAGGGTCTTACGCTGTTCCCATTGGCTAAAGGCAGGGTCTTGCACTGTCCCCATAGAGCTAGAGGTAGGATCCTGCACTCTTCCCATTGGTCAGTGGTAGAGTCATACAAGGTCACCTTTAGTTTTGGTATTATTATAGCCTTAAAGTTTCATAGGGCCAATGCTTAGGCCAGTATTGTGTGGTGGCTGAGAGTTGTAGACTGCCCGTGTAGGCGACACCAGTCCATCACAGGTAACCCAAAGGCCAAGTTGGCTTTGGTATCAGGGACCCATAAAAACACAACTCTTAAGGCCTTTGCACACCGAACCTGTGTTTTTTGTCCAAAATTATCACACAATTGAAACGTACTGACCTCACGCAGTATTAATCACATTTTTTTACACTGACTCAAAAATGAAGTCCAGTTTACATGCTGGTTGTTGGTGTTCCACACTTACTTTGAATAGGGAAAACGAACGCACACTGATAGTTGAGGTTTTCTTGAGGTGCTGGGGCCCGTTGCACAAAACTAGGATAAGGGATTAAGCCTGGATATCTTGGTTATCCTGGCTCAATATATCCGTGATCCAGCTGCACAAAAGCGGGATAGGGGGCAGCAGGATATGTTATGGTTTAAGTCACCATGGCGATTTATTCTGTGGAGTTAGCCTGCTCCAGACCAGGCTATGTTCCAGGATCTATTTAATCTCATCCCTTATCTCAGTCAGCAGTCACCACTAACGGAAACCAATAGTTATTCCACTGCCCACTACACATTGTTATCATATATAACTAGACCCACTGTCATTTTTTAAACATTTGTGATCATTAATTAACTTTTACATATCGCCATTACCGACCTGTCATGCGACAATGTGACATCACGGGAGCACCGTAACCATTTCGCCCATGGTGGTCGCGACACTCGTTGCAATATTCTCCTAAACGGAGGTGTTGAAGGTTGGGAAAAGGCTAACGCTACCTACTTTACACCGTAGAAGAAGCAATGATGCCGCTCTAGTTGCCATGGTGAATCTGTGATCGGTGTCGGGGTCTATTTGAGGGAGCCGTGAGCGCACACTTATCCAGGATAGGTTTCGCCTGGCTTGATGAATCCGTCTGCTCATCCTGGCTTGCTCGTTGTGAAACCAATTAAGCCTGTACGCTCTTGTTTTGGATTCATTGAGCGCAGCTCAGTAACTTATCCCGGATGTCTGAATTCTGCTTTTGTGCAATAGGCCCCAGGTTTCAAAATACTGGCTATTGTTGACATTACAAAAACTGCATAGACGTTCATGTTTCAGTTTTACAGGTATTTGCATGCAAAACATGCTCTATCCTCAGTTTTTTATTTAAATTTCTTGGTTGGGAACTGTGTGTCCACATGTAATGTTCACATTCAAAAGCATTCCAGAAAAAAGCAAATCAGTTTTTTCCCCCTTTACTGTTTACTACAGGAGGTACAGTAGAAATACTGCTTACAGTATGATAGAACAGAAAAAGTTTTACAGTATTGCTTACAGTGAACAAAATATCCATGAAACACACAAGAGCATTCTGAACAAAAAACAACAGCAAAAAGCCCAGATAAAAAGGGGGGGGGGACTAAAAAAAGCACAAAATTACTGTATCTAATCTCTGCGATCTTCAGAGTTAGGCCACATGTTTTCATCAACATCGCATCTGATATTATCCAAGGCGATGCACCTGAGATAAAACCATTTGGTAGCAGAAGCAGAGGTTTTGATAGTGTATCTAAGGATTGGAATATTGTGTTTGCTATTGTGGGATGTTGTGTGTTAACATTCGTAAATACCACAAAAGCAATCCATAGTTTTGTTGGGAGGTGTAGCTTGTCTGTAAAGAAAATGTAAGCATTGCGGAAATGTGTTCACTGACTGCATATTGTGTGAAAATGTGACACTGAAAATGTGACAACTGGTTAGACAAACGCTTGTTAGCAACTGAAAAAAACTGTAAACTATGGCATATGAGCAGCTAGAGTGTGTGGTCTCCTTCTGTTCATGACGTTACACACTTACTTAACATATATGGCTGTTGCTCATACCTGTGTTCAATGGCAGGGAGCATGCAAGCAGTCTGGCAGACAAGCAAGATGGTAGGCAGGCAGGAGGTCAGGAAGGGCAGGAAGGCAGGCAAGCAGGTGGCACGCAGTGATGTAAATTCAGTGTTGGTAATCCAAAGGGAAAAGGGGTTTACAGGTATTCTAAAGGGGTTTTAAATCAAATGTTCTGAATGTTGAAAGGTGGTAAAAAAGCGGTTTAAAACTATTTGTTTGTTGACCATTGTTTTAATAAGACTGCGTATACCCCGGCAGGCCTTGATGCACGGTTCCATTGTTGGCTATGTCACGTAAATGACAAAACGTAAAAGATTGTGGGCATTTTCAACAAAAATGACAGGGAACATCCGATCTACCCATCTAAATTGCAGTTGAATTGGCACATATCCAATTCATATCTGAATTATTTCTACATATGAATGAGGCCTGAAACCGATCTGGAAATAAGTGTAGAAAAAAATAAATCCGAGGCACTTTTCTTCAAAATTATTTTAAAAGCCTTAATCTGGAAATATCAGAATCCATGCGCTTTTTTCCTGTTTACGCAACCATGCTGCACATCAGAATTGGGCCACATATGACCAAAAGAAATCGGAATTGTGTCACATTTAACTGACAGTGTAAACGTAGCCCGAGACTGCCAAAACCCAAGGGGGCAGTTTCAGTTCTACTGAAACAGCGCAACAATGTTCTTTGTATTATTTAAAGGAGAAATTTGCTGATTTTTCACAGTGCTCCATTTCTCGAGGTCCATGAGCCCTATGTTCATGCCCTAGTGTAGCGCTGTAACTGCCTAGCTACTTTATCTGTTGGAACTAGCAACTCGAGTTGGGTAAAACTGATTGTTCCTGTTTTTTTCCCGCCCTACCGACAGTACTCGGCGACCTTGAGAAACGGAGATCTATGTGAAAAATGGTCGGATTTCTCCTCAATTCAATTCCTTTGCCATTTACTCAGTTAAATCACTGTGGATGTGATTGATTGTTTTCATGGAAGCACCACAACAGGGAGATGGAGGACTGTAGAATCCACCGGTTGCGTAAGTGGGGCTTGTGGTGTCTCTGCGTCGCCTCGGCTCTCTTCTGATCCAGCACCTGTCTTCTGTAGTGTCACAAGATGATGCGTCAGGTTAGTCAGGAAATCGCTTATCTGACAATAACTTCATTTCACTTCAGGGGCAGCCGTGGGCCACTGGTTAGCACTCTGGACTTGTAACCGGAGGGTTGCCGGTTCGAGCCCCGACCAGTGGGCCGCGGCTGAAGTGCCCTTGAGCAAGGCACCTAACCCCTCACTGCTCCCCGCGAAAAGCCGTTGAAGCAGGCAGCTCACTGCGCGGGATTAGTGTGTGCTTCACCTCACTGTGTTCACTGTGTGCTGAGTGTGTTTCACTAATTCACCGATTGGGTTAAATGCAGAGACCAAATTTCCCTCACGGGATCAAAAAAGTATATATACTTATACTTATACTTATTTCATCTGATGAAAAATTATTTCCAGAGAACACAGTGGTGTCTCTGTTGTGTCTCCCTCTACACTTACTTACATTGTTAGATCTCAAGCTTGGCTGCAGCTTTGTTTAAAACACTTGCCACATCGCCACTTCAATGGGGATAAACATACAAAGCTTGATGAAGTAATTTATATTTTGATCAATCTATGTTCATGTAATGTGCATTGTATGTTCATGAACCTAGCTGTGTGTCACCTCTCTTTACTCTTATCATTGTACTCAGGTATTTTTGTGAAATATTTTTATGTCATTCTATATCTACATATATATAAAAAATATTTTCCTCTGCATCAGTTAAATAAATCAAAATAGAACTTTACCTGTTTTCGGTAGGCATTTACCGCAGTGTGCGTGTGCATGTGCATGCGTCTGCATCCTTGCAAGAAAGGGTATTTCAAAAAATAGGTCTCTCACTAGAATAAGTTCTAGAGACCTCACCAGCCTAGTCAAAAGAAAGTCAAACACATGGCCCCATTTCTTCAAAAATCCCATGCCAGCGTAGCCCATGGACTGGAGTTTACAAACTGTACAGGCTCTCCATAGGCACGTGTCAGAGTGCGAGTCCAAATTGACTACTACGTTTCCTCAGTTCCGCTGAGTAATCAGGGCATCCTCCTGTTCGGTTCACCAAAATCCCAGGAACCCACAACTGCTTATCCAGCATGGGGCGGGCTAAACTCTGACTCGATTTTGTACACAACCAATGAGTACGCTGATAGCGTCACTATTACACAACTTGGACGTGAAGTTCTTTTGAAATTGAGTGAACAACTGCATTTAAAAACCTTAAAATGTTTTTTAACTGTATTTCTGAAAGGATTCGGTTGGTGTTTAATGCACCATCCGAAGTTAAATTTGACTGCTGTTTACGGTCCTTGGAAATTGAGTATGAGCTGCCAATTCTCAGTTGCAAATTGCTTTGGTGACAGTTATGCATTATGTTCAAAATATTTTATAAAAAGACCAGATGACGCTGACAGCAGTGGTTTCTTGTGGGTTCTTAGATTGTCTGCAGGCCTTGAGCAGTGCAATACAGAGGTCAGTGCTGCGTGGTCATGCAGTCAAACGATGTTGCATCAACAGATAGGAAGCGGCGCACGGTTCAGAGGAAACCGAGACGAGAGTGTGGCCACCTCAGTGGTGCAATCCCTCGGACAGGAGGAAGATGTGGGTAATGGGGGTGGGCTGGGTGCGTGGGTATCTTTAGTGAAAAAAAAAGTGCAGAGGTCAGTACTGCACAGGGGTGTCTAGGGGGAGGCCCTGCCCCCCCTGAGAAATTATCTGCAACGGGCGAAAAAATGCAAAATGCACACCCATTCTTCGCTGTTGGATTGCTCGCAAAGTCAGAGCCGGACAGTAACGGAGTACATTTACTTGAGTACAGCACTTGAGTACAGTTTTGAGGGATCTGTACTTTAGTCTAGGTCAATTTTTAAAAGAAATTAACCCTGAAGGCAAATCATGTTAATTTTTGGCATACAACATTTTTACGGGTTTTGAAGGGTGCTGAATTCAAATCTTCTGTATGCCAGGCTCAAAAATGTCCCATAATGCCTCAAAATGGAGAAATCCAATATGGTCGCCGCCGCCAGGTCAAAATCTAATTAATCACTTATCTTTTGGAATGTAAAGACCTGAATGTAATGTGCTTTTATAGGTTTTCACATATAGGGAATTCAATGACATGCTCAGATTTAAAATAAAGGACAAGACTAAAGGAAATGCTTGAAAGTAATGTACATGGTTAAAATTGCTGTCTCGGATAATGAATAATTCATGAAAAAAGAGGACCATAAAACAGGTTGATGGCTTTCTGAAGAATTTACTTGAAACATGTTTAGAAACAAAGTTGATTACCATATTTTAACTATCTATTTATATTATTTATCTGTATTTATCTATTTGTCTGTATTTTAACTATTTATTTAATAATGCATCTTTTCCTATTTATTTAGTAATTAATCCATTCTATTCTATTCAATTCTTGAAACTTCTTGGTATGAAGAGGTAGGCTACACACTTAGGCTATCCTAATCATCCTCATCCTCCTCCTCTCCAGCAGTGTTCTGACAGGTGCTGCTGCAGCTGCATGACTCCATGACTAACATGCCACTTTTCCTGCAACTGCAGCACAGGTTTAGACATCCCTTGAAGCAACCACAGGAGGTGATCTCCTTACAAGCTTTTGGAATTGGTGAGAGATAGTAGCTGTGGCACTAACTGATCATCCACATTTGGATGGCCATGATAAGTGTGTGTTGTGTTTGGGCCACCAACCCCCCCCCAGTCGTGCATGAATTGTTTTATTATGCCTATATACCCTTTCAACAATAAACAAATAAAAACAAAAACAATGCTTGAACGTTCTATTTGGGCCCCAATCTACTTCCTCTGCATTAAGATAACATATGGAATGTTAAAAAGGAAGTCTTGTGGGGCCAACTATGATGCTGATAATGGAACTCTCTTGAAAGGGTCCATATACACAAGGGAAGCCCGCTGTCGTTTTTTCTCTGGTAAACGTGTGGGTTCTCCTGTTTCCGAGGGGCCGTCAAGAAAGATGGCAAGAGTAGCCAGGGGGCTTGGGGAGTCCTCAGCAGCCTCACTGTTTTCTCTTAGCACAAGGCCTGCAGTTCCCCACCTGCTCCTCCTACCAGTCCGCGTGAGCTGGAGGAGGAAGATGAGGAGGCCATAGTGGACATTGAGACTGTTCTCTCGTCTGAGGGAGAGGAGTTACCTTGTGCACAGCCCTGTGCAGCCAGCCCAGTGGGAGGCGAGCTGGCCCGTCTGTTTGAGGAGGTCGTTGGCAGGGCATCCAGGGCTTTTGATATTCCCCTTCCAGAGAAGCCCATTGCCTCTGCGTCTAGGTTCCACACAGACATGACTGAGCGCCCAGTGGCGGCGCTCATTCCCCTCCTACCAGACTTTAGTGACTTGGTCTGTCGCCAGACTTCCTCCCCAACTACTTTTCGTAGCTGGTCTGGCCAGACTAAGGTGCTTTCCAACATGTACGGCGAAGGACTGATTGGTTGTGGCTCGCTCCTCCCAGTGGATCCAGCTTTGGAGCCCCTCTTCTCCTCCCCCAACTCCCTCTTTGGTGGTCCCTCCTGCCTCAGTGCCAATGGCAGGATTATGGAGGCTCTGCTGGGTAAGCTGCATAGGCCCCTTGCGATGCAAGTCCGCCTGGCTAACACAGCGGCCATTCTGTCCCTGTATGTTCAACACCTCTCTGGTCTCTTGCAAAGCAGTGCCGGTGATCCCGCTCTTTTGAGAGAGCTCCAGCCAGCCTCTGTGTGCCTCGCTGCAGTGTCTAAGGAGCAGGTAGTGGCATCAGGCCGCTCCTTGGCTCAGTTCTGGGTAGCTAGACGCCATCTCTGGCTGTCTCAATCTCAGCCCCAGCAGGCAGTCAGAGAGCGAGCGTCTTTTGAGAGTGCCGGTGGAGCCTGGGTCCATGTTCGGCCCACAGGCAACCACCCTGTTGCAGCAGGCGCGTGACAGCTGCCGCTGTGCAGAAGAGGTGTCAGTGTCTCTTGGCAGGCGTGCCAGGGGTGCTAGGCGCTCTAGGGCATTCACGCCTCAGCCAACACTTACCTTGGGACATCCGTCTTGGGGGCCGACTGATCTCAGGCAGCGGCTTCAGGCACCCCAGGGGCAGGGTACCTGCCCCCGGGGGGCCAGCGTGCTAGTGGCCGTGGCCCCTCCAGGCGCCCTCATCGTTCCTGACAATCTCCGGGCCAGCCAGCCTCGCCTCTCAGCTCGATGCAGGAAGGCTTGGCTGGCCTTAGGAGCGGATCCATGGGTGCTCTCCACCATGACCCATGGGTACCACCCACAGTTCCGGAGCAGGATGCTTAATTTCAGATACCCATCTGGCCGGGGCATTGGCGGTTCCTAAGGTTTACGTTCGAGGGTCAGGTCTTCGAGTTCCAAGTCCTCCAATTTGGAATCTCTCTGGCCCCACGAACCTTCACCAGGTGCATGGATGCAGTTCTTGCACCCATGAGGCAGCGGGGGCTCAGAATATTAAACTATCTAGACGACTGGCTCATCTGTGCAACCTCAGAAGTGCAATGCCGACTACACGTGGCCTTGCTGTTGAAGCACACTCAGGACTTGGACTTGCACCCCAAGAAAAGCAGGCTCCAGCCTTCCCAGGTCACCACCTTCTTGGGCATGGTCCTGGACTCCAGGAGGGCATCCGTGACTCTCTCACCGGTGAGACAGCAGTCTGTCGCTTCATGTTGCACACCCAGGTGGAGTGGAAACTCTGCCTTCGCCTCTTGGGCCTTATGGTAGCAATGGTGCAGGTAGTCCCCCTTGCCCTCCTTCACATGCGCCCAGTCCAGAGGTGCCTATTAACCCTTAGAACCCGATTGACGCAAAGTGCGTCAAAAAACACACCCTTTCTTCTCTGTTACATTGCTCCGCGACTGTTCATCGCAACGAGATAAAACCTTTATTGCATGACAGAGAAGAAGTGGGGCTTTCCAAAGAGACTACGCACTTGTCTGTACGATCAAGTATGAAAATAAAAAAAAATCATGAAATTAAATCAAATTGCATCATATTTACAGTCTATACTTCTCTGCGTTCACCTGCGCACCCATTACTCTCGTTTGAATTACTCGCGAACCCGTGATAGATATGGTAAGCATATCAGATGAAAGAGGAGAATCAGGGCTATCCATTGGTACCATGGATATCGATCTTTCTGGCTTATAAAAACAGACGAAGTGACTGCAAAATATTAACGTCATGTACACAAACCAACGCTGCACACCCATTACTCTCGGAGTAATTACTCGCGGACCCGTGATCGGATATATATGCCACGCATGTTAGATGAAAGAGGAGACACAGAGCTATCATTTGATACCAAATACATCCTTCTGGGTTATAAAACAGACGAAGTGACAGCAAAATAATAACTTCATATTGCTGGACTTACCCCACGTTTTTGTCTGTTTTTGTGGCAAAGCATGCTTTATAATCCAACGCTATCGTGTGTTAGTCTCTATGGCAAAACATGTTCATAATCCGGTTTTGAGATCCTAGCAAATTCCTGCATGGCATCCAATTCAAGGCTCACACTGCATCCCAATTTGTTCAACAAAGAAACACCTTTTTTGCCTTTACTTTGTTCATGGCAATGCAGTAAAAAGTTGAGAATCATCATGAGTGCATACACCATAGTCACACATGCTAACAGGCAAACTGGGGTCAAGTCAGTTCGTGTCACAGATATGGAGTGCAGAATGGTCATTTTTCATCGCTAAATAAAAAATGGCATTTATTTCCGTAAATCACACACCACATATTTCTGTAAATTGCTCAGCCCCAGAGTATCCCTCCAACATGGCAATTATATTGCCCGTTTCAGGACAGTCAGCCCTACACACACATGAAATGCATGTAGAGCTATGAGCTTGCTGTGGTGAGATACAGGTCAAAATATAAGAATTTTTATAATATGATTTTTATATTTTAATTCTTTAAAAATCAAAATAAAATCAATGCTAGTACTAATACATGAAATGATCTGGATAATGATCTCGCCAGACAATTTCAATAGTCTGGCGAGACTATTTCAAGTTTATGATAGTTTTCGCTTCAAGTGTTTCAATTACAAAATAGTGTTTTGTATTTGAAATACGTATTTTAAATACATGTATTAGAAATACTGCCCATTCCTGGCAACATGGTAAAAAGATGAAAATTAACCTGATTTTACTTTCAATTCCCTTTACATTCTCCAAGGTATTAACATTAACATTTTTCATAACTCCATGTAGGACGTTTCTGTACATAAATGTAAGCACTGTGGCAGTAATGCAATATTTACTCTTGTACTCTTGATACTCAAGTACTTTTAAAAACAAGTACTTCAGTACTTTTACTTAAGTAGACATCTGACTATTGTACTTTTACTTGTACTTGAGTAAAATTTACTTTATTTATAATCTGTACTTTTACTCAAGTAATGAAGCTGTGTACTCTGTCCACCTCTGGTCCTAATCACACTGATATCACATGCCACCTGACAGAGCATGATCTGAGCTTCCCGATGGTATTAGATACTAGTTGCTTTGATAAACGGTTCGCAAGAACATCAGTGTGAATTTACTCTACATGAAATGTAATCATATTTACATTCCATCTCTTCATCTCTTACTCTCGGTGGAATAGGCCTATCTCACAAGCTCAGTCTTCACTGAACACATGGCAAACCATACATCAAAATAAACGGCAGACCTTACGGAATACTTAAGCAATATAGCACGAGTGAGAGTGGGGTTGGTCGGCCTCCGGCCTCCGGCCTCGTGGCTACGGCCGAACAACACCCGTGGGAATATCCATGACCAATCCCACGATCACGAGTGCTATATTGCTTTTATACAACAATTCTACCACAAATTAAATAATCTGAAAACACCCCATTATTGTAAAAAAATGTTAATTTCGACATCGTTCTTACGCATCAAAAAATAGTTCCCTTTTCAATAGACAGCGTCTTGGTTGCTAGGTAACCAACATTCCAGACCCCTCGTTACGGGTCTTTGTGGTTTACATGTCTTCTTGAAAGAAATGTGGAAATCACATTCATATCTAGGTGTGCTGCATGCATGTTACAAGGACACTGGGCCATGTCATGTAAGGGACATGGTACTGCAAAAAAACGGAAACATAATCTACATTGCAGAACCACTCAACTTTATTAATGTATAGTGAATAAATGTTACACTACTGTGCACAGCCTGACGTGACGATGCTAAGCACGTTAGCAGCGGTTAGCTAATTATGCTAACGTTATCTACAAGTCTCCTCCAAGTGACAATCATATTATACACAATGCTGGCAATGCTGAGAACAATTAACATCCTCGTTTATCTTACTTACATTGAGTTGACTGTGTGGCTTAATCCACAGATGTGGTGAAGCACTGTTTCGTTATGGTTTGCTAAGGAGTAACCCATTGCTTGAAATAGTGGAGAGCTGGGTGTCAAATCTTCACATTGTGTCACGGAGTGATTTATTATTAGCTGTGCTGAGTCTGAGTTGAAATGTCCAGGGATATTCCAACTCATGGAACGTCTCTCGGCCAATCAGAAACAAATAAATAGTTCCATAGAACCCAATTGTTGTATAAAAGCATATAAGCATTAATTTGTAGACTACAATAAGCCATGCCCGAGTAATCCAGTTTTAAATTGCAGCACAATTCTACTTGGTCTCCAACTTTGGGCTGTGATTCTAATGTAATAGCACCCCAAAATAATGAACTACTGCTTAAATATTATGTTCTTCCACTTGTTTGGTTTTCGAACATTTATTTAAACTAATTACATAAATCAATGAAATGCATCCACATATTCACATGCATTATGCCTATTTCCCACTAGCCTAAAACCATGACTGAAGCCTTATTACTCTCAAGTTCTTAAAGTGAAAGGCACTCAATTTGACCTACACACTATAGCATACAGTGTACTGACATTAAAGATAAATGTAAGTCAATGACAATCGTGTAAAATGTAAGTCAATATGATCAAAAATGAATATGAAATACTGATTACTATGTATTTAGCTGATAATTACGCAGCTCATAAATAATATGAACTTAGGCTAATATGAATTTCAAAATGTATGAAATACAAACATATGATATGAAGCCACCTTTTTACTGAGTGTGTAATGTGTATGATCTCCACTGGTGTGGTGGGGGGCTCCCAAATCAAATCCCAAACATTCTTGACTTATTGTATTATCAATATCAAAACAATTGTGGCAAACTAAATTTAGATAGATAGATAGATAGATAGATAGATAGATAGATAGCCTACAGAACGTCTATGATTCTGTAAATAACTATTATTGTATTGGATTTGAGTTGTATCGCATCACTACAAATGGCACTGGGAAACCCATACTGTATACCCATATTTTTTTCACCTGGTTTAACAACTACCATATGTTTATATAGCCTATAGTCTAGGGCCTAGGTTATGGGCCCTGTGTGTCTGCCAAGGGACCTGCGCTAAAGAATTGTGCTGATACCTTTTGCGCCCATTTTTGTTGCCCCCCCAAAGATGACATCCTGGTAGCCCCTCTGGTACTGAATGGCCATACAGTCGAACGATGCTGCATCATTAATTTCTGACGTGTTAAGAGCAGAGAAAATGACAGGAAGCGGTGGACAGTTCAGAGGTAGACTGGAACTGCTCCGTCAACCCCAGACGTTTGGTTATCTTGCAAAGTGAAGCCTGTGCGAGGGTGTGGGCCTCCTCAGTGGTGCAATCCCTCGGACAGGAGGAAGATGTGGTGGTGGGGGCGGGCTGGGTGTGTGGGTATCTTTAGTGAATGGAAAAAAAAAACGTTTCATTGTTTTTTTCTTTCTTTTGCTCGCTTGTCATGTACTGTTTTGTGCGCGGAAACAAGTTCAACCCACCATCAACCACATGTGCATCCTAATTCTGCTTTGGCGTTTGATGTGGGGGGCGTCGAGGATGACACTTCACCGGGGCTCTGATTTCTCCTCAACGCACACGGCTATCTAGAACTTTTAGCCCCACCGTTTTGTCTTTGATAAATTTCATTCTGCTGACGTTTGCTTCACCAGTTCGTATAGTGGGAAAACAAACAGCATGAATGATTTATTCTGCACCACACACAGTTTACAGCATACTAAGTAATATCAGGAGCATATAGCACATGAATGAGTTAGTATTCTACGCTGTGGTGGTAATTGCTCTAGTGACACATTTTGTGCACACACATATTATCAGTCAGTAGGCCTAGGCACCTTATGATGCCTTATAAACAGCCTGAATGAGCATTTCCTTGACAACGTGTCAATTGTGTTCATTTTGCAGACATTTTTTATCCAAAGTGACTTACAGAAGAGAATAACATTGAAGCTACAGTGCAGAGGAGACCTTAGGTTGGAATTGCTACTGCATCAGTCAATACTATTACTAGAGGAAAAGAATGTCTACATTAGAAGTACTGGTCAAGTGTGATTGGAGGAGAAAGTGGTAGAAGGAAGAGGGAAGTGCATGGCAGTGTGTGTTATTACATTACATTACATTACATTTGGCTGACGCTTTTTTAACCAAAGCGACTGTTATGCATGGTAGTGTGTGTTATGCATGGTAGTGTGTGTTATGCATGGCAAGTGTGTGTTAGGCATGGCAAGTGTGTGTTATGCATGGTAGTGTGTGTTATGCATGGCGAGTGTGTGTTAGGCATTGTAGTGTGTGTTAGGCATGGTACTGTAAGTGTGTAAGGCATGGTAATAGGCATGGTGTTTGTTGTTATGCATGGTAAGTGTGTGTTAGGCATGGCAAGTGTTTGTTAGGCATGGTAAGTGTGTGTTAGCCATGGTAAATGTTTGTTATGCGTGGTAATTGTGAGTTAGGCATGGTAAGTGTGTTGGCTTTCAGCTTTAGTTAGCTAGTCGAGTACAAGATAAGGAGCTGCTGATTAACCCTTCCTGCCAGTCAATGCAACACGTTCTGCAGCTTGAAATATGCCATCTCGTCTGCAGGGCCAGTGGCGGAGTGAGAAAGCCCAACTTGTCCACAAAGCATGTTGTATTGTGACAGTAACCAGAAAAACAAACTGCAGCTGTGGTTTCTTTTGCTAAGTACAATATTGCCTGGGTGTGGTTGTCTTTACTGTAAATTGGAGAGGATTGATGTGCTGGTAAGTGCTCTATTTAGGTCAGTTTGAGGCCTGCATAGTCAGCATTTGCCAATCTTTTGTGAGATTGCATCACACCAGCTTGAACAACCCAAACAAAAAACAAATGTAGTACAAAAATAATTTATTATAAAACAACATTTATTTAACTTAACTTATTTTTCTTAAATTAAATTTCAATAAATTAGAACTTTTACTCACAATAGATAATAGCATGTCACAGTGTGACAAAAAGACTTTCAAGTAATGGATTGATACAACCCGGCCATGATAAGTTCAATACTAGTTGGCTTACAATACAGAACACCCTTAAATAAATAAACAAACACATTCAATAAAAGTCCAGAGAAAGGAAATCTCATAGTGTGGGGGGTTTGGAAAGAAGAGTAGATCCATGAGGGTGAGGGTCTGAGACGAGTCCTCAGGGAATAGGAAAGTGTAGATGTAGGCAACTCCTTCACAGTAGCCTAGCCTCAGTTGGTAGATCCTTCAAGACACTCCCGCCATTCAAAGTTACTTCAGGTCATCAACATCAATTGAGATGGCCATCAAGGTTTCCTTCTCTTTGACACCAGATAATCTTCAATGTAGTTGAACAGCACATCAAGCTCTCCCATAGCTTTGTACATGCCTCTCTTTTCCATCTGGAGAGAACAGTTTCATTAATTAACTCCTGATGCCATAATTGATACTTCAATCAATTCAATCTACTGTGATCAATTCAATGTTTGGATGTTTTTTTTCTTTGTGGTGTTACCTACCCCATTGTAAGATGTCACAATGTCTTTGATGTCAAATCGCTTCTTGCATGAGAAGTAGTTTTTCTGTTGAAGATTTAAAAAAAAAATTGATCTAGGCTACTTTCTGACAGATCGTTGGAGTTGAGCATCAGTTGCACAGTGGAGCATCAGCATCAGCAGCACAGTGGATTACACATAAGAATTTGACGTCTAACATGTAGCTCAGCTCATAGACTAACTAGGCTACCCTTCAATGACTCAATGTTGGAATATTCTCCAACACGTATGGACACAAAGAATGGCAAGAAGTTTAGGCTACTTCGTTTTTCTAGGCTATGGTTTGATTAGGAGTGGCTGACTGATGACACAAACAGAACACTTTTGACTGCAATAGCCTACATAGGCTAATTAGTAGCCTACTGTATATATAGCCCATTTTCAATGGTTATAGTACAAATAGGAACAATTACAACATTTAGCCTAATTGTATCCATGGTATGTGTAGCCTATGATAAAATGATCCATGAACTTAAAACAAACTACTTACGCAAGTGAGAATTTCTCGTATTAGACCTCTGAATGTCTGTCCAATATTGTCGATGGATGATTTGAACTGCTCGTGTTTCGTGTCATTCATCGCTGCTGGCAGGACGGTGTCCTGGTAGAATCGCAGGACATCGTTGACAGCGTGGCATCCGTAAACGCTCTGCAGAGAGAGTGAGAAAATGATGAGTGTGTAGGCTACAATCAGCAGGTGCCCGAAAGTTCACCCGAGCCCACACACGTCTTCAATTTCAGAACTGGAAATGAAGCATTACGGAGGCGATGAGAGCCTCCTCTGTTCAACGTCGAGAACACAGCGTAGCCTATCTTCAATGACAGGCGAAAATCGAGACGGGAAACTTGAGACAGGACTGGTTTATCGAGGCTACAACTCACCTTGAAGTTATGTTCTACTTCGTCATCCAGTAGCACGGAATTCAGATCATCATTGTCTTCCTGAAAAGAACATGAAAACGATGGTTGGTTTTTGCATATTGCCACCGAAACATTCGCGATTTGCTTTTCAGAAATGTCTTCGCAACAAATGCAAATGACCGGCAATATTTCGCACTCTTGCGCCTCTCGGAAGTACTTACATAATATGATTTGATCCCTTGAAATGATGCTCGAAGGCTCTTTAATTTAACCGGAACGTTCTCCACAAAAAGACAGCATCTGTCCGTGCAGTCCGCCCTCCTACTAACCGTAGAACCACAGAGCACGAGCAGCAGAAGAGAGCCAAGGGCTAGGTTTGTGCTCAACATTGTAGAAGTTTGTCTTGTCTTCAGGTGCGTTGTTGAAGATCTCTTAATTCTGCTTGATAAGCTAATTATGATCTGTTGATTGAAAGTCTCAGGACACTGACTTTTCATGGGGCAGTGGGACTTGTTTTTATAGCCTGGCTAGTCGAAAGAAACGGGGTGGGGTGTTCCTGGCATTCTTGGGGTTCATGATGATGAAAGTGGAATTTTCTTGAATAGATAAATATAGCCAAATAAACACAACGACATACATCCATATACTTTTAATCAATATCAGCCAATTTCCCAAGTGATTTCAGCCATATTTTAAATCAATATTCAGCCAATTTCTCAAGTGATTTCAGCCATATTTTAAATCAATATCAGTCATTTCTCAAGTAATTTTGCAGTTAGTTTAGGCCTACAGTTCAGCGACACCACTCATGTTACAAATGCTCCAAGGACAAATCAGAACTATTGACAGAAATTCACCATTCTGTATTTTCATATTTGAGTGGCATTTCACTTTTTTTTAATACTGATGGGGAGTTATAGCAGTACATGTCACAGCCTCACACACAATTGTCATTGTAGTTGAGGACATTGTGGCATTATTTTATGTATTTATTTATTTTTACCAAAAAAGCCCTGTACAAATCCTATAATTCCTTTGGCAAGTAGACGTGATAATTATCTTCATGTTATGAGGCTGACAAAGTATTGGTTACCAAAGGACTTTAGGTAGGCCTAGGTCTGTTTTTATTCAGTGGATATATGCTCTGCCTTTAGAATGTCAAATCAGCACTCTGGCCTCACAGACAGACATTCTTAGGGTCTCTTTGGTGAATGAGGACCCTATGTGGTGTGTGTGCACGTGTATGTCTGTTTGTTTCCGGTGTGTTTTCTTGCCAAGAGATTGCTTCAGGGAAGGAGCCCTCTGGTGTCAGAGGTGTTTGAGGGAGTTTTATCTCGAACACAATCTAATGTTTGCACGCTGAGGTTAGAACAGCAACTCCACACTCAGTTAATTCAGCTGTTCACACTCAGCTTCTCATAAACTCGCCGCAGGGCCTGACAGGACGACTCCGGCTCCACCTGCTCTCTGTGATGTGGAGACAGCACTTGTGGCGGGGTGGCAGACACTTGTCATACCACTTGAGAGAGCTGCACTTCGCTAATTGCATGTGCTATGCTACAGGTAGTATAGACCAAACTCTGGCAGATTCCTCAGGTTTATTTACCGAGAGGAGGGCAGGTTTACAGGCACATATCAGCCAATTTCCCAAGTGATTTCAGCCATATTTTAAATCAATATTCAGCCAATTTCTCAAGTGATTTCAGCCATATTTTAAATCAATATCAGTCATTTCTCAAGTAATTTTGCAGTTAGTTTAGGCCTACAGTTCAGCGACACCACTCATGTTACAAATGCTCCAAGGACAAATCAGAACTATTGACAGAAATTCACCATTCTGTATTTTCATATTTGAGTGGCATTTCACTTTTTTTTAATACTGATGGGGAGTTATAGCAGTACATGTCACAGCCTCACACACAATTGTCATTGTAGTTGAGGACATTGTGGCATTATTTTATGTATTTATTTATTTTTACCAAAAAAGCCCTGTACAAATCCTATAATTCCTTTGGCAAGTAGACGTGATAATTATCTTCATGTTATGAGGCTGACAAAGTATTGGTTACCAAAGGACTTTAGGTAGGCCTAGGTCTGTTTTTATTCAGTGGATATATGCTCTGCCTTTAGAATGTCAAATCAGCACTCTGGCCTCACAGACAGACATTCTTAGGGTCTCTTTGGTGAATGAGGACCCTATGTGGTGTGTGTGCACGTGTATGTCTGTCTGTGTGTGTGTGTGCATGCATTCAGAAAGCAGGTATGTATACCAGTCTGTTTCATCACCAGCAAAGCATCCTCAGTTCAGTCAGAGATGCAGTCACCAGTCGGCCGGCGCCTCAGCGCCGTGCTGTGCAATATCGATAATGAAACATGTGGTTTAGACGCACAGGCCCCCGGTGACACTCAACTCATGTGGGAACTTCTGCCTCTTTCCCCTCTTTGGGTATTTATTGTAAAACTTGTTTGTTTGTATTCAACACACAACACATGTGTCTGCCAACCTCAAAAATGGACAACATTTTGCATCATTTGGGCCTCGTGATCATCCCTGAGTCAGCTCTTGTGCGTGTTCCAGTTGTTGTATTTGGAAAGTTGAATGACTGACATCACTATTAGTGTGATCAGTACAGGCTAATGGTTACTTTGACACAGAACCATGTGGGTGAAACTGTGGTTATGTGAACACTGCACAGCAGTTTCCAAGAAATAGTTATATAATTAGTTTTAGTGTAATTTAGAGGATTTCATCAGCTTTTCTGCTAGGCTATGTTTGTTATGCTTTTAATAGCTTTGTTCAAGTTTATCTTATTTCTGAACAGTTTGTTGTAGTTTATGTGGCCAAAATTGCAACACAATAGCAGTTGAACCATTAATTTATGCAATATCAACATGGAAATTCTATGATATGCAGATGGTTTGAATGCTTATTCTGCAGTGTTTCAAATAGACTTTTCCTTTTCTGGACCTAATGGAAATTCCATGCAGTAATTAATATTTTATTTTACAGTGTAGAAGCCGTGCCATTGAAAAGCAAGCGCAGAGAGGTTTGTTGTGTGTTGCCATTGCACTGAGGCCCAAGGGATTGTGGGTGTTTTAGGACTCGGACTTGGCAGGATCTCTCCTGCCCGTGGTCTGCAGGTAAGCTCTCCGACATCTTTTCTTATACACTTGATTTGGCAAATATGCCGTCACATGGGAACGGGAGAATTGGGTTTAGAGAGATTTAACATGTTATCTGATTGGCCCTGGTTTTGGTTGTGACTGGATATTATTCTATTTTTGTACCATGACTCGGAGGATGAATCAATCCTCACTTCAAATTCATTGAATTATATCTAATAATTCGCTGATTCTTCACATTCTGTGTAAAAATACGTCACATGAGTATCTGTCAGTTAATCATCTTTGAGGTGGCTTAATATGGACTAAGAGTAGGTGGTGGAAATTGGGGTTGGGAGGCGACCACTTCCTCTTAACTGTCATGCCACTTTACGTAACTGGAACGTCTCCTAAGGGATCCAGACCAGAGCTGAGTCAGAAACACACGTATGTCACATACTCACCTGTTCAACATCACATACTCATCTGATAAATGCCACATCCACACCTGTTCAACATCACATGCTCACCTGTTCAACATCACATACTCATCTGATATCTGCCACATACTCACCTGTTCATCATCACATACTCACCTGTTCAACATCACATACTCATCTGATATATGCCACATCCACACCTGTTCAACATCACATGCTCACCTGTTCAACATCACATACTCATCTGATATCTGCCACATACTCACCTGTTCATCATCACATACTCACCTGTTCAACATCACATACTCATCTGATATATGCCACATCCACACCTGTTCAACATCACAAACTCACCTGTTCTAAATCACAATCATATCCACACCTGGTCGATATCACATCCATACCTGATGTACATCACACCTGTACCTGATCTATGCCACATCCACCCCTGACCTGCACCAGATGAGGCCCATGGTCCAGACTGACGTGTAGAGGTCGCTTTCCCCCAACACAAGTGGACCCCATGCTCAGTGTGAGCGGCATTCAACTCTGTCCTTTCAGGGCAAAGCTCTGAGCCCCTGCGCTTCTGTGAATTGGTTTTCAGTCGAAAGTGCCTGGCTCAATACAGAGTAAAACACATTCTCCTCCGCAGTTTCAGGCCTCACCTCACCACGTCTTGGCCAGTGTTGCCTAGTCATGTGTGAGACGAGATGAGTAGAGCTGTTTTGAAGCTGATTTACCTTTATACAGTCCTGCCAGTCACTCCGAAATCTAGCTTTGATTGTCGCTAGGCCCGAGTGCCCGTCGGTAGTTTTTCCCTTTTGTGGCATATTGGTTTTGGCACACTGCTTGTTCACACACTAGCGCAGAGCATTGTGTGTTAACACACTGAGCCAGACAGGTCTCCGACCTCATTTCTCATCAGAGACGTTGCAAGGGTTTCGCAGCTCATTGTGGTGCAAACACACAGTAGCTAGAAACAGTTTACACTGCCACATGTGTGAGCGCAGACTTTCATTTGCTCTGGCTGAGCTTTGCTGATGTAGGCTGCAATATCAGTAAGATCTCTCTATCTCTATCTCTCTTTCTTTCCTGATTCATTCATTCTTTCATTCATTCATTGTTTTTTGTTTGTTTCCGGTGTGTTTTCTTGCCAAGAGATTGCTTCAGGGAAGGAGCCCTCTGGTGTCAGAGGTGTTTGAGGGAGTTTTATCTCGAAAACAATCTAATGTTTGCACGCTGAGGTTAGAACAGCAACTCCACACTCAGTTAATTCAGCTGTTCACACTCAGCTTCTCATAAACTCGCCGCAGGGCCTGACAGGACGACTCCGGCTCCACCTGCTCTCTGTGATGTGGAGACAGCACTTGTGGCGGGGTGGCAGACACTTGTCATACCACTTGAGAGAGCTGCACTTCGCTAATTGCATGTGCTATGCTACAGGTAGTATAGACCAAACTCTGGCAGATTCCTCAGGTTTATTTACCGAGAGGAGGGCAGGTTTACAGGCACATAACTGATGCACTTCCACTATAAAATGGAAATGCTGCACCAGATGTAAAAGTGCCGCGTATATTTGGGGGACAAAAACAGACCAGTCATCTAAAATAGTTTTACGGTCCACTGAAGCCTCACACGCAGCCATACAAAGAGTTGCGACCACGCGATCAAAAGTTCCAAAACACCTGTGCTGGATGGCTGAATTTCTGGATGCTGGAGAGCGTAATCTAGTAACTCATTGACTACTGACCAAGTGATTGGCTGTGTTCAGTTTCAAAACTCCCATAACCCGGAAACTGGCATGGAAAATCTTTATCTGTTATGGGAGTGTCACCACTCTGTTTGCTTTACCGTTCTGGCCTCACAGGATACAAGTACCACCGTCGAGGCCCAACCACATCTTCAGCAGCTGCCAACATTAAGCTAAAGGCTACTTCAAAGTGCTCTCTAACATGCAGTGCAACAGGAAAGCTCAGACCCTTTCACGTTTTCCACACTGGAATGTTGAATGGATGTTTCAGACGCATCTTAAAATGGATTCATTCAATTCATTTTTTCCCCCTCATCAACCTATGCACAATAGTGTTGAGTGTTTTGTAAATTTATGAAAAATGACTGAAATCACATTTGCAAGTATTCAAACCCTTTGCTACTGTATTTGCTGCCCTTGTAATTGAGCCCTGGTGCATCCTACTTCTATCAATGGTCCTTCAGATGCTTCTACAACTTCATTGGAGTCCCCTGTGCCTAAATTAATTCATTGGACATTATTGGGAGAGGCACACATCTGTCTATTAAAGGTCTCACAGTTGATGGTGTATGTCAGAGTGAAAACTAAGCCACGAGGTCGAGAGAATTGTCCGTAGACCTGCGAGACATCACAAAATATGGAAAATTTGAAAGGATATGAAAACTTTCTGGTTACAATCTACATGCATTGCCATAACTTTATTTGTTTATTATTTATGTATTTATTTTCATTTAATGTGTGGCAAATTTATGGTAAAGTCATAATAAACCTTTGGAAAAAGTTTGTTTGATCACCCACCAATATCTTCATTCATAAAATCTATACTGTGTCGGTTGGCTTGCAACTTGCAAATCTTACCTGTAGCCTATAACTTCAAGACGCGATCTTCTCAGTTTTTCAATTGGAAAAGTTGGCAATGGAGAAGATGCACTTTGATGAACTCTACATCCTTTTCTCAAATGCCCGTATTAATCACATATTAGCACAGTTGGGGAAACCCGGGCATCCTCTTTAGTTTAGGCTATCTATCAGAAGCACTAGACACATACTAACGCTAGTCAGCAGTTTCATCAGTGCAGCCAGAAGGTGAACTTCTCTTAACTATTGAAAAACTTGGTCATTTTGTGGTTAAGCAGCCAAACCCACTCAAAGCAGTATTGGGTAAAGTGTGTCTGTGTGTGTGTGCATGTGTGCATGCGATTTTTATCGCAGTCATCCAGTAATCAAGGATATGGGGTCTGTGAGGGAAACACATACACACACATTTTGCTTTTGCTGTCTGGAAGGAAGAGCTCCTCTGACCCACTTTCACACAAACTCTCTTATCTTTATTGACACCTGAGCCAGGCTATTCCTGTCAGTGGAGAAATGCTTGTTTTTCATTTCATTGGAGTAGGCAATTCCGCTTATATTCACTCGCACAGTCTGATTGACTGCTGTACTGTATATGGGCATCTGCATTGAATAACAGGAGACATTTTTATAGCTTCAGGTGTTTCTGTGATGATTTAAACGGGAAACTGAGTAAACTACAATTTACTGACTTAAGAAAGACAGGAAGGAAGGAAGCACTTATAAAATCAGAGTATTGCACTATAATTTCTGAAGCTGAAGTCTCAAATGTGTCTGCCAAAGGTTTCGGTTGTGCAACCTGTTGAGTTTTGATGGGAGGTACGTTTCATCCATCTTGTGGTCAATGAGTGGCGCAATGTGACAAGACACTTATAGGTCAACCACTTTCTGTCTCTCAAATCTCAAATGATCATTTTTGGCTGAAATCCAGTATTGTCAGTGATCCGAGATAAACAGTAGATTTGATAACTAAACTAACCCAACTTTGTTTACAGTGAAGGTCATGAGTTCAACTGCCATGTAGCGCTTGTGTGTGTGTGTGTGCAATGCATGCATGTCCATGTTCATATGTGAGTGCTTTCATGTGTGACTTCATGTGTGACACACTAATCCTGGTGCAGTGAGCTGCCTGCAACAACAGCGGCGCTCGGGGAGCAGTCAGGGGTTAGGTGCCTTGCTCAAGGGCACTTCAGCCGTGGTCAGGGTTCGAACTGGCAACCCTCCGGTTACAAGTCCGAAGCGCTAACCAGTAGGCCACGGCTGCCCTTTTTTTTTTATATATATATACTATAGTATAGTATATACATCAAAACACATACCTCCCATACCCTTTTGACCCCGTGAGGAATGTGAGTGTGTGCAGACTCTCACTTTGACACACACCACACACCAGCACCAGTGGGAATTCCAGGCTTGCCCAGGGACAGGACACGTCCTTTTTGCAGGGACTGAACGAACGGACAACCGAGACGTCCACCCTAGGAAGCGGAAACACTGTGCACTCCTTTTTTCCGCGAATGTGAAAGTGATCTGGTTTTGTGAATGTATTGCCTAAGAGGGGACATATTCGAAGTCAACGCTGCACATCAAGTTCAGCTCTCTCTTTAACCTAATGTAGCCCACAGCTGAGCGGTCTCATGTGGCTGTACAGCGGTGTTGCAGAGCATACAGTACAGTATAGACACGATCTCTAAGACTAACATGCTCAAGCCATTACATGCATTGACAATTAGGCACCAAGTTTCTTTTACTTGCTCCAAATGTTTGAAGTCATTCTCATGAAGTCATTTTTTTTATCTTAGCAAAGCTTCATATATTGTTTGTTACTACATGCATTTCCTTATTTCCTTGAAAATCGCCTGATTTTCATGGAAACAAGCAGCTCAGTCTGAGGATGTGGATGAAACAACATCCCTCTAAGGGATGTTGTTTCATCCACATCCTCAGACTGAGCTGCTTGTTTCCATGTTTATATTTCCACTGTATTGTGTGGTAGGAGCATACTGAAAAAGGCGCTACGCCGAAACATGTCTGTGCAATAAAAACTTTTGTATGCAAGGTGTGGCATTTTTTCTCGTTTATATTTCTACCGTGGTGCTTTAAAGCAGTGCTATGCAAGTTTTTTTACCTTAATATACCATTTTGATGGTAAACACACTTGTAATAGAGAATCATTCACCTAGCATAGCCATAGCGCATAGCTGGTAGCGTTCACTACAAAGTCATAGAGCATAGGTGGAATCGTTCACTTAGCATAGCTATAGAGCATAGCTGGAATCGTTCACCTAGCATAGTCATATGGAGCATAGCTGGAATCGTTCACCTAGCATAGCCATAGCGCATAGCTGGAATCGTTCACCTAGCATAGCCATAGAGCATAGCTGGTAGCGTTGACTTTGCATAGTCATACATGTAGAGCATAGCTGGAATCGTTCACCTAGCATAGCCATAGAGCATAGCTGGTAGCGTTTACCTAGCATAGCCATATAGCATAGCTGGTAGCGTTCACCTAGCATAGCCATAGAGCATAGCTGTAGCGTTCTCTTAGCATAGCCATAGAGCATAGCTGGTAGCGTTCACCTAGCATAGCCATAGAGCATAGCTGGTAGCGTTCACCTAGCTTAGCCATAGAGCATAGCTGGTAGCGTTCACCTAGCATGACCATAAAGCATAGCTGGTAGCGTTCACCTAGCATAGAGTCGCCAAAGTACCCGAAACTACAATGGATACCTTTAAAGCAGGGGTGGGCAAACTGCGGCCCGCGGGCCGGATCCGGCCCGCCAAGCACTTTCATCCGGCCCGCCGAGCATTTCATTTAGTTATCAGGCTGCTCGCTATTTTTTTCCTGCGATAGAGACGACATTGGTTTAGGTTAGCTTTACTGCAAACTGCTTTTCACTCTCCTTAGATAACGTTTACAATGTCAATGTCAAAACATCATGTTAAACTAAGTTAACTCTTAGTTATCTCCTTTGCAGCAGATCTAACGTGAACATTATGTAATCCATTGTCTGCACTCATAAGAGGGAGAGAGAGCCGCAGGTTCCAGCTGGCTTGTGATTGTTGATAATTGATATCTCCTTCAGAAAGTTTTAAAAGGAAATCATGAAATCATGAACAGTAGTTCCCACTAGTTTATGATTCTCTCAGCAACATATCAAAAATATAGAAAATGACATGTCATAAGACTGGCAGCCCTAACCCTCTTACCCCCCACAAGCACGCCATATGGCAACTGTGGCAAGGAAAAACTCCCATATTCCAGGAAGAAACCTTGAGCAGAACCTGACTTAATAGGGGGAGCCCATCTGCTTCTGGCTGGCTGCGCCCTCCAATAGCAGCAGATGTAGAATAATCTGAAAAAGTAGTCTACAGGATAAGAGGAGTTAACTAAAAGCTTTCCTGTACAGATATGTTTTCAGATCTTTGGTCATTGTCTGCAGAGTGTAACTCTGGGAGATCATTAACCCCAGCTCAGG
The DNA here is from genome assembly GCF_017589495.1 of Alosa alosa. Lineage (NCBI taxonomy): Eukaryota > Metazoa > Chordata > Actinopteri > Clupeiformes > Clupeidae > Alosa > Alosa alosa. Next base: position 30,709,885 of record NC_063198.1, read on the forward strand.
TTTGAGCTGAGGTTGCTCCAGCATCCCTGCAGTGTCCTGCATTGACTGGTTTGGTTAGAGTAGACAAAGGCAGGATTGGAGCCTCGGACAAATAACCTTGATCCAACTCTAGTTGTTTGAGTGACAGGTTTGAGATGTGAGACTGTCCAGTGCGGTATGTCAACTCTGTGTGTAGATTTGGGGTGGTGGTTGTCGTGCTTGGCACCTTGGAGATGTAGCCCATTGATGTGGTTGTGTGCAGAACTTTCATTGGGCTTGTTCCTCCTACATGTTGGAGCAGGTGTTGTAACACCTACATACTGAAGCAGGTGTAACACTTCATGCCTGAAGTTACACAGGTGGAAGCAGTCTCTTGTGTGTGTGTGTGTGTGTGTATGTATGCGGTCATGCCGAAACACGCCGAAGTCATGGGATGAGAGATACAGTATATCTGGTGTGCCACGTAATTGCGGAGGCGGTGGTGACACACCGTGATGCTTGGCTTTGGTTTCGGAGAGGCGCCGGCGTACGTGTCGACTCACCTCTCGTCCTCATGCAGCTTTGAAACGTGACGGGGCGATGTGCCAGGGCATCACGTCACACAGTGCCATCGCTCCCAACACGCGCATCACACACTGTGCGTAGGGCACCAAAGGACAGAGGGAGCATCACAATGTAGCCATTTAGTAGCTTCACTTTAAACTGTGTTTCACTCTTCCTTTTATTTTTATTTTTTTTATTACTTTATTTAAATGTAGTGCTTTCATTTACAATCAAATCATTATGACAGGTCTTCTACTGCACTACTATTTAACATTTTTACATTTTGTCCTTCAAAAAATAAACAATCACCAACAGAAACAAAACACAAAAAACATAACATTGACAATCATTGACAGACATTACATTGACAGAAAAAAAAAGGAACATCATGTTTCACTCTTCCTTGGGAACATTTACAATGTCAAAATGCACCAACACCATGCACGAACAACAGGATGCAAAGATGATACTTTTTGGGTCCTCTCAATCTCCACCACGTAGCAGATCTAACTTTACTTACTCAACTGAATTGGGAACACATCTTACACGCGCAGGAGAGAGACAAAGAGAGTGGCAGATTCCAGCTGGCTTGTCATTGTCTATCTCCTTTTTAATATAAGAAACTTTTAAAAGGAAATCATGAAGGCAACAAAGACGAGGCTACAGGAGGTTGAGACTTGTGAGGTTATCCAGTTCCCACTACTGACCATTTTAAACTCAGATTGGTGAGAGGCCTCTTTAACATATAGGATGCAATCAATGTGATTTGGAACATAAATATAAATAGAACACAAAGACTAGTTTACTACTTTGACTTTGTAGAATGGAATTGGTGAGTTCAATTATTAATTTTCCAAGCATTTTCTTTTTACTTTCTTTCTTTTAAATACTCTTTTGATCCCTTGAGGGAAATTTGGTCTCATTTATCCCAATCCGTGAATTGGTGAAACACACTCAGCACACAGTAAACACACAGTGAGGTGAAGCACACACTAATCCCGGCGCAGTGAGCTGCCTGCATCAACAGCGGCGCTCAGGGAGCAGTGAGGGGTTAGGTGCCTTGCTCAAGAGCACTTCACTGGTCGGGGTTCGAACCGGCAACCCTCCGGTTACAGGTCAGAAGTGCTAACCAGTAGGCCACTTACATGAAGCACATGATATGCCGAGCTGACTGAAACACATTCCATCCAGATAGCTAGTAAGTGGTTACCAGGCTCTTAATTCACTTTTAATTGCAAATGCAAAGAAATGTGATGCAACATGTCATTACATACTTCCATTTCCAAAGCAATGAAGGTTGCTTCTGGCAAATGAATATTGTGCAAATATTGTTGATATTGTGCTATCAATATGGCTCAAACAAACAAGGCTTGTAAACAAGAACTGGCAAAAGGGCATTATGATAATGTAAAGACTGAATGCTCTTCAAGTGACAATGCACCATTTATAAATCAGCATTTCTTCAGAATGCCACCTCTTGCCGGCCACGACTCAGGATCGGGAGGACCTGGGCTGCTGTTTGGAAGTTCCTAGCACACACTCATAGCCCACACACCACATGGGGACATATGGGGAAGGAAGTCTGACAACTTGGCAATGTGACCGCGTGCATGCGTCCATGCGTCCGTGCATTGCGTGTGTGTAAATCTGATATGGATCCAGTCCTAATATGGATTAGATTCTGACCTGGATCCAGTTCTGATGTGCATATGGTTGTAATGTGGGTTCGGTTATCATCTGTTTTGGGTCTGGTGTATATCTGGTTTGGATCAGGGGGTCAGATTCGTCTGGATTTGGGAGTTTTTGTTCTTCTGCATCTTGTGTCTCTGAATCAACCTAAATTTCCAGATGAGTGTGTCTATCTCATGGGTCTCCTGACCCTCGGTGTTGACCCTTAACAAAAGTACCTATTTTCTCTCCTCTTGTAAACAGGTGAGTAGTCATATACTCAGTGTCTACACAAACAAGGGTGTGTGTGTTCACTCTTTAATACCATTTCTAAATGATTCTAAACTTAAAAACTACAAACTTTACACTATACTATAAACCTCAGACCACATCAGTTTTAGTTTTACTGTAGATCAAAAGTCATATCATTGACCTTTCATTGACCTTGAACCGAAATGCATATTTTTCTGCAATGACATAACTTGATGGTTACCTGTTAACAGGTGGTGTAGGTGTAGCGAATAGTGATTATGAAGAGGTATGCCTCTCGGAAAAACTTGTCAGTGCTTTCTATGGGGTGATCAATATTGTGTACCAGCTGACATTGAAGGAAACACAGTTCCACTGATGAGTGAGTGACTAACTACTCTGAGAGAGACTGAATCTACGTCCTGTTGAATGACAGGCTTGCCGTGATGAAAGCTGTTACATCATCACTAGAAACAGCTCGATTCCTGATTAGACTAGCCATGACACAGGGGATGGACCTGTATGTAACTTTACTTTCTGAAGTCAGAACAGAGATTTGGTGACTCCAGTCAAAGTGTGATTTGTGTAACTGGAAACATTTATACATATGGATAACTAATAAAAATAGATGAGTAATAAATAGTTCCTGTCGTCCTTGTCTGAGGGCAGATGCTTATAAAAAGCTTATAAAGCTTACTAATATAAAGCTTATCAATTTCAGTGCACAAGTCACTTTATTTTTCATAGCACATTTAAAAAAAGATAAAACATATCTCTAAACATCTAATTTTTGTCTTTGTATCTATCTCTATATCTATCAATCCATTTGTCTGTCTTGCATTGCAGAATGCACAGACTAAGTTCACTTTCTTAATTGTATGGCCTCTAATATTCCCTTGCAAAAGGAGAAGTGCAAGACACTCCCGAAGTTACACATATACTGTAAGTATTTAATGTGACAACGTTGTCACATTAAATACTTATATGTGTAACTCGAGTGTATGCACTTCTCTCCTTTTGCAAGTGTTTTGGTTGCCAGCACCTCCTTTTCTGGTGTGCGTTTTGCACCTACATTCACTCTAATATTCCACTACCATCACATACTGCTCTTATAAGCTGCAGTAATGCCGCAGTCCAGAATGCCCTTAGACTGGTCAGATCTTAGTCCAGCCTGCCCTACCCTAAGACTGGTCAGATCCTAGTCCAGCCTGCCCTGCCATATGGCAGTTCAGTCGATTCTTGGAGGTCTCAACAGAGCAGTCAGACATCACCAGAGAAGAAAAAATTATGGGAAATGTTTACATGAGAAGTGTAGTGCAAATTAACTGTGAAAACGACTTAGTTAACAGTTACTGAACAATCAAGAGTTATTTAACTGCTACTAGAGGAACATATAGAGTCTTATGTTCTCCCAAGTTCAGGATCACATTTAGCAAAAAGGCATCTGAACTTGAAAGTCAATGACTTGACTTAACCTCTGCTCTCCTTGCAGAGGAAGACAAGTTAAGCAATACTGATTTCTCAGTACCCAGCTACTGAGCTTTTTACTTTTTTTGTTGTACTACTTTCACACACTCCATCAAAGGCAAACTCCTGCCCCCCAAACACACACACACACACACTCAACAAATCCACCCGATGTTCTCATGCCACTGCAGAATATCATGTGAGATTTTTCTGCAGATTTTTATGAAAAAAAAAAAAGTCGTAGGTATCTATGACTCATTAAAGGCATACAGATTTGGTGAAGTGGAAACTGCCAACTTTCATAATTTCTACCGGAACTCTTCGAGCTCAGAGTGTTCTCTTCCTTTCCCTTAGAGTATTACAGGTGTCATCATTCTTCAGTTTTCATTTTTCCTCTGTCAGAAGTGAAAACCAAAGACATGTAGGCAAGTCAGTTACAGGGCAAACGGAACACAATGCTTCAAGGTGCTGAGTTGGCTATCTCCTAGCACTCATTCATGCATGCTCTGTTGTTTCAGTGGCTTTGATAAAGAGTTCACTTCCTCTGTCCACCCTCTGTCCACGCTGAGACCAATAACTATATGACTTTGATGATGCCCGATTTAACATAATTGCATAATTACCTCATATAACCATCGTGTGGCGTGTCAGAAGAGGTGTCATCGTGTGGCGTGTCAGATGAGGTGTGTTCCTGAATGTCCCAATGAGTCCAAATGACATGACATCCTCTTGTGATGATGTGTCTGCTGTTCGGTTCAGTAGATGACCTCTCTCGATAAATGTTGGTCTTAAGGGGCCATGTCAACCCATCCCATTTCCACTTATTTCATGTATAGCGCCACCTAGTTAAAAATTAAAAAGCAAAAAATCTTCTCTGGCTGACATGGTCAAAACTGCACGAAATTGAAAGTGTAGGATCATTATGACACCCTCCGAATGCCAAGTTTCGTGAACTTTCGTTCATGGGGGGCCATACAATAAAATTAGACAGTAGACATATGTACGCATGCATGCACATGCACACACACAGGCACATACGCAGGCACACACACAAGCACATGCACGCACACACATACACACACACACACATGCACACAATTCAAGAATTTCTCAGAATTATGAACAGGCAAAATGGGGGTGGGGTTGTATAAAATGTATTTTACATGTGAAATTTATGAACTAATCATGTTTTGGTACTTGTTGTCTAGCAGATACCAATGAGAATTGAGTGTGCATAATGCCATTCAGTGAGACAGTTAGAATCATATATGCCTTTCAGCGTGACTTATTTTTGTGGAAAAAATGTGCTGGACTGGACGGCGGTCATATTTTGTACCGCTCTGCAGTACATCTAGTTTCAAGAATATGTGCCTGTGTTCCGGTGATTGGAAGTTGTCCCAGCCAATAGAGGCTGACAGGCCCTGTGTTTATGTCCAGTGTGGTGCTAGGTGGATGTGTTTAGTTAGGCCAGTCTTCCATGAGCCAGCTCCTCGTAGAGACACTCACTCAATTGAGCTGTCATCAACTTTAGATTGTAACACTGTTGCCGTTTCATCTAGCTCATCACAATAGTTGTATGACATGTTCAATGAACAAGTCCAACCACGTGGTTTTGTTTTCATGACGAAATAATGGCTTTTCCCCTCCATAATGGCATTTAGGAGGCATACAGATCACAAGAATGCAATTACTCCCATTAACCACTAGAGGTCAGTTCAAAAGCAGTTTGAATGCTTGCCAACTCACAGCCACTTCTTCTCTGTCATATCACTCAAGGTGTTTCTTTTAAGCAAATCTAAATTGAATCACAGGGTAGGTGGTCTTGTCTGGTGTTGTAGCCCCCCAACTATGGAATGAGTCAGCTTGGGTTGTGAGGATGGACTCCATGCTGCCTGTTATTTAACCTCGTTTCAAAATATATATATTATTTCCTGGCTCAAGATGTCAGTTGTTTTTTCTCCTTCATAGGCCTTATTTCTTTTATTTGTTGTCTTTTAAACTAAATTGGTCTCAGGTGTTTATTGTTGTGGATTTTCTACAGCACTTGATATTGTTTTGACCGTACTTGATACAGACACAGACTCTCTCATTTAATTGCATAATAGCTCTCTGAAGATGTCATGAGAATGCTTTCTGAGGAGGTTGCTTTGGCCCTTTACAAGATAGATTAGGATTTCAAAATACAGCAGAGAACAGCACACACACAGAAGACCATCTATTTATCTCAAACACTTAGAGCTTTATTGTAAAACAATATAATCAACATCTGTACAAAAACATCTTACAAAGGTCATTTAATGTCCAGTATAGCATCATTGCTAACATGAAAGCACCATAAGTTAAAACAACTGAAAAAAATTATGTTTTACTGACAATAAATTAACGGAAGTTTCAAGACTGTGACAAGTCATTCTCACTGTCAGTGCACAGCAACAACAGCAGGACATTGAAATAATGAACTCATTTGGTCAATTCTGACATTCTATAAAATTTTTATGAACAGGGCTTTGTATATATTCATTAATTAAATGAAAGCATTCTTTAAAACATTGAAATAATGATTTAATTTAGCAAATTAAGTATGTGACACTGAAATAACAAGTCCATTCAATAAATTGAATGAGTCTATGATAATAAACACATAATAAATTAATCGTTTTATGAATTCACTCTATAAATTAGGAGACTGTATAAAAAGGCGCAAGACGAGGACATTGAAATGAGGTGTGGTGTAGCGTGGCGTGGCGTGGGGTGGTGTAGCGTGGTGTGGTGTAGCGTGGCGTGGCGTGGGGTGGTGTGGTGTAGCGTGGTGTAGCGTGGTGTAGCGTGGCGTGGTGTAGCGTGGGGTGGTGTAGCATGGTGTGGTGTGGTGTAGCGTGGTGTGGTGTAGCGTGGCGTGGCGTGGGGTGGTGTAGCATGGCGTGGTGTGGTGTAGCGTGGTGTGGTGTAGCGTGGCGTGGCGTGGCGTGGTGTGGTGTAGCATGGCGTGGTGTGGTGTAGCGTGGTGTGGTGTAGCGTGGCGTGGCGTGGCGTGGTGTGGCGTGACATTGGGACTGGTCCTAGCCGTGCATGGCCTCCAAGGGAGCGTCTCTGCTGGTGTGGAAGGATTCCAGCCACTCCAACACCGCACCCAGCTCTCCCACCGCCTTCACTGCAGCAGCCTGGGGCTCCAACTGGAGGAAGGAGGGAGAGAGGGAGGGAGAGAGAGAGGGAGAGAGATGGACGGACGGTTAGACAGTTAGAGAGAGATGGGTAAGAGAGGAGAGAGGAGTCTGCTGTGTGTGTGTCTGTGTGTGTGTGTGTGTGCGTGCGTGTGTGTGTGTGTGTGTGCGTTTGTATGTGTATACCTTGTCAAAACTGGCGAGGATGGCCTCCATCTTTAATCTGCTCTGCTCTCCACACTGGCAGTGCATCTGATCATGCTGTCCAATAGAGAGTCAAGTCAAGTTTATTTATATAGCGCATTTCATACACAGAGGTCATTCAATGTGCTTTACATAAACAAAACCAAACAATGATAACAAATAAAAGCATAGAAGGGCAATATAGTCAAAGAATAGAGAGTTAAAAGGTAAAGATCATAATAAAAAGAAAACACAATGTAAACTCATTTAAAAATAAAGAATAATTAGTAAGCAAAAACAAAGGCAAAAGTAGTAAAAAAAAGTAATAAAAGACAAGGTAGAATAATTATCAAGGCAGATTCAGAATTTGTAACTCGGCACAGTTAGCAGAAAGCATCTGAGAACAGTGTGGTCTTAAGTCTGAGAACAGTGTGGTCTTAAGTCTGAGAACAGTGTGGTCTTAAGTCTGAGAACAGTGTGGTCTTAAGTCTGAGAACAGTGTGGTCTTAAGTCTGAGAACAGTGTGGTCTTAAGTCTGAGAACAGTGTGGTCTTAAGTCTGAGAACAGTGTGGTCTTAAGTCTGAGAACAGTGTGGTCTTAAGTCTGAGAACAGTGTGGTCTTAAGTCTGAGAACAGTGTGGTCTTAAGTCTGAGAACAGTGTGGTCTTAAGTCTGAGAACAGTGTGGTCTTAAGTCTGAGAACAGTGTGGTCTTAAGTCTGAGAACAGTGTGGTCTTAAGTCTGAGAACAGTGTGGTCTTAAGTCTGAGAACAGTGTGGTCTTAAGTCTGAGAACAGTGTGGTCTTAAGTCTGAGAACAGTGTGGTCTTAAGTCTGAGAACAGTGTGGTCTTAAGTCTGAGAACAGTGTGGTCTTAAGTCTGAGAACAGTGTGGTCTTAAGTCTGAGAACAGTGTGGTCTTAAGTCTGAGAACAGTGTGGTCTTAAGTCTGAGAGAACAGTGTGGTCTTAAGTCTGAGAACAGTGTGGTCTTAAGTCTGAGAACAGTGTGGTCTTAAGTCTGAGAACAGTGTGGTCTTAAGTCTGAGAACAGTGTGGTCTTAAGTCTGAGAACAGTGTGGTCTTAAGTCTGAGAACAGTGTGGTCTTAAGTCTGAGTCTGAGAACAGTGTGGTCTTAAGTCTGAGAACAGTGTGGTCTTAAGTCTGAGAACAGTGTGGTCTTAAGTCTGAGAACAGTGTGGTCTTAAGTCTGAGAACAGTGTGGTCTTAAGTCTGAGAACAGTGTGGTCTTAAGTCTGAGAACAGTGTGGTCTTAAGTCTGAGAACAGTGTGGTCTTAAGTCTGAGAACAGTGTGGTCTTAAGTCTGAGAACAGTGTGGTCTTAAGTCTGAGAACAGTGTGGTCTTAAGTCTGAGAACAGTGTGGTCTTAAGTCTGAGAACAGTGTGGTCTTAAGTCTGAGAACAGTGTGGTCTTAAGTCTGAGAACAGTGTGGTCTTAAGTCTGAGAACAGTGTGGTCTTAAGTCTGAGAACAGTGTGGTCTTAAGTCTGAGAACAGTGTGGTCTTAAGTCTGGATTTCAAACTGGCTACAGAGAGGGCACAAAGAGTTAGTGAAGTCAGGAATGTGGTGTGTGTGTGTGTGTGTGTGTGTGTGTGTGTGTGTGTGTGTGTGTGTGTGTGTGTGTGTGTGTGTGTGTGTGTGTGTGTGTGTGTGTGTGTGTGTGTGTGTGTGTGTGTGTGTGTGTGTGTGTGTGTGTGTGTTACAGATGTTAGAGTATGTGTTTGTATTGTGGGTCTTTATTAGCGGTTTGTTTGTGTGTGTGTGTGTCTTGGTATGTGCGTTGTGAATACTGTGGGTGTGTGTTGGTGGCGTGTTAGTATGTGTGGTGAGAGTGCTGTGTGTGTGTGTGTGTGTGTGTGTGTGTGTGTGTGTGTGTGTGTGTGTGTGCTGGTGGTGGTAGTGGTTAAACTCACACACTGGCGCAGGTCCTTCTTGATGCTGAGGAAGGCGTTGGCCAGCACCCCTGTGCTCCTCTGCTGCAGCATGTGGCTGGCGGAGGGGCTCCCAAACACGCGCTCCACGTAGAAACGCAGCAGGTGGCGCAGGAAACAGCAGCTCTGGGACACCTGTGAGGAGAACAGCGCCGCCCCGTCAGTCACGCAACGCTCTCACCACCATTACACTTTACGCTGACCCCTAACCCCTAACCCTAACCCTAACTCAAACCTAACCCTAACTCAAAACCTAACCCCAACCCCTAACCCTAACTCAAAACCTAACCCTAACCCCTAACCCCTAACTCAAACCTAAACCCTAACTCAAACCTAACCCTAACCTTAACCCCTAACTCAACCCTAACCCCTAACCCTAACCCCTAACCTTAACCCCTAACCCCTAACCCTAGCTCTGGGACACCTGTGAGGAGAACGCAACGGAATGCTCTCACCACAATTACGCAACGCTACATGACTCGGCAGAATACTACATTCTAATTGCTTGATTTGTGTTTTGGCAGGTTGGTTGTTTGTCTGTTAGACTGGATTATTGACAGCTGATGCAGCCAATCAGTGTTTGCCAAATTGCTAACTGTGGATCAGCTGCAGGTTACTTAACACTGAAAGAGTCATAACATGGTTTGCTGTGTAACCTCTCTAGGATCATGCAGAGTGACCAATCGATTTTAAAAACCAGTTAGCTGAGCGTTAATGCATAATTTATTACTGTATATTCATGATAACGTAGTAATTACTAAATCTCTGTCATAGAACACATGCTATTATGACCTTATCACGTGCACACCTCATGTGCAGCTGAAGGGTTGGACTAAAAGCCGTGGCCTACTGGTTAGCACTTCGGACCTGTAACCGGAGGGTTGCCGGTTCGAACCCCGACCAGTAGGCATGGCTGAAGTGCCCTTGAGCAAGGCACCTAACCCCTCACTGCTCCCCGAGCGCCGTTGTTGTTGCAGGCAGCTCACTGCACCGGGATTAGTGTGTGCTTCCTCACTGTGTGTTCACTGTGTGCTGTGTGTGTTTCACTAATTCACGGATTGGGATAAATGCAGAGACCAAATTTCCCTCACGGGATCAAAAGAGTATATATACTTATACTTATACTTAAATGCCCTATTCAGCATGGGACACCAGAAGACTTCACTCTTACGCTGTCTTAATAGAGTATAAGACATTGCGTCAAAAACACTGATACAAATACACTGTTTTTACTCCGGGTCTTTTTTCATGTTCTTTGTTCATTCCTTTTTGTTTGTTTAGAATTATGTCCTTTTAATTATACCTTATGTTCCCCATTCCCTATATATAATGTCAAAAGCATTTGAGTTGCCTTTGTGAATAAAATGTGCTGCATACATGAACTTGCCTTGCCTTGTTAAAGATTCAGACGAGGGATTCTAGTATCTAGTATGCAGACACAAGAGAAAATAAAAGGTTTGTACCTGAACATCCTTCAAAATGTCACTCTTCATCAGCCTGATGCCAATCTGTGTGTCTTGGGCGACCTTTGGAGAAATATCACAGCTGTGCATTAGTGGTTCGCCACGCACAAAACCATCTGTAAGCCTCTAATCCTGTAGTGTGTGTGAGACGAAGAACTCCTGGACTGAGTGTGTACTTTCCCAGATCCCTTCTAGACACCCATCACTCTACGTCACCTCCGTCCCATAAAAAAACAGGTTCGAACCAGTTAGGCCGGATTCTGGAGTGGTGACATATAGCCAGAGACAGTGGCTGTGTCAGGAAACGCTTCAGTAAGTCGCAAGCACCTTTCTCTTACTGTAATCCTTCATTAAGCCCTTTTGCCTGACGCAGCAACGAATGGAAACGAGTAAAATGACACGGCCCTGACATGCCATATCCACTGCATGGCTGAATATGGGAAGTGATGTGTGTATATGAGCTATATCATCCCAGCAATACAGAGCTTTTGTAATGGTCAGGAGGGACCAACAGGTAGAGGAAACGGGCAGTATGCCTGCGGCTATGTGTATCTGTATAGCTGTATGTTCAGAATGAAGTGACAATCTGGGCATTCTTTAAAAAGAGGGAAGTGGAGACAATGTTTAGGGCCCCAGGTTGCATGTGTGTGTGTGTAGATGCGTGTGTGTGTGTGTGTGCATGTGTGTGTGTGTGTGTGTGTGTGTGTGTGTGTGTGTGTGTAGATGCGTGTGTGTGTGTGTGTGCATGTGTGTGTGTGTGCGTGCGTGTGTGTGTATGCATGTGTTCTCACCACACTCTGGCGGATGGAGAGGAAGTGGTGACGCAGCTCGTGTGTGTGGACATTGACGGTGCAGCTGCCCAGTTGGAGTCTCCGTGCTGACATCACGGGACACACACACAGCAGCAGGAGACACACCTTCATCATCATGGTCGTCATCTTCATCATCATCATTCTTAGAGATTTTTTCTTCTTCTCCTCAACACTGGGTAACACAACAAGATTGTACATACATATTCACACATGGATACCTTTGATGACAAATCTACTTTGTTATAATCTGTCAAATATACAATTACATTCACGGCAAATTGTTGTTGGATTTTTTTTTTTTGGTACAAACAAACATGGCCATGAATTCATGAACTGCCCATTGAGTTAGCAGCTACATGTCACAGATAGGCGCTGATGCACTGAAACATATAATACACAATGCTAATGCAGCGCAGTAAATAACACAATTTATTTGATCAGATGACCAGGTCAACTCAGCTCATATATGATTATTTTACAGTATCTGTGTTTTTGCACTAAAGACTTCAATTATTCTTTTCTATCTATTTCTTACTTACTCTGTGAAGTTCAGCAAGCTCTGAGTCTAAGAATTAGTGGTATTGACGTGACAATATGTGATCAAGTATATGACCATGACCTTGAACTTGAACTTGAACAGATCTGTAGCCTACAAGACTGTGCATAAAAACTGTCAAAATGATTCCCCTCCATAGGGTCTTACTACTGGTAGTTGAAGTAATAAAGTCCAACAGCCAACAGAACACTGAAGCCATAGCAAGACGCTGCAGGATGCTGTGGTTGGTTTGCGTTCTGTATCATGGGACCGCTCACTAATAAATGCATATTTTGCCGACAGATGAAGCGCCGCACACTCAATGCTTTTATGAAATCAATAATGTTAAGATCGCACCGTTATCGATTGAACAGAAGCACTGAAATGGAGACAGAGTGTGCGGCACTTCACTGCCTGTTCTGAGTGGATCATCGCCTCGCCAACAGACACTGGTGTGTGTTACACTTTACTTCAATGTAGCTGACAGATAGAACCAGTACCCAGATAAATCAGTGCACACATCAAAGAGAGTTATATATGAATATGATTCATATACAGTGGAGCCTGTGGCTGTGCTAATTTCTGCGTTACCTGTCGCTGGACTGTGCAGGTGTTCTCTGTCGCAGGTGTCCTGTCGCTGGACTGTGCAGGTGTTCTGTTGCTGGACAGTCGCAGGTGTTCTCTGTCGCAGGTGTTCTGTCGCTGGACTGTGCAGGTGTTCTCTGTCGCAGGTGTTCTGTCACTGGACTGTCGCTGGTGTTCTGTCGCAGGTGTTCTGTCGCTGGACTGTGCAGGTGTTCTCTGTCGCAGGTGTTCTGTCACTGGACTGTCGCTGGTGTTCTGTCGCTGGACTGTGCAGGTGTTCTGTCGCAGGTGTTCTCTGCTGGAGTGCAGGTGTTGTCTGCTGCGATGCTGCTGATGCTCTGCCATTCTGACGCTGAGCCCTTATATTGGCCAGGTGGGGACTTTCTCTCACCTGTGGGCTCTGCTAGGAAGGGGAAGAGGAAAGCTGCAAGTTACAATCAATCACTCACATGCTCACCCACCCAGGATTTTCTGCACACGGAATTCCATTTCCACATTTCCAGGATTGGGGCAGTGGCAGAATTGTTGTAGTTCTATAAATAGCCAAGGATTAAATATGGATGTTAAACTAATAATACCTGAAAGCAATTACGTAGTTTGGAATGAGGATTAGCTCACATCTTCACAGTCTCTCAGAGTCACTTAAAAGAATATATGATTCATTTCACCACTCCTTCCTAATCTGATTGTGGAGCTCCCACGTAGCTGTGTGGATGATGCCAAAGAGGCTTTTCTTTTCTTTTGATGTGGTGGCTTGTCCTGAGGATTCCCTTCATGCCGCTGAGCCATTCACAGAGTGCCATTCACTCGCCAGCTCAGACAGGTTGGTACTTGTAGTTACTGTAAGCGACGCATGGAGCTCTTACGAGGATGACACAGCTGTAGTGCACGACCTGGAAAAAAAAAATGAGATAATACTGCAACAACTTTATTTTTAGCTCCTTCTGAACTACAGTTTCATTTAATAAAAGACTGTGGGAAAGAAAGTGTAAAAATGAACATATATATTTTTTAAAACGGTTGCTTTAAAGTACTTCACCCATATCGACCTTAAAGTGATGAAAGTCTTTTGACTTGGTGACAGCAATGCTGTTTCCTGAAGACACACACACACACACACACACACACACACACACACACACACACACACACACACACGCACACATACAGTATTAGTCTGAGCATCTTGCGTCTTGATGACGAAGTTTCATAACTCAAAAAAGACATAATGAATCATTATATAAACAGGACCGAGTTTCAATCTGATAAGACACTAAATGATTTCCCTTCAAGGCTTGGCACCTCTTCAGACCACATCTGTCAGGACAGGGTCTCCAACTGGCTGAGGAGCCTGGTAGGAAACTGATAGGGAAAGTGCTAAAACCAGTACACACACACACACACATACACACACACACACACACACATTACTTTGTATATTACCTAAAGCTAACAATGACAATGATGTTTTGTCTATAATAACAAGTATAGCAGCATATCTTTTATCTTTTCAGCAGATATACAGTATGTTACATGCTGTATTGTAATTCTTGTTTGTTTAGCTGTTCTCTCACTCTCTCTCTCTCTCTCTCTCTCTCTCTCTCTCTCACTCTCTCTCTCAGAAAGTGATTCAGAAAAAGAGACAGCTATGGCATAGAGTTGGCATTTGACATGGTCTGCATGGGCATCAAATCAAGAGTTTTTCTGAGGAGAAGCATTTTCCCTCAGTAAGAGTGGCATGGCATGCTGCCAGCGTTTCCTCAATGGCCACCAGCCAGAAGACATGTTTCTTGTACATACTCCTCAACTCATTCACCTTCTCAGCAACACACACACACACACACACACACACACACACACACACACACACACACACACACACACACACACACACACACTCACTCACACACACACACACACACACACACACACATACACAAATACATGTTTCTTGTACATACTCCTCAACTCATTCACTTTCTCAGCAACACACACACACACACACACAAATACATGTTTCTTGTACATACTCCTCAACTCATTCACCTTCTCAGCAACACACACACACACACAAACACACACACACACATAAATACCAACACCATCCCCTCCTATAAGGAAGTAGCAGTGATGGATTTAACATGTCTTCTCATAAAGAGGAGAGGTTTTTTTTTATTGAAAATATAAACGTGAAACTGGATATAACATAAAGAATATTCCATAGTGTAGCAAGAGCAACTCTGAGAGCAGAAGAAAGACAAGAAATGCAAGTTTAGAAACTGTCTGTTCAAGGATTAATCATTTTGCATAATGTGTGTGTGTGTGTGTGTGAACCTATTTAACCTATTGTTCAAAGGGCATCCGTTTTTGGTGTTCATCATTAAAAACACTTAAAGGAAATTGTTCATGCGTGGTCCCCAGTCATTGTGGTAGTAGAGGCAGCCTTCTGAAGGTGCACTGCAGGTAAGAACAAAACCTCGCCAAATGCAGTGACCTAGAGGATGTCTGTTTATATACTGTATAGCGCTACAATACATAACATGCATTCTTCAAATGACTCGTCTTTCACATTGATTAATCTAGATTCATACCATTCTCTGAGACACCTTGGTAAAAGAGATCTGTTGTATAGAGCCGGAGTGTACATCATTCCCTTTTTAGACTTCCCTCTCTTAATAAAATTTCCCATTTTGTGAAAAAAAAATCTTACTGTCCCTTTTTTCACACTGTAAAATTAGCTGAGCAGGAGTTGTCTTTGTTTTAATTATGAATGAACTTTCGGTCCAGGGAGTTTATGACCCAGATGTTACATTTTACACTTCAACAATAAGAAAGTACATTGCATTGCAGCCTCTCATTAGTGACCAAAGGACTCAAATGGTTTCTGAAAACCCCCTATATGAAGTATTTCCTTGTGTTCTCTTTTCTCGGTTGAATCAGCAGCCTGGAGAAAAAATGGGCAGTGATATCTCACAAATGTTTTTTGATTCTTTGGTCTTTGATTCATGACAAGAGGGAAGTTTCATCAGGAAGAAAGTAGCTCTGTTATTGTAATTGTAACCTGGAGAGCATGCTGTGCCAAGTCAGCAAGTCAGCAAGTCATTTCCATCTTCCTTTACAAGAACAGCACAAGGAACCCTTCATTCTGACAACACTCTGGTCCAGGCTGTCCATTTAGCTCTAGTCTAAGGGTGGGGTTTGATTCAGATGAAAGGTAGATCGATTTAGTCTCATTGTAAGGGTGGGGTTTAATTCAGGTGAGAGTTGAGGTTTAGATCAGTATTCATGTCAACTGAGACTTCAGACAGCTGGTGGTCTAGGTATTTGAAAATATCATACATTTATATCAGTGCCATGAAACATAAAAATAATGACCTGTTTCTAAACTTGTCAGGTGACTATGACTTGACAAAACAACCAGTGTGTTGTTCATTGCTGCATGAATGTTAAATCTATCATGTTTTTACAGGGGATGCTCTTCTGCTCAGACTCACAGTGCTGGCGTTATGGCCCTAGGGCACAGGAAGTCCTCACCTAATCACAGGAAGTCCTCACCTAATCAACACAAATCAGAGAAAAAGTCCAAACACACTCAAAGCCTACAGATGTGTGTGTACACCCCTGAATAACAGGATGTGGTCTGTAACATATTAAAGAGTTGAGGACTGAACCAACTTGAGGTCTATTGTTTGATTTCCCCTCCTCTGTCATCATTAGTTAGCCTAGAAATTTAGACGCACCCAAATTTCATTTGCTGCCAGGGCTAGTCTAGCAACTCAAACTTCTATCAGGCCAATCAAATCGTGTATAGAGTCGTTAGGCGGGCTTAACATAGTGATTGATGGTTTGGCTTGAATTCCCTGCTACTTGAAAACAAATAAGATGGATGTTGCTGTTGGCGAACAGTGTTACACGAGTCAGCTTTTATTAAGTTGGCAAAAGTTTGAACTAACCAACTACAAAAAAACAAAAAAGGGAATTTGAAAGACAACCGATTATCCCGCCCTTCGGACTGAGCACTGCGAACGGTGAGTGCCCAGACCCTACATTTTAATGGCTTACTGGCTCGTCAGGCTAATCATTAGTATCATCCACTGGAAGACGCAGAGGTCTAAAGACGAAGCTGTGTTCATGTGTGTGTGTACTGTGGATGTGTGTGTGTGTCGACACCCCCTCCCCCTGTAAAACTGGCTGTATCTTGGAAAGTATTGATCTTACATAAGAGTAATTTTACAGTGTGTCTCCTGGGTAACATAGGTACACCTGGTAATTTTTTCAGAATTTTTGAGATTATTATTTCACCTAAGTGCGTGGGCCCTGGTTGAACTGACGTGGAATGACCCTTGTGTGTGTACTGTGGATGTGTGTGTTGTGTGGATGTACTCTGGATGTGTGTGTTGTGTGTGTACTGGCGAACTTTTAAAAAAAAACCTCTTCCCTCCTCCCTCCTACATACCGTCCACAGCTTCTTTACATGCATTCATGTTTCCATTAAAATCAGCTCAGTGTTTGGTGGTTACTTGGTCAAATGTGTGAAATGTGAAATTCTCCATACAGGTCTCCATTCATCGCTCACATTTGCATGTAAACTATTTACCTATTACTATAATAACTACTTTTCAGTTTTATAAGACGTTTATTTCTATTACTTATGTTTCACTTTATTTTGTAATATGTGAATCTGTATTGTAACTTGTAATTGTCAATGGTTTCCCTCTGCGTGATGCTGCTGTCGTCTCTGTGATGAATGATTTCCTCTCTCTCTTGGCTACCTGGCTCTGTTTGTCCTGCAGGCTGCCTCGGTGTGTGATGTCACCGCCCTGCATCCAATCCGGTGCTCCGGTCTGCTTCGCATTAGTCTGGGTGCGCCGCGCCCATGCGCAGTGGTGTCACGTGACAGCCAACAGGGTTTAGACAGCAGAGGACAGTGGGATGGATCGGCTACAGATCAAAGCCAGATATGAGCCAGATCAAAGCCAGATCAGAGCCAAATCAAAGCCAGATCAAAGCCAGATCAGAGCCAGATCAAAGCCAAATCAAAGCCAGATCATAGCCAGATCAGGGCTAGAACAAAGCCGTGTCTGTCTCATAGTCATCCCTTCGCTGACAACTTAAGCCAAAGAGGCAATTATTGAAGAACTTCTCGTAAAACTAAAATGTACAGTACAATTAGCAGGGAGTATCTTTGCAAACTGCTTAACTTAATTATGTTTCTGCTCATAGCTCATAGTATACTTTTGTCCAAAAAGACTTACAATGACATTATAATTATTTTCACCACATAATGCATACTTATTTCCCAAATACATTGTCTGTTGGTAACCATAGCCAATGCTCTTATAAGAACTAAGTATAAAAACATTCCTTTTTTCCCGGAACAGCATGAATCAATCAGACACGGCTAACACACAGTGCCACTGAGATAGAAGAAGAAATGTATTTATTTGATTTTATTTTACAGAACTGATTTATACAAAATACATATATATGAAAGATCTCCCGACAAACAGCACCCTTCAGACCGCCAGCGCATCAAGGACATGTTCAACTACATGGTAGTCACGTGATTCACACAAGCGTCTTGTCTCGTTTGCTCTTGTTGTCAGCGCGAGCCGAACCTTTCTGAGAACTCTCTCCAGCCACATCTCTCCTGCCCGGTCCATAGATGCAACTACTCTGCAGCCACATCTCTCCTGCCCGGTCCATAGATGAAACTACTCTGCAGCCACATCTCTCCTGCCCGGTCCATAGATGCAACTCTCTCCAGCCACATCTCTCCTGCCCGGTCCATAGATGCAACTACTCTGCAGTCACCTGCTGCGTGCCACCTAATGCACCTTAAAGGTGTCGTCCGTGATTCTGCACAAAGGTTGTGAATATTCATTATCATCCGGCTTCCTGATGCAAGACACTATAGACCCTTTCAAGAGAGTTCCATTATCAGCATCATAGTTGGCCCCACAAGGCTTCCGTTTTAACATTCCATATGTTATCTTAATGCAGAGGAAGTAGATTGGGAACCAAATAGAACGTTCAAGCATTTTTTTGTTTTTATTGTTGAAAGGGTCTATATTTGTCTACCATTTACAGAGCCAAGACAGTGTACGAATGCTTTTCTGATTTTACGGTTCAACTTTTTTTGTCTGACCACACAGACAAAATGGATAACTAGAACTTAACAAAATCTGTTTGGTATGAGAATCACAGACTCACCTCTGATCTTCAGGTCTGAATTATTGCAAGTTATGAGCTGGTATTGATGCGCCAGCTCTGAAAACAACATACTCTATTGTCATGACATGAGAAGACAGTCAAAAACCTCCTCCCAGAGAGCCAGAGGCTCTGTGCTGGATGAGGGCCAGAACAGTGCCGCATCTGAGCCGGATCCCAGAGAGATCTGGGCCATAGTCGGCAGCAATTTGGTTTCCTTCCTCCCTCAATAAATACACATTTCGTTGAAATGACGCTGGGTTGTACAGTAAAACATGTCCTCAAGTTTGCAAAGATCTCTCTCCTTTTTTCATTTAGAAACAATAATAATAATAATGAAAACATTCAGACATTCAAACTTATTTTCAGTTTCAACCAAGTACTATCAAGAAGTCAGGAATACCAAAAGTAGAGTGTGTATGTGTATGAGTGTGTACTATGTGTGTGTGTGTGTGTGTGTGTGTGTGTGTGCTTGTGAGTGTATGTCTATGTTCTATATGCACACTATGAGTGTGTGTGTGTGTGTGTGTGTCTGTGTAAATTTTGTGTGTGTCCTTCTGTTCCCGTGTGTATGTGTGCATAATATATGTATTTGTTTGTATTGTGTGTGTGTGTGTGTGTGTGTGTGTGTGTGTTTTTCTTGCTAGCGACTCTAGATGACGATGGAGTGGAGGTGTCTGAAGCATGTGATGACGTCCATGGGGATGGGTGGACTCAGGTGATTCCCGTCCAGGCGTAGGTACCTCAGTCTGGGCACTGCACCACTGTCCTCCGGGTTCGCCAACGCACTATGAGGACAGATCTCTGTGCCGTTTAAATCTAAAGAGACAACAACAACAATATACATAATCAATTACACAACAGTTACATCTGTTCAACGGATAGGAGGAATTCCATTAGTAAGGATATCCTGACACGAACCATACACTGTGTCTGTGTCTGTGTGTGTCTGTGTGTATGTATGTGTGTGTGTTGGCGACTCACGCTCGATCTGGTTGTCGTTGAGGTGCAGGTGTTCCAGGCGGCCGTTGAAGTGCGGCACCACGCTGAGCTTGTTGTGCGCCAGATGCAAGTCCATCAGGCTGCTGATGTTGAACACCATCTTGGGCAGGCCCTTGTCGTTCAGCTGGTTGTAGTTGAGCCTGATGAAGGCCAGGTTGTTGAAGTCCTTGAAGTAGTCCTGCGGGATGTCCTCGATGTTGTTCCGGTCCAGGAACAGCTGGAAGATGCCAGTGGGGACGTTGCTAGGCATTTTGCGCAGGATGTTGTGCGCCAGGTTGAGCTGCATGAGGTTCTTCAGGTCCTTGAAGACGTTCTTGCCCAGGTTGCTGTCGCTGATGCGGTTGTGGTGGAGGTCCAACAGCACCAGGTGCTCCAGCTTGTTGAAGGCGCCGGCCGGGATCTTGGAGATCTGGTTCCGACTGAGACGGAGCTGTTCTAGGCTCTCGGGCAGGTCGGTGGGGATTTCCTTCATTTGGTTCCGTTCCATGTACAGATAGAGAAGGTTCGGGATCTTCTTGAAGACCTCGCGGTCGACCCGTCGCACGCGATTGTTGGCCAGGTCGACCCACTTGAGGTCAGTGGCGTTCTTGAAGGCGTCGGCGGTCACCTCGTCGATGTAGTTGTTCCTCAGATAGAGGTAGTAGATGTCGGGAGGGATCTGGGGGACCCGGCGGAGGTTGCGGTTCTCGCAGTAGAGGGTGTGGGGGTAGATGGGGTTGCAGCTGCACTCCCGTGGGCAGTTGTCGTACGGCGAGGGGGGGTTCAGGATGGGGGGGGGGAAGTCGGTGGGCTCGGCCGGCTCCATTGCCTCTGGCGCCGCGGGGGCCGCGGGCACCGGTGGTTTCCGGGTGACGGCGGGGCGTGGTGGCTTCTTGGGTCGTCGCTGGGGACTCCGTTGGCCCAACAGGACGGGACACAGCAGGAGGAGCAGGAGAGAATACGATCCGAACCCAGCCCTCATGGTCCTGCAGAGACACAGAGAGAGACAGCACACATAGTTAACGTATGATCCAAACCCAGCCCTCATTCAGGGAGACACAACACATATTTAACGTATGATCCAAACCCAGCCCTCATTTAGGGAGACATAACACATAGTTAACGTATGATCCAAACCCAGCCCTCATTCAGGGAGACACAACACATATTTAACGTATGATCCAAACCCAGCCCTCATTTAGGGAGACATAACACATAGTTAACATATGATCCAAACCCAGCCCTCATTCAGGGAGACACAACACATAGTTAACGTATGATCCTGAATTAAATTATTGGACGAAACAACACTGTTCAAGAAAATAGTAGTACAGATGGTCTGTTGTGTCCTTCTTAGAAGTCTGCTCGACATTGTTGATTCATGAAGCTCATGAACCCCCCTTTGAGCCAGACACACGTCACCTGGTAGCTGCACCACCACTCACACACTCACACACACACACACACACACACACACACACACACACACACACACACACACATTCTCACACTGGCTTGAGTCCACAAGGAAGAGGTACGCCAAACCCACATTACATCATCTCAAAGTATGCTGCATGTGTTGACAGAGGGATGACAAGTTGCAGTTGCAGTTATTCTTTTCACTTTTTCCTGAATTCATTTAAAATTCAAAATTCCTGAATCATTTTATAAGCTTTGCCAGTGACCATTATTCCAGAGTTGAGTACAGAAGGTACATGCTGTGTTACTTTTGCAAACACCAACCAAACACCACCCGAACACTTGCAAAAATGTGTATCTTAGAAACCATGAAGAATTGAGGGAGAAAATTTACTTGGTTATGTAATATCACTAAAGTCATTTCCTGCACAAATCACATGCCTGACGTCCAGACACACACACATGCCACATGCACATACACCTACACCTACACACACACACACACACACACGCACACACATGCACACACACCTACACCTACACACACACACACACACACACACACACGCACACAGACACACGAGAAAGAGTAAGTGATCCCCAGGTTCTGCCACAGTCTGAGCTCCCAGACATTTCCTCTCTTTCTCTCCCTCTCATTTTCTCTTTCCCTCTCTCACTCCCCTCTCTAACTACCCCCCCAAACACTTTCTCTTTCCCTCTCTCACTCCCCTCTCTAACTACCCGCCCAAACACTTTCTCTTTCCCTCTCTCACTCCCCTCTCTAACTACCCCCAAACACTTTCCCTTTTTGTACTTTTCTCTTGCCATGTCTCTCTTAACCGCTCACTATCCCCCCCTCTCTCTCTCTCTATCTCTCACTATTCCTCTCTCTTTCTTTCCCTTCTCCAGGTCTGGCTGTACCATTACCTCTTTTATAGACCTTAGAAAAACAGGGCACCTGGCCTTTAGAACTCCCCAGATATCCCACCTCCTCCACCTCCTCCACCTCCCTCAGTAGCACCAGCAGGCTGGGCGGCAGGCGTGGGGTGTCTGGGCCCTGACAAAGCCCCTGTGGGAGTCCGACTCAATGAGAAGAACAGAACCATGTCGACTAGAACCAGTCCAAGAAGAATCCAGAAGAAACCAGAACCCGAAGGGGTCATGACAACTATGTACCACTGTCGACTATTCCAGCCAAACTTATCACGCTACTGTTGACTACTCCAGCTGAACTTATCACGCTACTGTCGACTATTCCAGCCTATCTTATCATGCTACTGTCGACTATTCCAGCCAAACCTATAATGCTACTGTCGACTATTCCAGCTGAACTTATCACGCTACTGTCGACTATTCCAGCCTATCTGGCCTATAAATAATACTAAGTTTAACACCGAGGTATCAACACAACGCAACGCACAATAGAAATATCACTACTTTTCACACACTTGTTCGTCCATCACAGGTGATGAGTCTACACAAGACACACATCTGGACCTGATGCAGCAGACAGACAGACAGACAGACAGACAGACAGACAGACAGACAGACAGACAGACGGACAGATGGAAGAAGAGGGGCTCCCAGCATCTCATCTGGTCCCTTTCATCATACTGACAGCATCCTCTTATCCCATTCGCTTAGTAGGGATGTGTACCAGGTGTGTCAGACAACAGGTGAGTTTCATATGTTTTAAGACTGATGCAGATCCGTGGCTAGACAACAGGTGAGCTTCACATGTTTTAGGACTGATGCAGATCCGTGGTTAGACAACAGGTGAGCTTCACATGTGTCAGGACAGGAGGGATAAGACATGTCAGGTGATCGGGGCCCGATACGCATCGGAATCCGTTGCCATGGAGGGAGTCCAACTGATCCAGACTGCTGACCGAGACCATAGCAAATAATGAAAGCAGGACTGCTCAATTCCCCATAAAGCGAGAAGGCCAGTTTGGGTTTAAAGGTGTCTGGAGTTGCAGGCCCACATGTTCACCCTTATTCTCAATGCAGAACGACAATAACGTTAAATAAGAACATTTTCAAATTGCTACTCAGGATCGTTCAAAAATGTGTTGTAGGGTTCATCCATAAATCAGTAAGCCTTAAAATGATCCATGTAAGCCTTACATCATTTTAGATAGCAAACCAAGATCTCAGACAAACTTCAGTGGGGTTTCTGTATAGAATACATACAAAATCTCCCACTGAAAACACACCAAAGAGCCCAGGACTAGTATCAGTGACATCCTGAGTGTTGAGGCCTTTAATGTTGATGTTTGGTTTGTGTAGAGTGATGGAGCTTGTCTGGCCCGTGACATGCGGAGAGGGCTTAAGTCCTGGAGTCTCGTGTTCTTCACACACTCCGTGTTTACCTCAGAGTGAAACATGAGAGGACAACAGCTGTGGCATGCCTTCTTTTTCATTTCATTTATTTACTTAAAGGACAGTGCACATTAATCAACGTTGCACAAAAAAAAACATTGCACCATTACAGTCTGAAAAAGCTATTTGTGTGCCCTGCTGTTTCCCGGGTTCAGTCATCTGAGGCCCAGGCCTGTGTGTGTGTGTGTGTATAGAGGGTGAATATGTATGTATGTGCTCGAGAGGGACTTTACACCCCAAAATCTGCCTCGGCAACACTGGCCACACAGTTGTGTCATCAGATAAGAGGTCAGTGATGAAGTCACAGAATAGATGTGTTTCTGAGGTAGATGTCAAACTATGGTTAAGCCCTTCGACACATCTTACTCTCTCAGCCTCACTGTCCAGTTCTCTGACCAGGTGTTACATTAATCACTCAGCATCAATTAGCACAAGGACTCTCGGTGGGTTAAACAGCAACATGAACTACAGGCTGAACTGAGGAACACTGCTCTTCATCAGCCAGAGTAATATCAGCAGACTTAGATGCCTTAAACACAAACACACACTCACAGACACACACACGCACACGCACATACACACATGCACATGCACACAAACACACACACACTTTGACACACCACACACACACACACATGCACATACATATACACATACACACACACACACTCACACACACACACACACACACACATACACACACACACACACACACACACACACACACACACACACACACACACACACACACACACACAGATGCACTTGGATGAAGCTGTGGAGGAATAGGAGGCTTCAGCAGCTACTAATGACCTACAGATGTTTGGCATTGGTCCCCTGGCTGACAAATAGCTGCCTCTCCATGGCGATAGGGCGGGACCTTCTCCAGAGACGGAGAGTGGATGGGGAATAAGCCTTTGTTTATATATGCAGTGCATGCCTCTGCTAGTGGATCAAGAGATTGCAATGCATTCAGTAGAGTCCAATAAACAGCCACATCAGTGGAAATGAAGGGGAATTGTCTCCACCATAAGATGAACATAAGATGACACAGCTGTCCATTAAAGGTAATGGATTTTTTATTTTTTATTTTGAGAAGTCTGCTTTCACTGACACTAGAATCATAAATGTTGGAAAAGAGAAGATTGTATGTAAAGTTGTGTGAAATGTTTATTTTTCTGGTTTCCTTCACAGTTGTGACAGCAAATATTGAGCTTGGACAGGATATAGGGTCAGACTTGATAAACACACTATAGTGTGAGTCATCGAAAAATTACAAGGCAACAATTAAGTGTGTCCCGCCAAAAATAATAAATCTGAACCTTCCAAAACAGCAGCACAGCTCTGCAACGCCCCGGTCTCTCGGCTAAGAAAAACAATGCTGTCTCAGGCAAGCACGGAAAGTGGCACCAACACATTGTGAGGGGTCCCCGTGGACAAGGCAACCTGGCAGAGCGAGCAGGCCTGCGCTCCCTCACAAATCCTCCTGGCAGCGCTTCCACACAGACGGAATTCAGCAGGAGATTGGACGGAGCTTTTGACCTATTTTGATGGCCAAGTCCAAGCTGAGAAAAGCCAATCGGACTCATCAACAAGAGAGGACGAGGAAGAAAGAGAGAGAGAGAGAGAGAGAAGGAAAGGAGCAGAGAAAAAAAAAAGCCAAACCTGATCACATGACCCCCCAAAAAAGATTTGAGCCAGAGGAACGCTCACAACAGCGAATACGAATGTGCGTGCTGCCCAGTCATGCACAACAGCCTAAGAGTCCTAGCTCCTACAGCCTAAGAGTCTGGCTAGTTCCTCAGTCTGGAAATGGGCTTGTGCATGTCTACAAAACTCTAATGGGAGGACAAAGCAGACCAAAGAAGTTTTTGTTACTTTTTGCCCCCCCCCCTCCCAAACTTTAAAAGTGAAGGCTAATTTGGTTTCTTGCTCATAAACGTTCTTCATGCATAGGATATGTGCACCACAGACTCTAATGTTTATAAAAATGCCTTGCTTAGCACTCAGCTTCAACCACTGTAAGATCAAACTCAAAGAAACACAGGCAAACCTCAAGACATCAGATGCACATCAAAGCCACATCAGTTGCTGGGCAAGATTATAGCATGGACACAAAAATGTTGTGCCATGAATCTGATCCTATACACTGAACACAACAGCAGAACTGTGCTCCTCTGCTGCCTTTTGAACTGATGCCAGAATAAGCTAATAACTTTATTTTAAAATGCTGCTTATGATAATATAACTAAGAAAGTTTAACAGTCACTAGCAAAGTATCTTCTACTGTATAAACAACATATTATCAGCAGTCTCTGTTTGTTGTGTTTTTTCCCCTGCTAGGATTAGCCCGCGTAGCGGCTCACTCTGAAGTACCAGTGCGCACGCGGGCACAGGGTTTCTATAGAAACACTTGTGCTTATGTTCCAGAGCCCTCCCTTGCCAAGCTCCCAGAGCGGCGGGTGCCGCTGTGTTGACCGTGGTCAAAGCAACGGGGCTCCGTGCACAGACAGAGACCCAGCCCCCAAGCCCCCTGGCCTCAGGAGAAAAGGAAGCGACAAGGAAAGAGAGAAGGATAGAGAAAAGGAAAGAGAGAAGGAAAGAGAGAAGGAAAGAGAGAAGGAAAGAAAGAAAGAGGGTCTTACCTGCACTCTGGTACCTGTCTCTTTCAGAAGCTGCTCTCTTCCTCTCTTTTCACGTTCAAATATGTTCTCCCCTCTTCCTCTGCTTCCACTCTCTCAATCCCTCCCTCTCTCTCTCTCCCTCTCTCTCTTTCTCTCTCTCGTGCTTTTACTCACACTCTCTCCTTACTTCCTTCCCTCCCTCCCTCTCTCTCTCTCTCCTTCGTGGAGCACTTTGACAAGGTCCCTCTCTCTCTCTCCACCCTTGGTTAAAAAAAAGTGCTCTAGATTTAATCTTCTCCCTCTTCCCTCTGCTTCCTCTCTCAATCCCTCCCTCTCTCTCTCTCCCTCTCTCTCTTTCTCTCTCTCGTGCTTTTACTCACACTCTCTCCTTACTTCCTTCCCTCCCTCCCTCTCTCTCTCTCTCCTTCGTGGAGCACTTTATTGCGTCCTCTCTCTCTCTCTCTCCACCCTTGGTTAAAGTGCTCTAGATTTAATCTAAATGCCCATCCCTCAAGTGGACTCTCATCATTAGGGCAGTGCTCTTTTTCTTTGTGTTTGTGTGTGTGTATTTGTGTGTGTGTGTGTGAGAGAGAGAGAGAGAGAGAGTCAGACAGTCAGGGAGGGGCAGTGTATTAGAAATATTTTGTTTCACATGCAATCTTTCCTCTCTCTCTCTCTCTCTCTCACACACACACACACACACACACACACACAGTACTATTTTCTCAGTCATGAGAATACTTGGCATTCATTGATCCCATTCATCTCCCGTGAACATGCACTTTTCCCTTAAACTAAACTAGACCCAAAGTCTGGTCCAGTCACAATACCACCTCAATACTTCTCTCTATCTGCCCCCCCTCTCTCCCCCCTCCTTCTCTCTCTCCCTCTCCCTCTTTCTCTCTCTCCCTCTCTCTCTCTCTCCATGGACAGTCCCATGTGCTCCTGGTTTTCATTAAAACCTGTGTGACATGTTGTGGTCTTTCAGAACCCTCTAAAATTGAGACCCAATTGCTGTGTGGTCGGAGCCTGTGGGTAGTCGGTCTGGGCCCAGCTGGGCCGGTTTTGTGTGCAGTTTCAGACAGGGTTCGGCAGAACCATTAGCAGCAAATTCCTTTGCCGGGCTCGACCCGACCCAGCCCAGGGAGGGAGAAATACGCACGTATTGCCTGGACCCTCAGCTCCCAGGCTGCACCAGTGTCCAGGGGATGACCTCACACGTGCATATGCACATTCTCACACACATACACCTAAAAACATGTGCAGTCACACACACACACACACACACACACACACACACACACACACACACACTTAAGCACACACACATGCACATGCCTCACTAGCAGGCAAGCAGTCTCTCTCCCAGGGGACCCCAAACACATGTTTGGAACAAGCTGATTACAACGGAATACAGTGGGGCCACCAGAGTGACCAGTGTGTGCGTGTGTGTGTGTGTGTGTGTGTGTGTGTGTGTGTGTGTGTGTGCGTATGAGTGTGGGTGTGTGACAGTGTGTATGTACACATAACTTTTCATATTACTGTTCATTCTTATTTTCTCAATGCTTTGGCAACAATGTGTCTAAACAGTAATGCTCGTGAAGCAGCTTGACATTAAGGAAAAGTGAGAGTGAGAGGGAGAGAGAGAGAAAGAAAGAGGGAGAGAGAGAGAAAGAAAGAGGGAGAGAGAGAGAGAGAAAGAGGGAAAGAGAGAGTGTGAGAGGCCAGACCAGCGAGAGGTTACGATGACACTGGCATGGACGTCAGTTGGTTCATGCTCAAAGATGACCACACCAGTTTGTGTGAAGCTTACTTTAATGGGTTGTGAAGCAGTGCTTGGGGAAACCTCTGTGTATGTATATGTTTCACTCTTATTACTGAAACTGTAAATCTGTCTGCAGATCGGGGCTGGACAGAGATCACAAAGCCAGAACTCAAAGCGTTCAGATCACATCCCAAAGGAGACAGATGACCTTTGGAAACAAACAAGCAAATGTGGTAAATGTATTGT
Source organism: Alosa alosa (assembly GCF_017589495.1). NCBI lineage: Eukaryota > Metazoa > Chordata > Actinopteri > Clupeiformes > Clupeidae > Alosa > Alosa alosa. The sequence continues at coordinate 30,738,111 of NC_063198.1, forward strand.
GGATTAAAGGATGGAAATGTTTAAGGACAATAGTTCCTTGTCTGTTTTTCTACTCTCTCAGACTCAGTCTTAGATATACAGATAGACAGACAGACAGAGAGAAAGACAGACATTCAGAATGACAGACAGATAGACAGACAGACAGAAACAGACAGACATCTGGTCCAGATCTGGCATGAAGCTGGTGTAGAAGTGTTAGGCAGTCAGCAGCAGCTCCAATCTTCCATTCTTAACATCATCAGTCCAACCAGCACCATACTGCCAGAGCTTTGGGCTGCCATCTGCTATTAATGACACTCATGGCTTTGATGAGTCGAGGAAACAGTGGGCCACAGCACCAGAGCAGTCTGACCAGCAGCACAGCCTGAGCCTTGGGCTGATCTACTGTGTGAGTCTGCAGGTTTTGATGAGGGGAGGGACGACCTGGACCTTGCCGTCAGTTTGCTAAGATGTTAGATGAGAGAATGAGGTAAGAACCACATATAGACATTAGATATCAGAATAAAATGAAAACCATATAGATGCCATATAACTTGCCCAGATTGGTGTCCTATCAGGACGGGATCAGTACTCTGTAGTGGACACTTGGGCAGTTCCGCCACTGATGCAATGAACTGCACAGGCCAGGGCCCACATGGTCAGTAATGTCTCGCACAGAAGGTCCACATGTCCTTCAAACAGAAGACGCCAGAATTAAGACACAAGGTTGGTGCTGCTCTAGTCAGCCTGACTCATAATGAAGGGAAAGCCATGACAGTTGCAACTAACTGAGTGTTTCTAAGGATTTGCAAGGACACGTTGCAGTGAATAATTAAATGCCAAGGTTATGACGCATGGAATGGCTTTGTTTGTCTTGGTTTTCTAAAACTGGACTCGCTGGCATGATGCACTGGCACTCTTTCAGTGATGCTGTACAACTTCGCTAAAAGGGAACAGCCATGGTTGCTCTAAGTGCTCCATTTGCAGGCTGTGTTGGAAAGAAACATGGTGATGGTGATTGCTCTTTCAGTCTATTGTGTTGGTGTTTGTTATAAGGAGTTTGAGTTTGATGTGCCCAAAAGTCATTTTTTTCCATAACTGTCTCGGCAATGTGGAGCTGGAGGTTGGTTTTCTGAACATTTTAAAGACTTCATCCATCAGAATGTTGGGGTTTGTTAGCCATTGCCTGGGTAACTTTAGAATGATGGGTTTTGTTGGGCATTGTCTAGGCAACTTTAGAATGTTGGCATTTGTAGGGCATTGTCTGGACAACTTTAGAATGTTGAGGCTTGTTGGGCATTGTCTGGGCAAAAAAAGCACAGTAGTTGCAGTCTGTTGCAGGCCTTCAACAGCCTTCACTCATTGATGCATATTGTCCTTAAATGGAACAGCCATGGCAGCTCTAAGAGCTAAAGTTACAGGCTGTTGGAAAGTCATTGCACTCCTAAGTGTATTGTCACCTCGTGCGTCCCTCACCTCAGATGGAGATCTGCAGCTCAGGGTGAAGAAAGCACACTGGCTTCATTGAGAAACTTGCCCCACCTTGACGCCCTGTAAGTTGATTTAGATCAGACGATCATGTGATCTTTCCTTTGGGTGCAGCTGCAGAGGAGCACTGGGCCGAACACCACCGTGCCTCTCAAACAGAGCAATTTCCTCCAGCACTCAGCAGCCCTGAGCCTGGCTGAGACGGAGAGAAGGAGATGGAGAGAATGTGAATCTGGGAGGGAAAGGACACCAGAGCCTCTGGAGTGGAGCACTTGGATGGGTTTCACACATACTGAAATCATAAAGCATGAATAGGCCATTTATAAAACTGCTGTACTATGTGACTGTGACAGTAAATGATAGTTGATTTATGCATCTGAGACAACAACCAGAAATAAGACCTGTGTGTATCTGCATAGGATCCGAAACCAAATATAAACAGAAACAAGACACAACAGTGTCTGCAAACAAGAAGTACAGAGCACTTATCACTTGGATCTCACTTCTTGCCACTATGATTTGTTTTTGACTGAGTTTTTTTTTATGTGTAACTGTGTGACTCAGGCGTGGATGCTGTCAGTGATTTACCGAGTAACTAGCTGACTCCAGAGAACTCTTAGACTCAAACAGCTCCAGGGTGGGAGGCCCTCAGCAAGCACACACTTACTTACTTAATCCTCTTTGTGCAATTTTGCACATAAGACCAACCCTCAGCAAGCACAGGGGGACGGAATGCCATGACTACACAATTGCACAATGACTTATGTTAATATTTGGAAAAATAGTTTATAACTGTAACCGCGTCATAAGCAGCATGATAACGGTCATGATGATTTGAAGAGTAACAGCACATTTTTTACAATTTAAAAAACACAGAGGGCCAGATGTATTAATGCTTTTGCACCCACTTCAGGCGTATTTGTTTCACAACGTGCGCGTAAAATCATGGCGAGAATGTAAAAACAGGCCGCACTGAGGTCAAACCGCAGACTGCCTGTCGCGAGATGGGAGGGGAAGAGTAAAGAGCGCATAATTATGTTTATGTATTCCACGGTATATATGTACAAAAACTGCCTGTGAAAGCGCACGTCTATTCTGTGCCTAAATGTTTCCGCCTTGTAAAAGCAGGTGTTAATCCAAATTGCATCAATAAGAGAACCTTTCAAAGACAACAGAATTCCTATTTAGAGCACCTGTTTTGCATCTTATATCAAAAGCAACAGTGACCTTTCGAATGCCTTACTTTCACTTTCATGTCATCCACTTACTGTAAACTTTCCTACTTGCTAGATTTGACCAATCTTCCATAGCCACAACGTGCACAAGTAGTATGAGTAGAACTACTGATCTTCATTATCTCCCTGCTTGTTGACATCTCATCATGTATTGTATTATTTCATGATCTCTAAACATTTGATTTTTTTTAAAGTTGTCATCAGTTAACTTCATTCAATTGCGCTTGTATGTAGGCCTATGCCGTTCAGTTGTGGACGTTCGTAAATTGCGGTAGGGGGTGGAGAAAGATGCAAATTAATTGATGAAGTGAAAGTCTGATAAATACCACGTATCACAGCGTTCGCTATTTTTGTGTTGTCCATGGCGCTGATAACCCTATGTTCGCAAATGTACGTACATCTGGCCCACCATCTCTCAGTCTGTCTCTCAGTTGATTCAGCCAAATCAGCATCCCACTCGGTACAGTAGGTGTGTTGCAGAGGTCCCAACTGAGGGCAGTGTCCAAAGTGAAGTTGTTCGGATATGCAATGTTAAAAAAACATGTACATTGACATCTTCAACATGGTGGTGACCGATGCTGTATACAGTGGGCCTGTAGACATGTTTTGCTTTGGCATTGCAAGGATGCTGCCGTACTGTTTGTCGCATGATCACTTCCTCTTGTGAAATATTGAATAATTTCCGCAGCCAACCACTGCCAGGGAGGTCAAGCTCTCCATGAACCTGATGGAGGTTTGGAGCACGGTCCAAGGCAGAGCCTGTGGAAGCTTTTGGAGAGGACCCAAGGGAAAGTTTATTTTCAGTTTCTGTAATATTATGAAATTTAGCCTTGATAGTGGTCTGCATCCTCCCAGCTATTTAATTCATTACAGTCACTATTATTCTTATTTTGTCAGTAGCAACCTGAATAGCATGTTAGGGTTGCTGCCGTGTTGTGTGTGTGTGTGTGTGTGTGTGTGCCGTGGATAGCATCCACCTGCTGCCTCTGAAGTACGTCGATTCAGTGAAATACTACTGTATCAGTGCCCTGTGCATGAGGTGTGTGTGTGTGTGTGTGTGTGTGAGTATGGTGTATGGTATGTGTGTGTGCGAGTATGGTGTATCCCAGATAGCAAAAATACACTGGGACGGAACTGGGCCACACCTACCACAACGTCCGGCACGGATCTGCATAATGGACCTGATCCGGCGTCCAAACGCACATCGGTCCAAAATTGATTGGTCTGGATCCGTTTGATGGATCTGGTGCCAATAAGAGCTAAGACTGGCCCAGTTCGTTATGATAGTCTGTGTTACTGTGTTCCAGTCTGTGTTACTGTGTTCCAGATCTGCTTATCATATGCAATACGGGTCCGCTTATTGTGTGTGGTACGGACCCGTTTATCAGATATCAGCTGGCTTTATTTGACACGTGAAATGTGATTGGTAATTAATTATCCTGAAAAATCTGTTTGCTACACATTTGCTAACAGGTTCGTTATAGGTTCACCCAGGCTAAAGTTCGTAACATTTTCCCAACAGCTCAACTAACTAGATGTACCGCATCTGTTAGCATTATCACTGTTCTTTTTTTCCAAAAGAGGCTAGTTATTGTGATGGCTGATTTGCTCAAGCTAAGCTAGTAGCCTATATTGCTGGAAAATAAAAGTATAACCTTACAGCAAAGTTATCAATCGCTCTGCTGCTTGTTGTTGTCTCTGAATAAACCAACAGAGATAAAAAGCAAAAAGAAGCCTACCTTGAAAAGTTGGGCTGTGTCCTAGTCCAACCCCAGGCTGGGCAAATCATGTCAAAAGATTGACAGTGAGCAAACCAAAGATCCTTGATTAACGTTACTGCTTGGACTTCTGCATGCGTGGCAAGAATATGGGGTTGTCTCATAGCACTGTTAGATCTGACACAAACAACAATTGACTACTTTTACCACTGCTAGGTAATAAATAAAATAATGAAACGAGAATATGATCAATATTGAGCCAACTATATCTTCTTTTCCAGCCTTACTGTAGAAATGAAGTGGCCATGGGAACATAGTGCACCCCCATGGTTTCTAAATGTGTGCCATTCCAAAATACCTTTTTTTTTTTCTTTAGCAGCCAGTTGACAATGAAGTAGGGAAAGGACAGTCAATTTAGCAGAATCAGCACCTTAATTAATGTCATTACATACTGTACCACCTGGGTCTGCTGTGAAAAAATGGTCCTTCGGCTCATATCCGTATCACAGGTTTGGGCCAAATCAGTGTTTTGTATTTTAAACACATTTCCTGGCTTCCAGTTGAGTTGTGGAAATCGGACCTGGGACAAATCTTTAAACCGGTGATAAAACAGCATTGCTAGCAGAGCTGAAACCTCTATCAGGAGCAGATCTGGCCCACAGTCAGATACTGCATGTCCGCTACAGGCCGATCTAAAGGCTTTTATGCGGATCCGGCCCAAAGGAAATTGCTATCTGGGATGGTATGTGTGTGGTGTGTGTGTGTGGTGTGTGTGTGTGTGTGGTATGTGTGTGTGCGAGTATGGTGTATGGTATGTGTGTATGAGTGTGGTGTGTGTGTGAGTGTGGTGTGGTGTGTGTGTGTGTGTGTGTGTGTGTGTGTGTGTGTGTGTGTGTGTGTGTGCGAGTATGGTGTATGGTATGTGTGTGTGAGTGTGGTGTGTGTGTGTGTGGTGTATGGTGTGTGTGTGTGAGTGTGGTGTGTGTGTGTGGTGTATGGTGTGTGTGTGAGTGTGGTGTGTGTGGTGTGTGTGTGTGTGTGTGGTGTGTGTGTGTGCGAGTATGGTGTATGGTATGTGTGTGTGAGTGTGGTGTGTGTGTGGTGTATGGTGTGTGTGTGTGTGTGTGTGTGTGTGTGTGTGTGCGTGATGGACGATCTGTTTTTCTCTGAAGGCTCTCATGTGACTCTGGATGCTTCCAACCCTGAGCTGAACTGCGCTCCTCTCGAAACTCTGACCGCACAGCTGAGGAATCCTGCTGTCTCTCGCTCTCTTAGGTAGTCTGGTGCGTCTGTCTGTCTGTCTGTCTGTCGACTGTGTCTAGCTCCTGATTTCTCAAGTACTCTGAATGCCCAGGAGAGAAGCTGCCAGACGGAAGGACCACAGTGGGGTGATTTAGTGAGCAGCCTCGCTACTTTACATAGGCTTTCTCTTCACAGCAGCAGAGCAAAGACTGTCTGAACAAAATAATTGTGAGAAAAACTGAGTCAAGGAATGATTCAGCTGCTCAGGATTCTGGGAGGTTTTGACCGTCGCGTGTCACAACAACACACACACATACACGCACTCATACACACTCACACATTAAGAACCACTCTCTCCAGTAGAGCTGGTGGTGTGTAATGAATGGGTCTCCTCTACACTGTTTTTTTCTCACTACACTGACAAACTTATGGGCCCATTCAATTATATTTCTTCTCATTTGCTGCTGGGCAGAAATGAGGGTGATTGAAGGGGAGGGTATAGATGGAGGGGAGGGTATGGATGGAGGGTATAGATGAGGGGAGGGTATAGATAGAGGGGAGGGTATAGATGGAGGGTATAGATGGAGGGGAGGGTATGGATGGAGGGGAGGGTATGGATGGAGGGTATAGATGGAGGGGAGGGTATGGATGGAGGGTATAGATGGAGGGTATAGATGGAGGGGAGGGTATAGATGGAGGGGAGGGTATAGATGGAGGGGAGGGTATGGATGGAGGGGAGGGTATAGATGGAGGGTATAGATGGAGGGAGGGTATAGATGGAGGGGAGGGTATGGATGGAGGGTATAGATGGAGGGGAGGGTATAGATCAGGGGTGGGGAAACTTTTTGGCTCAAAAATTGGCCGGTGGGCTGCACAACAACCAGACCCCCCCCCCCCCCACACACACACACACACACACACACCCCCAACGACACACACATACAAAAAAAAAAATTGTAGCCTATAATTTAGTATTAAAAGTATTTGTTGCCTAAAAATACTGCTAATTTGATGCTGTTGAACAAATGTATAAATTGTGCACTGTCGCTTTAACGTTTTTAAATTCACGTTTATTTCTCAATTGATCTTCTGCCTGCTCCGCTATGGCTAGTGCTGTACCTACGGCTGTGCCCTAGCCTGGGTGTTCCCATGCTGCCTTGCGCGCGACTTGATTCACGCTGCTAAGGCAGCCTGGAGACCATGGAGCAAATTTTCGCCTGAGATAGGGAACCAATCACAGAACAGGTGGGAAAGCAAGACGATGATGAGCTATGCACAGACGCATTAGATAGACATCCGTGGCACCCAATAAACGGATCTGGGCATTTTTTTCAAATACGAGAAAATGAACGTTTGGTTCCCAGACCACGTCTCATTGAGAAGTGGTGGCGCTAGCCAGGCTAGCTGTGCCCACTCACAGTTTTTAAATGGTCAGTAGTGGGAACTACTGTTGCCTTCATTATTTCCTTTTAAAAGTTTCTTATAAGAAGGAGATATCAATTATCAACAATGACAAGCCAGCTGGAACTCGTTGCTCTCTCTCCCTCTCGTGAGCGCAGACGCGTTCCCAATTAAATGGATCGCATAACGTTCACGTTAGATCTGCTGCAAAGGAGATAACTAAGAGTAGGCCTATCTCTATTTAACATGATGTTTTGACACTGACATTGTAAAAGTTCTGTAAGGAGAGTGAAAAGCAGTTTGCAGTAAAGCTAACCAACGTCGTCTCTATCGCAGGAAAAAAAATAGCGAGCAGCTTGATAACCAAATTAAATGCTCGGCGGGCTGGATGAAAGTGCTTGGCGGGCCGGATTCGGCCCGCGGGCCGCAGTTTGCCCACCCCTGGTATAGATGGAGGGTATAGATGGAGGGGTGGGTATGGATGGAGGAGAGGGTATAGATGGAGGGTATAGATGGAGGGGAGGGTATAGATCAGGGGTGGGGAAACTTTTTGGCTTTTCCAAGATTAGATTAGATAGATAGATTTTCCAAGATGGCGGCGCGTACACATGCAGCGACCTCTCTCTGTCCCAACCGTACGGTGTTTTGTTCGTTTAAAAAGTGTTTGTCCGAAAGTTTTCGTGTTCGTCTCATCTTACTACAAGTACAGCAGGCAGTTTTTAATTGACATCTGCAAAAGCAAGTTTTGCAGCGTTCTGGACTTTGCAACAGAGACGCTTAAAGGAACTCGGACTACTCCCGCCTGCAACAACACCGGACTCGCCTGCTACTCCTCCCCGAAAGAAAGCGCGGGCGGTGTGTGCGAGGAAGCAGAAGAGGGCAAGCGAGGCGCGTCCGGGCCAGGCTAGCGGCCAGCCCAACTTCGCCCAGCCATACCATCCATTCTCCTGGCAAATGTACGATCACTGGACAACAAAATGGATCACATACGACTGCTGAGATCAACGAACCGACAGTAAGTAACTGCTGTGTGCTCGTCTTCACTGAGACTTGGTTAAATGACAACATTTCGACTCTGCTGTACAACTGGAGCAGCTAGCATGCTATCGAAAGCAGACAGGGCCATTGTAAAGGGAGGTAAATCACGAGGAGGAGGAATCTGTGTTTACATCCGTGGACGAATGGTGCCGGACACTGTAGTAGTATGCAAACACTGCTCACCACTGGCAGAGTTTATGATCATAAAGTGCGTCCTTTTTACCTGCCAAGGGAAATTACTGCGATTCTGCTAGTCGCAGTATACATCCCGCCTACCAACAACAACAGTGATAAGAACGCTGCTCTTAGTGAACTGTACCAGGCTGTCAGTGAACAACAGACGGCACACCCAGACGGTTTCACCATCTTCACTGGAGATTTTAACCATGCTGATCTCAAAACTGTACTTCCAAAGCTACACCAGCATGTTGATTTTCCAACAAGAGGAGATAACATCCTGGACCTGGTCTACACTACACACAAAGGAGCATACAAAGCCGCCCCCCCCCCCACATTGGACTTTCAGACCATATCACTGTTATGCTAATGCCCGCATACAGACAAAGGGTAAAAGCGAACAAACCGGTTCGTAAGCAGGTAAAAGTGTGGCCTGAGGGAGCCTCCGATGCTCTTCAAGACTGCTTTGACACAACAGACTGGGAAATGTTTAAGCAGGCAGCCACTTACAACCACCGGACAGACATAGGAGAGTAGAGGAGTATACAGACACTGTAACCTCTTACATCACCAAATGCATCGATGATGTGACCCACACAAAAGACATCATCACTCGGGCTAACTGGAAGCCATGGCTGACAGGGGATGTCCTCAGGCTGCTGAGGGCCAGAGACAAAGCCTACAGAGCTGGGGATGAAGCTGGCATGAAAACAGCGAGAGCCAACCTGTCCCGTGGCATCAAGGAAGCAACAAAAGGAATACACTCACAAGATAACCACCCACTTCAAAGACAGCAGGAACGCACAAAGCCTATGGCAGGGCATTCAGGTCCTCACGGACTACAAGCCCGAGCCACAGAGCTGTGAGAGCAACATCCCTCTGCTCAACAACCTGAACCGTTTCTTTGCTCGCTTTGAAGCACAAAACAGCACCTGCCCACAGAAGACACATCCCCCTCTACATGAGCAGCCCCTGTGCCTCTCTGCCGACAGCGTGAAGAGGACACTTGCTGCTATCAACACCCGTAAGGCAACAGGTCCAGACAACATCCCAGGTCGTGATGCTGAAGGACTGCGCGGGGAGCTTAAGGATGTCTTCACAGACATCTTTAACACTTCCCTGAAGCAAGCCATCGTCCCATCATGTTTCAAAGCTGCCACCATCATACCTGTGCCGAAGAAAACTGCTCCATCCTGCTTCAATGACTACCGCCCTGTGGCACTGACACCCATCATCATGAAGTGCTTCGAGCGGCTTGTCATGTCACATATCAAAGCCATTCTCCCCCCCACCCTGGACCCCTTCCAGTTTGCATACCGAGCCAAGCGGTCTACAGAGGATGCAATCTGCTCTGCCCTCCACCCAGCCCTCACCCACCTGGAAAAAAAGAGACTCATATGTGAGATTGATGTTTATAGACTTCAGTTCTGCATTCAACACCATAATACCACAACAACTCATCTGCAAACTTGACAAACTGGGACTCAGTACCTACCTCTGCAACTGGCTACTGGACTTCCTCTGTCAGAGGCCCCAAGTAGTAATGCGTGTTGGCAACAATACCTCAAGCAGCATCACACTGAGCACAGGGGCCCCAAGGCTGCGTGCTCAGTCGCTGCTCTTCACCCTGCTGGACGATGACTGCACTGCAACCTACAGCAACAATCACATAGTGAAATTTGCTGACGACACAACTCTGGTGGGTCTCATCACCAAGGGCGACGAGACTCAATACAGGTTGGAGGTCGACCATCTGACCACGTGGTGCAGGGACAACAACCTCCTGCTGAACGTCAGCAAGACCAAAGAGATTGTTGTTGACTTCCGGAGAGGTCACACCCAACACCTGCCACTGACCATCGACGGTGCTGTGGTGGAGAGAGCGAGCAGCACCAAATTCCTGGGGGTGCACATCAGTGAAGACCTCTCCTGGACCACCAACACTGCATCACTGGCGAAGAGAGCTCAGCGCCGCCTGTACTTCCTGCGAAAACTCAGGCGAGCAAGTGCTCCACCAGCCATCATGACCACATTCATTCTACCGAGGCACCATTGAGAGCATCCTCTCCAGCTGTATCGCTGTGTGGGGGAAGCTGCACTGAATACAACAGGAAAGCCCTGCAGCGCATAGTGAACACAGCTGGAAGGATTATTGGTGCTTCACTCCCCTCCCTGAAGGACATTTACACCACCCACCTCACCCGCAAGGCTACCAAAATTGTGAGTGATGCAAGTCACCCCGCTCACAATCTGTTTGATCTACTGCCCTCTGGGAAGAGGTACAGAAGCCTGCGCTCCCGCACTACCAGACTCACCAACAGCTTCATACACCAAGCTGTAAGGATGCTGAACTCTCTCCCTCCTCCCCCCTCCACCCTCAGCTACATAACATCCTGGACATTGGACCCAAAATGGCCGCCTGCACTACTCCACTTGCACACTTGCACACTTGTACACTTTACAACTTGGTGTTGTTGTCCTGAAAACACAACACTTCTGCTGCTCTTACATAACTTGCACCACTATGCCACTTTCTTTCTTACTTAGGTCAAACAGAACTACCCAAGCCTTTTATTGGCCTGACTTTGCACTAGTATTTTATTGACTGTCTATGCACAATTTCAACCAAATTTTGCTGCTCTTATTTTTTCATTATTATATGTGCCCTCTTATTTACTTATTTACTTACTTTTTTGTTTACTTGAATGTTATGTTTGTCTGTGGACCTAAATTGGCAAAATATGTCTTGTCTTCACCGTGGGATAGTGAGAAACGTAATTTCGATCTCTTTGTATGTCTGGAACATGTGAAGAAATTGACAATAAAGCTGACTTTGACTTTGACTTTGACTTTGATGGAGGGGAGGGTATGGATGGAGGGTATAGATGGAGGGGAGGGTATAGATAGAGGGGAGGGTATAGATGGAGGGTATAGATGGAGGGGAGGGTATAGATAGAGGGGAGGGTATAGATAGAGAGGAGGGTATAGATGGAGGGTATAGATAGAGGGGAGGGTATAGATGGACTGGCATCTGTGGGTGGGGGAGTGATTAAACAGCGCTCTCCCACATCCACGGATGAGGTGCCCTTGAGCAAGGCACCTAACCCCCACCTGCTCCCCGGGCGCCTGATTAAGGACCGCTCACTGCTCCAGGTGTGTGTGTGTGCTCCTAGTGTGTGTGTGCTCCTAGTGAGCTCACTGCTCTGAGTGTGTGTATGAATGTGTGTACACTACCTACGGATGGGTAAAATGCAGAGAACAAATTTCCAATAGGAACTTCCTACAGGACTATACAGTATAACTTAACTTAACTTAGATGGAGGGTATACAGTAGATAGAGCGGTGGGTATGGATGTAGGAGAGGGTAAGGATTGAAAGCCTCTGCCTGCAGATAGGAAGGAACATTCCAGAACATTCCATAGTTCTGAGTCTGAATGAAGTCTCATCAGTACTACTGTTTGTCTTTCATTTCACAAGACGCCAAAGAGCTTCACTGGGCATGTGCAGC
>NC_063198.1:30754896-30777396 GCF_017589495.1 Alosa alosa
CATTTCTGGTAAAAGTGAAAGTGTGGTCACCTGCCTCATAGACATGACAGTAATTTTATTATTCCAGTGTGTGTGTGTGCGTGTGTGTGTTTATATGCATACAGTATGTGCGTGTGTGTATTCTGGCCAGTATGGAAAAGCTTACCTGTTCCTGATTCTTCCTGTGTGTGTGTGTGTGTGTGTGTGTGTCCATGTTCTCCCCAGTGCTGGGCTGACTGAGGTCCCTTCAGTAGGCTTTGGCACAGCCTGCAGGGAGGCTTTCATGGCTATGGCTGAAGTGGCCCCAGTAATCCAACATTTAGTCATCATATTCCGTTACACTGTAACTATAACACTACAACACTGACCTCTCTCTCTCTCTCTCTCACACACACACACACACACACACACTGTCACATACATACAACCCCTTTCTTGACACCCCCCACACACACACACACACACACACACACACACACACAACTCCTCATGGCAGGATGCAGAAGATGAGAAACACAGGGAGGGGTGTCAGAGAGGACAGTGATCCATCTTCCCTCACCCTTCAGGCCACACACACACACTTCCTCCCCACAGACTCACCATAAATATGCACACACACACACACACACTTCCTCCCCACCATAAACATGGTCTCTGTCAACAGTGTAAACATGCAAACAGCCCCTCTGTCAGCAATGTAAAGATACTTATGCTTTTTATTACCATATTTAATTGTAGGATTTGAACACACTCTGCCAACAATGTGTGTGTGTGTGTGTGTGTGTGTGTGTGTGTGTGTGCATTTATCTTGTGTAGTATGCCACAGCTATAACCAAGGGTTCATGATGTCAAGACAATTGTTTTGAGTGATGTTATATTGTCCGTTTGAGGCTTGGAAAAACACAGACAGACACTGACAGACCGCCGGTGTAGCTACTTTAAAACTAAATTATGATCTCACTTGACATTGGAAAAGAGATGAGATGTCCTAGCATGATCATTTCCTTTGACTGCTTGTTATTGTGGAAATATTCAAATATTTAGACGGCCCTTCTAAAAGCACAGATAGCTTGTAATGCTATTGTGTAATAAAATGTTATTTTTACTCTGCAGTGGGGGAATAATATTGTGTCCAGCATTTTCTGGAAGCTGGCTGACTAATCCTGTCACTAGTGGACAAAGCCAGTTCTGTTGTTTCAGACAGAAGGACTCTCTCTCTCACTCTCTCTCCTCTATGCTACTGAAAGCCAGTGCAGTTGTTTCAGACGGATGGACTTTCTCTCTCTGTCTCTAGCTCTCTCCCTCTCTCTCTCTATCTCTCTTCTCTCCCTCAATCTTTCTCCCCCACTCTCTCTCTCTCTCTTAGGTCTCTCCTATGTGCTACTGAAGGACTCTTAAATGGTTCAGGGGCTCAGACTCACATTCCCCGTCTCTGGGAATGTCATTCAAATGGGGCGAAAAAAGTGTTTCCATGGCGATAAGACGGAGCCCATCTCTCCAGGCGTCCATTACCGTGTGTGTGTGTGTGTGTGTGTGTGTATGTATGTGTGTATGTGTGTGTGTGTGTGTGTGTGTGTATGTCATGGTCAAAGAATGCAGCCCGTCCCAAAAGGTATCTAAATGTCTGCGAGCGCAGTAGAGGGGCTACCGTAAGCCTGTCTGGAGAATGGAATGTGAAGCAGTTCTTTGAACATCAGGCTTTGTTTATTCTTGCTCCACTCCATGCTCACTCCACTGGGCTGAGGTCATGTCCCAACCGGGTATGTGGTCAGCAAATGATGGGCATGAGGTCATGTACCAACCGGTATCACCAAATTATGTGCATGAGAAATTATGAAATGACTCGAGACACAACACATACTTTGCTTTATTGAAAAGAAATAATTACAACCCACACAGAAAACAATAGACTACGTATTGTATCAACTAAACAGCTTAAACATGCCATTACCTTCTAAGTGGAGTATGAAAGAAAGACTGCATGCATTGGATGGATGTGCGAAAGAAAGGAATAATATTCTCTAAGGGCCACGTTTGTGTCTTCAGAGCAGGTACAACAAAGAAAATCAAAATGTCCTCCAGAGGACTTGTGCCATTTGTCATATTTAGATTGGATTCCCACAGATGTCCAGATAACAGCGAGCAATGGGATGGACACTTGGAAACCTTTGGATAACAGCGAGCAATGGGATGGACACTTGGAAACCTTTGGATAACAGCGAGCAATGGGATGGACATCTGGAAACCTTTGGATAACAGCGAGCAATGGGATGGACATCTGGAAACCTTTGACCATGTGATGCTCCGTCTCCCAGGTCTTCAACAGAGCATGCGGAGGGGCTGATGTGACCTCATGTCACATGATCATGACATATACCGTATGGTTAAATAAACTCAGCCATGTCAAATGATCTTGACATATACCGTATGGTTAAATAAACTCAGCCATGTCAAATGATCTTGACATATACCGTATGGTTAAATAAACTCAGCCATGTCAAATGATCTTGACATATACCGTATGGTTAAATAAACTCAGCCATGTCACATGATCATGAGATAAACTGTATGTGTATATAAACTCAGTGATGTCACATGAACATGACATACCTGTATACCGTATGTGTATATAAACTAGGGGGATGTGTATATAAACTCAGCCATGTCACATGATCATGAGATATACCGTATGGTTAAATAAACTCAGCCATGTCACATGATCATGAGATATACTGTATGTGTATATAAACTCAGTGATGTCACATGAACATGACATACCTGTATACCGTATGTGTATATAAACTAGGGGGATGTGTATATAAACTCAGCGATGTCACATGATCATGAGGTATACTGTATGTGTATATAAACTCGGGGGATGCTGTCAGTGATTTGGTTCCGCAGAGCTGAGAGACTGGGCTGGGAAATGGCCGTTCCTTTAAACACTTCCAGCTGGGGCTTTGTGCTCCGCACATGCACTGCCGAAGCAATGCGGACACGTAAAGAGTGCATAGGCGTTCTAGTAAACACACACACACACTGTGAGAGACCTCTACAGCACGTAGGCGTTCTAGTAAACACACACACACACTGTGAGAGACCTCTACAGCACGTAGGCGTTCTAGTAAACACACACACACACTGTGAGAGACCTCTACAGCACGTAGGTGTTCTAGTAAACACACACACACACTGTGAGAGACCTCTACAGCACGTAGGTGTTCTAGTAAACACACACACACACTGTGAGAGACCTCTACAGCACGTAGGTGTTCTAGTAAACACACACACACACTGTGAGAGACCTCTACAGCACGTAGGCATTCACACAACAAATGTGTTTAAACAGTGCAGGACGGGTGGGCTGTGGACAGACAACCCTCTTCTGCTGTGTCATCGATTTAATCACTAACGTAAACAACTCTAACAGACGTGTAATGCTGGAAAGAACACAAACCAGGCAGAATAGAAATAGATTTAATCTGTAACAGATCTGCTTTATGTAAGGATATTGGGATATCTACTTAAGGAGGGCAGAATAAGCATATCATGTGGAAGGGCCCTCATTTGAATGATGGGCAAAAAGTAAAATTTTTAAGTCTAATGATAATTTGATAAATAGGCCAAATCAATTTGCTAATTTGGCTAACACTATGGACAAGAGCTTTTTTTGCAAACACTGTCGAGTCCCCTCAATACTTCCACATGCCACAAGATAGCTCTTCTGTTGTTGAAGTTGAAATAGGGCCCTAGGTATTGGCCTCAAAGTAGGGGTGAGTTAAATGGGAATATAATGACCAAGTACAATAAGACTAAAGGTTTGGAGTAAATTGAATGGGAATATGATGATGTAGATTAAGACTAAAGGTTTGGGGTGAGTTAAATGGGAAATTAATAACTAAGTCGATTAAAGGGTACCAGGCAACGTTTTCGTGTTTATTACTTATCTTCGTAAGTTGGTATATGGTTAAATGACTCATTACAGGGCGAATGAAGGCTCTCTCGCCCGCCCCAACTGCCTGTAATATCCCGCTTGCAAGTTCAGCGTACCATACCCGCCGACCGAAGCAGGATCAGTTTACATCCTGCATCCACAGCACAGAGGCAGGCTAACGAAACGCTAGAGATTGTTGCAAACGTGTGTATAATGGCAGAGCCGGCGAAGAAGCAGCAAAAACCCCTTGACGGAAGATGCAAAGAAAAGGAAAAGAGCTTCAGACCGAGCGAGGGGGAGTTTCGTAGAGAAAAAGCATCAGGCTTGCCTGGTGTCCCTTTAAGACTAAATGTTTGGGGTGAGTTGAATGGGAATATGATAATGAGTAGAAGGTTGGGGGCGGGGATACATGTAAATGTGATGATGATTATGACGGCTGTTGGCGGGGCTATATGTAAATGTGATGATTATGAGGACTGTGGGCGGGGCTATATGTAAATGTAATGATGCTAATGACGGCTGTGGGCGGGGCTATATGTAAATGTGATGATGCTTATGACGGCTGTGGGCGGGGCTATATGTAAATGTAATGATGATTATGAGGACTGTGGGCGGGGCTATATGTAAATGTGATGATGCTTATGACGGCTGTGGGCGGGGCTATATGTAAATGTGATGAAGGACCCGTAGGCACATGGCCCAGTCTGCTGGGAGCTCGTGTGGGCGGAGCTTGTTGCCGTCCAGTCTGAGAATCTTGATGCGGGAGTAGGCAGTGATGCTGACCTCTCTACACAGACTGGACACGTTGAACACTGGGGCACAAACAACAACAGCAACAACAATAACAAACAGTAAACAGCGGTAATCACAACATACATATTTATTTTAAATAGATACCATATGAAAACTAAATGAAGAGAAAAGTGAGTTATTTTGTGCTACTACTGTGTTATTTGTAGCCATGGCAACACTGCTACTGTAATAAAGCTCCTTTGAATTTCAATTTCAATTTTGAAAGACCTTCCTATCATCCTAGTATTATTTCTACTATTGTTTATACCCACATTGCTGTATGTCTATTGTCTTCATTTTGTGATTCAACTGTGTTATCTATAACACTAGCTTTGGCAACACTGTACCCAAACAGTCATGCTAATAACGCTTCTTAGAATTTGAATATGAGAGAGAGAGAGAGAGAGAGAGAGAGAGAGAGAGATGAGAGAGAAAGAGAGAGAGAGGGAAAGGAGAGAGAGGGAGAGACAGAGAGAGAGAGAGAGAGATGAGAGAGAGAGATGAGAGAGAGACAGAGAGAGAGGAGCGAGAGAGTGCAGGGATGTTGAGTGGGTACAGGTTGTTCTCTGGGCTGTAGCCCGGCCCTCCTCTCTCTCCTCCCATATTCCCCTTTAATGGATGCTACTGTCCGACTCCGACAGCCCTGCTGCTAAACCAGATGCAGGTGGGCCCACATGGCACACACACACACACACACACAAAGACACACAGTGGTGGAATGTCAGTAGCCTTACAGCCTCTGGGCCAGTCACAACAGCAAGACTGTGATGTGTGTGTGTGTGTGTGAGCATTTGTGTGTGTGTGTGTGTGTGTCTGTCTAGATTCCATAATGTGTCTAGATAATGTGTCGTGTATTAAGACCATTATTCCAGACGTGTGTGTGTTTGTTACAGTTAGTGCATGTGCCCGTGTGCTTGTGTGTACTGTATATCCCAGGAGGTGTGTGTCTGTGTGTGTGTGTTTGTGTGTGTGTGTGTGTGTTTTAAGCTCATCATGCATCTGGTCTCCACAGTGAGATATTTGGACGGTGTGTTTCTGAGCCCTGTGGTTTGCTTGAGTGTTTTCAGGTTGAGTGTTTAGATCCTGACTGATAGCTCTGTGTGGGGAAAACTTGGATAGTGTGTGTGTACTGTATGTGTGTGTGTGTGTGTGTGTGTGTGTGTGTGTGTGTGTGTGTGTGTGTGTGTTTCGCTCCTGACTGACAGCTCTGTGCGGTGAGACCCTGGGTAGTCATGTCTGTTGGCCATCCTGGTGGAAAAGCGGCGCACTCTCTCCGCGCCCCCAGCCAGACCCAGCAAGGCAGCCGCGCGCCAAGTGATCCTGTTTCGAATCGGCCACTCACAACATGTGCTGCGCTCAAAAGGTCAGTCTCTCTCTTAACACACACCTCCTCCAGAGCCCCCTCAACAGCATAGCAGACACCAGTACCTCATATAAACACGCTCCATTCAAGCACAAATCAGCGGGGAAAATAGCCTCTTTATGGACTTGCTGGAACTCTAGTCATTATTTCTGTGATCTAGTCATTATTTCTGTGATCTAGGTGACTAAGAGAGAGTTCTGTGATCTAGGTGACTAAGTTCCTTCTATCATATTACTGCCAGTTCTGCCTCTCAAACCAGGAGGAGGAAGATGGACGTTTTAAACAGCAAACACAAAGTCCCGACTGTCCCTCCGAATGGACTTATAATAGCCCAAACTGTCCTCTGGGATTTGGTGGCTTGCACATTGGGTTGTAAAAAGGCTAATAAGTAGTATAAATAACAAGTAAGAGACAGCAGTAGCAGCCACAGTATTAGTGCTTTGTGTTTGGCATTGGACTCCACACTTACGTTATCCCTGAGTCCAAGTACAGACGGAGCGTCACGTTATCCTGTCTCGTTTCTGTCTGCTTTCTCCCTGACATCCATAGAGACGGACCCTGTCTCTGTCTTGAAGTGCTGTCGTGCTCTGTGCTGTCGTGCTGTGTGTGTGTGTGTGTGTGTGTGTGTGTGTGTGTGTGTGTGTGTGTGTGTGTGTGTGTGTGTGTGTGTTGGGGCGTCCATCATAAGTAACGCCGGCACACTCTTTCGAAGGCAGAGGAGGAACACAGTGTGCTTTTGGCACACGTGGAACCTTCTATCGCTTCTGGAGTGCTCACAGATGTTCCCAGACTCACACACACACACACACACACACACACACACACACACACACACACACACACACACACACACACACAGTAAATCTCATCATAACACATACACTAACACACAGCATCCCTGCTCCCTGTGCTAACCTACTTTCCCCCACCAGTCCAGTCACCATCTATGTGTCTCGCCTCGGTCGTGACAAATCACACACCGCGGAGGGGGGGTCAGGGGGAGGGGGCGGGGGGTGAGGCTGTTTTTTGGCCTCAGCAGACGCGTAATATTTTCCATCATTCTTCTCATAACACTCAGGGATATACACACACACACACACACACACACACACACTCAGAGAGGCTTCCAGCGGTCACAACACGGGCCTTCACGAGTCCCATTCTGACCCTGCAGTGCCAACACCGACTACAGGTCTAATGGAGGCATCACAACACACCCAGCCACTATGAAGAGCAACAGATAGAGCAAGAAACTCACTATTGAGTTATTCTCTCTGTCTGATGGCATCATCTGCACAGGAAGTCTGTGTTCACGATTGATATTACAGGATGGCTGGCAGGACACAGAATTCATCTGCCATGTGACAAACAAACACACTCTCTCTCTCTCTCTCTCTCTCACACACACACACACACACATACTGCCATGTGACAATCCTCAAAACGTCCAAACAGAATATTTTCCAGCGCTTCATGGCCTCCCTCCCTCGACTGTGTTTATGCCCTGAGCTCAGACCCGGAGAGCAGGGAGAGGACAGAGGACAGGCTCTCACAAACATGATGCCATTAGAGCAGGACAGAGGGCAGAGGACAGAGGGCAGAGGACAGAGGACAGGGGACAGGAGACAGAGGACATGGGTCAGGGGACAGGGGACAAAGGACAGGGGACAGAGGACAGGCTCTCACAAACATGATGCCATTAGAAGGGGACAGAGGACAGGGGTCAGGGGACAGGCTTTTTCATTAGAGGGGACAAACAGAGGACAGGCTCTCACAAACATGATGCCATTAGAAGGGGACAGAGGACAGGGGTCAGGGGACAGGCTTTCACAAACATGATGCCATTAGAGGGGGACAGAGGACAGAGAACAGGCTCTCACAAACATGATGCCATTAGAGCAGGACAGAAGACAGGCTCTCACAAACATGATGCCATTAGAGGGGGACAGGCTCTCACAAACATGATGCCATTAGAGGGGGACAGGGGACAGGCTCTCACAAACATGATGCCATTAGAGCAGGACAGAAGACAGGCTCTCACAAACATGATGCCATTAGAGGGGGACAGGGGACAGGCTCTCACAAACATGATGCCAGGAATGATTTGTGGCAGCATAACTCAAAGACCCACCCGAGACACTGCTGTTTGATGAAACACACACACACACACACACACACACAGATAAACAGACACACCGATGCACCCACATAGACACACACACACACAGACATACACACACACACACACAAAATGGATACACACACAGACATACGCAAATCACCCCCTCACACACACCCACACACACAATCAGATACACACATATTCACTCACAAATACACATCCACACAGAGACAAAGCAATACAATGACACAAACCTCACACACACACACACACAAACAGACAGTCATAAACAAGTGCTGACACAAACACACACACACACACACACACACACACACACAAGCAGACTGACATGCACACGCACTGACACAAGCACAAACACACACACACACATTCACACAAGCACAGACACCAACACAGACATAGCACATCCCCAGCTGCCCTCAGTAAAGCAGAGCTCTGCAGCTGTGTGTACTGTGTGTGTGTGTGTGTGTGTGTGTACTGTTAACATTCTTCCCAACGCGGCTCTCCATCTCTGCTGAATGAATCATATGTTTCATTCATTATTTCGCCCCTCCGACAGAGAGATGTTTTCCAGATGCATCCGCTATTCCCAGCACTGTATCATGTATTCCATAAAAACACTTGTTGCTGGTGTTCATTTGTAGGGTTTGACCGAGGCCTTTAATTATTCCGTCATGAGTGGTAAAAGCACGCCGTGGTGTTATGACATTACATCGCGAAAGAACCATTTCCTCCCGCCACAGCCTGAAGGGCCGCTTTCTTTAGGCCTCTGGACCAGAGCAGGGTTTGACCAAAGCCCCTCGTTTAATGCCCCGGGGGCTTATTTATTTTTTTTTTTTTTTTATTTGCAAACATCATTGACATTACAGAAAATGCAACACTACGACATGCACATGAATACTACATACAACAAACAGACGTACATTACATAAACACATACTGTAACTTAACAAGACATCACATTGACTTGGCTTCCACAAACATAACACAACATAACATTAATAACAGAAAGGCTAAGGATGATTTAAGGCCCAGGATGATTACAGATATGATTATCAGGGATGAAATTGATGACCGGAATGAAAAGAAGGGGGGATGGGGGGTGCGGATGGTAGCTCTAAAGAGTGTGAATGAGGTGGTGTTGGGATGGGGTGGGGATGGGGTGAGGGGTAGTGAGTATGTGAGGATGTATGTGTGTGTGTGTGTGTGTGTGTGTGCGCATATGTAAAAGGCTGGTTTGCTGTTGGGCCAGGAGGAGAGAAGCTGGAACATAGAGAGGGAGGGAGAGGGAGGGTTTCAGGAGGAGGAGTTGTAATTATTCTATTAATGATAAGTATAATAATAGGAATAACTGATTGCCTGGTTGATTGCCTGACTGATTGCCAACCTGGGCACCCATTAATGGCCACAGTTCCACCCAGCCCCTGCAGTTATACTGCGCGACGAGCTGACAGAGGGGAGGACCTGAGTGCCACCCATCGCCCCAGGCCCCCAGCATATGCACACATCCCCACTACCACGACCAACCACACCTGCAGCCCCAGACCTTCACCCAACACGCCACTCTTACCTAAATATGTACAGTATGTGAATGGCTAGGTTGAGGGGTCTATCTAGAATGTAGCATTAAAAGAAGTGGGCATGCATGGTGAATATCTGTCAGGATTTCCCCATGCACACCACACTTACCCTGTGTAAGATGTATGCCTCAACAATGTGTGCATTAAAATAAGTGAGGCATGCAGATAGACACCTGATGAGGCATCTACCTGCACTCCACTCTTACCTAGCCTGTTTTGTAGTTTTTGTTTATGTATGTCACCTAACATGTAGTGCGATTAAAAGAGAGTAAAAGCGTGCTGTGTGCTTCCAGGACAAGGCGTGTGCATGAGCCGCATGAGGAGGGTGCACACCGGGGCCCAGGGCCAATAGGTAACCCACAGGACCCAACCAATGCCAAAACCACACAGCGACCGCATGGGACCGAGTCTCCCAAGCCATCCAATGGGGCCCCCGCAGAATAACGATGGGGAGAGGCAGAGAAAGAGTGAAATTAGTAAAGTTATCAGAGAATGTAAAAAAAAAGGGGAGGGAAAGAAGGGGATGCTATTTATATTACTACTACTACTACTAATAATAATAATAATAATAATAATAATAATAATAACAATAATAGTTCCAGCTACCCTCCCCCTGCCTAGTGTTCGATGATATGTGTATCTGTTGATGAAGGGTGTTATGATCGTGTGGAGATGGAACTCAGGCAAAGAGGGTCAGGACTGTAAGTAGGTGATAAAGGGGTACCAAGGAGAGGTTGTATCCTGAGTATTGATTAAGTTTGTAGTTGATAGGTTTTCTAATGATATATAGTCTGTTAACAAGTTTTTCCAATGAGTGATGTGAGCTTTTTCTTAGATTTCCAGTTCATGAGGATTGTTTTCTTGGCGATAGTCAGCTACCAGTAGTGTTTTATTGCCGGAGTTGCTTAAATTGACTGTGGATGTATCACCAAGTATGCATAAGGAAGGGATGCTGGGATGTGACAGCCAAAGATGGAAGAGAGATTTTGTGACACTCACCCAGAAGTGGTTGATTGGAGTGCAATGCCAAACCGCATGAATGTATGTATCTGGGTTATTTTGTGTGCAGTGAGTGCAAAGATCCGAGCCAAACCCCATTTTGCCAATTTATGTGCAGTGAAGTGGAATCTGTGAAGAACCTTGTATTGTATTAGTTGTAGATTACTATTCTTTGTCATGAGGTAGATGTTTTGCACATTTTGGTCCAGAAGTCGGCACCGGGAGTAATTGATAAGTCTGATTCCCATTTGTGATATGGCAGGCCAATTGTTTTTCTGAACAAGATATAATTTTGTAAATTTGGGAGAGTATTTTTTTTGGGAGAGGGAATATTAAGCAGCTCTGAGATTGGTGGGGAATGTCAAGGTTAGCTGTCTGGATGTTAATTTTTCCTAGGATAGATGATTTAATTTGCAGGTATTGTAAGTGTTTTTACTCTCGATGCCGTGCTTCTGGACCAAACAGGAAAATGAGGCCAGATTATTGTCTTGAAGAATGTGTTGAAGGTGAGTGATGCCCTTTCCCATCCATGTGTGAAAGTTAAGTGTTTTTTATTGACGGTGAAATCTGGGTTATTCCAAATCGGGGTGCGAATTGATGGTGCTATAGGTGAATCAGTGATGTGGTAGAATCTCCACCAGGCTGTCAGAGTAGCTGAAATTGTTGGGGCTTTGAAGGATGGATTTTTTTGACCGACTGACTGCAGAAAGGGAGATCTGAGATTTTAATTTCTTTACAGATTGTTTGTTCTAGGTCTAACCAGGTGTTGTCTGAGGGGGGGGGTGTAGCCATTTGTGGATGAAGTGGAGCTGGTTGGCCAGGGCATAGTGCTGGAAGTGTGGGGCCTCTAGTCCTCCCATTGCTTTTGGTTTTTGGAGAGTGGCGAGTTTGATCCTTGGGGTCTTATCTTTCCAGTAGAATTTAGTGATTAATGAATCGAGAGACTTAAACCAGAGGGTGTTGGGCTGGGTTGGAATCATAGAGAATAGATAGTTTCCCCGGGGGCTTATTTAAAGAGACCAAACCATTAGTATATGGAAATGTTAACTGTGAGCGTATGTCAGAACTGTAATTTAGAACCACGCATTGGAACCAGGCCCCATCTATGGGCAGTGCAGAGGATATGCTGGTCATTGGAACCACACCATCTATGGGCAGTGCAGAGGATATGCTGGTCATTGGAACCACACCATATATGGGCAGTGCAGAGGATATGCTGGTCATTGGAACCACACCATCTATGGGCAGTGCAGAGGATATGCTGGTCATTGGAACGAGGCACCATAAAGAGGATACACTGGTCATTGGAGCAACATCTATGGGCAGTGCAGAGGATATGCTGGTCATTGGAACGAGGCACCATGAAAGAGGATACACTGGTCATTGGTCATTGGAGCAACATCTATGGGCAGTGCAGAGGATATGCTGGTCATTGGAACGAGGCACCATAAAGAGGATACACTGGTCATTGGAGCAACATCTATGGGCAGTGCAAAGGATATGCTGGTCATTGGAACGAGGCACCATGAAGAGGACACACTGGTCATTGGAGCAACATCTATGGGCAGTGCAGAGGATATGCTGGTCATTGGAACGAGGCACCATAAAGAGGACACACTGGTCATTGGAGCAACATCTATGGGCAGTGCAGAGGATATGCTGGTCATTGGAACGAGGCACCATGAAGAGGACACATGGTCATTGGTCATTGGAATGAGGCACCATGAAGAGGATACACTGGTCATTGGAGCAACATCTATGGGCAGTGCAGAGGATATGCTGGTCATTGGAACGAGGCACCATGAAGAGGATACACTGGTCATTGGCGCAACATCTATGGCCCGTGAGGAGGATATGCTTCCATCTAAGGGCAGTGAGAAGGATCCATTGGTCATTGGAACCAGGCACCATGAGGAGGATACATTGGTCATTGGATCCACACCATCTATGGGCGGTGAGGAGGATAATGCTGGTCACTCATGGAGCTTGAGCACCTGGGGGCTGAACTTGGGATGACCTTGGTTTTGCTGGTGCCGTGAAGATACAGGGCTCTAATTTGAAACCGCAACATGCACCAAAAATGCAAACAGGCTTTGGCACTCTGGCAACCACACAATGACAACAGCCAGTAACACTTCCTATTGGTGCAGCACAGGCTCCAATCAAACATAAGAGGGTTAAGTAATTAGAAGCACCTCTTTAACATTTGAGGAACAAAGCGACGGTCGACTTTAAAGGAGAGCCGGTCATCCATGTGTTTTGTCGGAGAATGAATGAATGAATGAATGAATGAATGACTTAGTTGTGAAGCCCAAATGCTCAATAGTAATAACTTTCAGTGTCCTGCCGACGAGACACCTCCCCCCAACATTCTACTGTAAATCAATTGTATGCACCATATTGCTATGTAGCATGGTAATGTTATACACCATTTCAAAGCTTTGGCTCTTGGGAATTCAAAAATGACAACTTTTTCATGTACAATTTTCCATGTACAATCTGTATAGTGCTTTATATTCTCAGATTAATTTTATTATGTCTCAATTAAATTTGATCCAAAATGCCCCCCTCCCCCTCCTCCGCTTTTGGTGATACCCTGACTTCTGGCTGCAGTGTAGCTGCACCACAATAAGTAGATGCCTCATATTGGGTACTGAAATATTCACAAGAATCCATAGAAATTGAATCTTCATGTTTTATTATCCAATATTAGTTGTACAGATGTATAGTCTATCTTATACACACTCATTGAACCAACAAAGTAAATGCAAAAATAGAGACTTTTTTGTAATTATTCCATATTTTGTGTAGTCAGTCTATATCAGAACACCTGACATACAATCTAAATAGTCCACAAGAAACCTGTTACCTTTACCTTACCTGAAAGTGTTACCTTTCATTTGAGACCAGGATTATGCTTCTACACAAAGGGGTTCATGTGCAGTAAGCATTTGATTGTCAGTATGCATTTTGGATAACAACAAGTCCTATGGGGAGTATCCATAGGCATTTTACAAAACGCATGGGCATACCTTGGCAAATAATAGTCTAAAGCACTCATATTTTCATTCTATATTGATCAACTTTTGCACACAGCTTCACAAGACCTGGTGCTAGGGCTCAGTTGTGTTTCTAAGGGATATCAAGTGACCTAGAGGGCTGAAATGTGGTCAGAAAGAAAAAACTATATTCTAGCCTCTGTAGCTCTTTGTCAGTACATCACACAGTTATCTTGACTGCTTCCTACGAAAGCTACAGGTTCTCAGCTTTCTATAGAGGTCCAGCACTTGATGGTTGACCCCAAACGAGGTGGGAACAATGCCCTTGTAAATAGGCACAGTGCAATTTCAGGCAAAAACTTGAAATTTTAACTGAGAACTATGTAGTTAACTATTCAGTGCAAGTAAAGGAGAGGGACAGTAAGGAAGATCTGAGCATGTTAGTGCTCTCAAAAATCTAAATAGTTATTTCTTGGTCCTCATATTATGGGCCCTATCTTGAGGTCCTGAAAACGCATCGTCTGAGGTGTATCGGTTTAAGCACATTTAGGGTGTGGTCAGTCTATAATTGCTATCTTCATGGCGTAATAAGTTCGCCAGACCCCAAGTGCATTGTTCCGTTGTTCCAAGTCCATTGTTCTGTTGTTTTTACGATTGCTTAAAAAATAAAAAAGTATTCCACAGTTAGCGAAACCTTACCCTCAAGGAGCAAAACAACTATAAGCACATTATCAGCCAGACACAACACTACACACATTCATTTGTGAATTTGTGGGCAGCCGTGGCCCACTGGTTAGCACTCTGGACTTGTAACTGGAGGGTTGCTGGTTCGAGCCCCGACCAGTGGGCCACGGCTGAAGTGCCCTTGAGCAAGGCACCTAACCCCTCACTGCTCCCCGAGCGCCACCGTTGAAGCAGGCAGCTCACTGCGCTGGGATTAGTGTGTGCTTCACCTCAC
This sequence comes from Alosa alosa, assembly GCF_017589495.1. NCBI lineage: Eukaryota > Metazoa > Chordata > Actinopteri > Clupeiformes > Clupeidae > Alosa > Alosa alosa. Next base: position 30,769,644 of record NC_063198.1, read on the forward strand.
TGTGTGTTCACTGTGTGCTGTTTGTGTTTCACTAATTCACCGATTGGGTTAAATGCAGAGACCAAATTTCCCTCACGGGATCAAAAAAGTATATATACTATACTATATTTAAAAAACACTAAACACATTTCTCTACTTCAGATAATGTCTCCTCTTTGTAATTTCAAGGCACTACCTTCCAAAATACACACTCATGAACCACTTGTTTAGACACAACTATCGGGTCTCAAGACACAATGTGTTTAACTGTAAACTCGACAATCAGTCCTAAACACTGGGCAGCAGGTGAGCCCTTGTCAACAACAGAAACTGAAAGCAATGTAGCCCAGACAGGATGAGGAGGAAGAGACGCTGTTTCTTTTATCGGAACTGGAAACTGAGTCAAAGGCTGAGAATTTGAGTATGGTTTTGCAGATTTGGTATGGGGTTATGGTATCATATGGGTTAATGGGGTTAGAATTACATGTTTACTGTACAAAAATATGATACGCAAAGATTTTGTGAATAAAAACTGTAGTGTTCTTCACAATGTGGAGAGAAATAAAGTCCTCAATGTCGGTCTGGTCTCATGTGTCTTATGTTTGGTCAGTGTATTCTTGTACTCTAAATGATCCTCTAATCCTACTTGAACAATATTTGTTTTTGTATTTGAAAAAAAAAAGTAATCAAGCATTCACTATATCCTAGGGAAATCGTTTTTCTTTTTTTCAAATGTGTTTTGTATTGAGTGTGTAACTGATTCAAAATATAATCAGATCATATGATGGATGTGTTTGTGATATGACAACAAAATAGTTTTGATAAATAATTGTATAGTTTTGACTGAAGTGTTTCATTTTGCAAAAGAGCTAAGGGATTAGGCTTATTGGGTGTGATGTTGTGTTGTGTGTAATTGTCTGTTGTGTTTTGAAAAGACGGGACCTGTTTCAAAATTGTGCAAATGAAAAAACTGTAATTAGACCCTGGTTGCTCATGGGTGTGTTTTGGGCGTAACATCCTTTAAACCAACAGTTTATACAGCATTTACTTTCACTATTGACTGACTGGGTTCCAAATCTTCTAAAGTTTCCCTCGGGATGAATAAAGTATCTATCTATCTATCTATCTATGATATTCGTTGTGATGTGGATAAGCATTAGTGGCCCAATAGACAGGAACGTTAGGAGGTGTAGGAAAACTGCACTGTAATTTCCCTAAGGAGATTGTCCTATGTTCACATTTCTACTTTTTTTTTTTCTTCTTTTTGCTATGCAGTGCTGTCTTCTTCTTTCTGTATCGCTATGAGATGGTCTGTCAACAAATGACAGTACAAACAGTAAAAGCATATATGTGAATCTTGTCCAGTCTCTTGCAATCAAACTCCCAATTTAACCTACAATTTGTAACCTACAATTTACAATAGTTGTCATCAAAACATTAGTCATAGTTTACATCAGAACATCCCTCCAGAGTACACTGTTATATTGACAACATGACTAAGCAATTTGACTGTCTTATCCATACATAATGTCACAAGGACTTGTAGTTCTGACATGCTCTGACATGTTCATTGACACAGATATTCACTTTTGAGAGATGAACTAAGGGTTTTGAGCAAGGGAGTGGCTTTTGCAGGTAATCCATGGTGTTTTGGTAATTGTATGAATTGTTTTCACTGAATTGAATTGTATGAAATGCACTTACTGTTTTGCAAATGTTGAGGATGATTCGAGAAATGTACCAAAGCGACTGAGAAAAACTATGATAGAGAAGGAGTAGCCTGCAGTAGGCATTTTTACTGACTAAGATTCATACAATACGTGCACATACCATATTAGCGGGTTCCGGGGTTGTCTTAATCATGGGGTCACACCCCCCAAAACCCTGCATAAATCAAACTATGCATTCGGGACTAAACCCTTGCCAATCAATTGTCAGGCAATGACATGACAACGACAGACAACAACAATGACACACACACACACTGATATTGATACACACACACACACACACACACACACACATAGGCTCTCACCTGAGATCTGGTTAGCCTCCAGGTAAAGGTACTGCAGGGTGGTGGGCACCACGGGGATGCGGGTCAGCTGGTTGTAGGAGAGCTCCAGCTCCACCAGCGAGCTGAGGTTGAAGGCCCCAGGCTCCATGCCCCCGTCCCTCAGTATGTTCCTGCCCAGGCGCAGGTAGCGCAGGCCGGGGAGACCCTGCAGGATGCCCCCCTCCACGCCCACCAGGGAGTTGTTGGAGAGGTACAGCTGGGAGACGGAGGGGGGCAGGTGGCGGGGAAATGTCTCAAAGAGGTTCCCACTGAGGTCCAGCAGGCTCAGGGAGGACAGGCCTGCAGAGACACAAGGTACATGGCATGAGGACAGGCCTGCAGAGACACACGGTACATGGCATGAGGACAGGCCTGCAGAGACACACGGTACATGGCATGGCATGAGGACAGGCCTGCAGAGACACACGGTACATGGCATGAGGACAGGCCTGCAGAGACACACGGTACATGGCATGGCATGAGGACAGGCCTGCAGAGACACGGTACATGGCATGGCATGAAACGTATGCAATATCTACTACATTAGGGTGAGCACATTGTGTCCTCTTTTTGGAGGACACAAAAAGAGGACACAAGAGAAGACACTGCCTCAAAAGGCCATTTTGAACTCATTTGGGAATGACAGGCCATTTTGAACTCATTTGGAATGACAGGGAGAAACGTAACGCAAATTCGCTGTAATCACATTTGAGACTCTAGTAGAAGAACAAAATCCTGGATTATTTTTAGGTCACAAAAAGAGGACATGCCTGGGAAAAAGAGGACATCTGGTCACCCTAGCTACATGCACACACCCCATCTGGTCACCCTAGCTACATGCACACACACCATCTGGTCACCCTAGCTACATGCACACACCCCATCTGGTCACCCTAGCTGCATGCACACAGAGCAGCGGTATTGCCACCGCCTGGTGATGACCAATCAGTCGCTAAATACCAGTTCACTTGAACTTTTTCCCTTTTACCTTGTTGGTTGTCAGTTAGACACAGTACAAGATGTTACAGTTAGACACAGTACAAGATGTTACAGTAGCTTGGTTAAGGGGCACCTCATAATGTCCATGCGTATCTCTACATCTCTAAACCTCTACATGTGTGTGTGTTTTTTTGTACAGTATATGGCATGTGTATGTGACTGTATGCATGTGCTCAAACATCTGTTGTGTCTTCAGCTAATCAGGCCCTATGCCATCTTAGTCAGCTATTTTTCTGTTGAATGTTGCTTTAAGATGAAAAACATTCCACAGTGTTAGTTAGCAATACACAGTGTTAGCATTACATAGTGCTAGCATTATGGATGATGTGAATGTGATGCTCAGGGGCGGAGCTTGAGGGGGTGCGGGGGGTGCGGCACGCCCCCGGCCCGGGACCCGCAGGGACGCCCCTCCCCCACCTCCGGGCAAGGTGGGACGGGCCACTCCCACCACAAGGCCGGAGGAACTAAGATCATGCAAACGGTTTCTTTTCAATCATCATTTCATCAGAGTGGGACGTATTAGGCTTATAGGTTGCCCCAGTCAGGATGAGTTATGACTCACGGTTGCTGAAAAGTTTTGAAATTTACTGTGATGATTTAGTAGGTGTAAAATATTGAATAAAATGTTCTGCTGTATGACTGGCTTTATTTTAACTCTCATATTGAAATTTACGACGTGCAAATTTACAAAATTGGATCAACAATATTGTCTCCTACAGGCGTCAATGAGAGAACACTTACACTTACATGATTTTGGTTTCGATTTTCTAATTGGAGTAAGTCTTTGTGACAACACGTCATGATACATTTGATAATGTTTGATCGTTCTTTTGGTATGAAGCATCTTTTACGTAGCCTGAATGCGCTCTAGAAAGTGAAAGTAGCCTAACCTAGGCCTATATGCGCTCTGTGTCTGAGCTGTCTGTGTGTGCACGTCCGCAATTGATTACTTTCCTCAAATGGAGAACACATCAATCCCATGGTATTTTTTGCCCTAAAATGCATGAAACGTGCAAGTTCAAAATCCCGCCCGTAGCCACGTTACATCTCCGTTTCATATTTGCCTAGCCTAGCCTACAATAAATGAATTGAACGAACTCAACTGACAACAGGTATATCTACTGATTCGGTCATTGAGACTACAGAATACAGACTACAGAATACAGTACAACAAACTTTCTGTCTTTCTGAAGTTGGGAATTTTGTATTCCGGGGTACAGTAGCCTAATTGCCTAATGTCTTGACAATAGTTTTTCTTAGTTTGTGAAGGGCAAGGCTCGTCGTATGCCCTTCAAATAGTGCTGCGTATTATTGTTGTTTTATTATTAGGGGTCATGTAGCCTAATGTTTTTGTTTTTGTTCTCTTGCACTTTTGTGTACGTTCGATGGACTTCAAAATTACATAGTTGCTCTCCGTGGACGCTTGTAAGACCGCTGTTGCGGGCATGTGTATGTTGTAAAATTATGAGTTTAATAAAGGGCCCGGTCATGTGCCCCGCCCCCGGCCCGGCTCTGACTTGTTCCGCCACTGGTGATGCTGATATGATAACAAACATTCCGCTCACACGACAGCATTCAGCTCTGCTGTACTGCGCTGGGCCACTGCTGTGGAGTTTGGACAGGGGACTGGCGTGCTTGGATGAGGTCATATCTGGCAGGCTGCAGGCCCGAGTACTGATAGGATCAAAGCCGTCCACTCTCCCTCGCTCTGCACTGGAGCAAGGATATGGACTCCCTCTCTGATAAACTCTCACTGAACCGCTCGCAGGGAGGCCTTTAAAGGCCCATTCACACCAAGAACGATAATGATAAATATAAATAAATATCGTTCTCGTTAATATGAATGACGACGTTCACACATAAACTATAACGATAACGACATGAAGAGCGATATCGTTGGGGATCACTTTCAGAGCGATTTTCACAACGATAAAATGCTAATAGCCAATCAGAACCCATCGAATTTTAGCCGTCACATTCATGACAGTTTTTCTCGATTGCTTTTACCTGCTTAAGTAAACTAGAACCCACTTGGTCTTCATGGCTACTTTGTTTGCACAGCAGAAGTCATCTCTTGCGAATGTGTTCACACATTTTCAATTGGTTCACACATTTCTCACACCCTTTTGCAAAACAGTTACAGTAACACAGGTGTCATTCAAAAGCCCCAAACTCTATTGATTTTCCCATGCTAAACAAAAGGAAAACATCTTTTCACAGGTGGTATAGATTCCTTGCATAAGTCTGAATTTGTGTGAAACTCCTTTGCACAATTCTTCAATCAGCAATCATTCATTCTACATAAGAGATGTCTGTTCTGTGTTGCTATTTGCAAAGTATGGATCTAATGCACATTTAGACAAAGTACTGTATTGCCTATTTGGTGGAGAGAAAACAGTACAAAAGGTCTTTACTGTATGTCTATTCGGGATGAAAGTTGTAGTTCAATGAAATTTACAGTATCTTGCTAGGTGTTTGCTGTATGTCTTACATGTCAATGACAGTTACATCTTGGAAGGAATGAATAATTTGTTTTTTTTATTCAGTACATTTTGTCTTTTTCAGAGTTTTTTCTGATACCAGAAAAATGAGAAAGTAATGAAACAGACATAGCAAAAATGCTCATTTTGAGAACTAGATTTTGCATTTTGTTGCCCAGTGTGTAATGATTGATTAAAGAGTGTTTTTGAATTGGCAACAAGTTGTAGTGTTTGAAGGCAAGATTTTCTTTTGCTGCATGTTTTAAGTGTTTTTGAGAGTGACAGCCTTTTGCAAGCAAAATGTGTCATTTTGTCCAGAGTGCTTTTGTTCAGACACAGGTGTTAACTGTTTTGAGAATGTGATGTCAGAGTTGACACAGGTATCAAAATGATCGAGAAAAACTGTAACACAAGGAGAGACTTTGTTTATCGTTGTTCAGTGTGAACGCTTTTATCGTTATGGTTATAGTTATAGTTATCGTTATCGTTCTTGGTGTGAATGGGCCTTAACCGCGAGGTCACGGTGGGACCAAATGGCACATGGCGCTCCCATACCCGACTGAACTCCCCAGCCTGCCTACCTTTGAAGTCGGACTCTCCCACCACTTTCAGACGGTTCCCTTGGAGCAGCAGCGTGGTGAGGTTCCGCAGGTTCTCGAACGTTCCGGGAGGGATCTTCTCGATGTGGTTGTACGCCAGCCGGAGCTGCCGCACCCCCGCCGGGAGCCCCATCGGCACCTCGGTGAGGTTGTTGTTGTTCATGAACACGTTGACCAGCCGGGTCAGACCGGAGAACAGGCCGGCATCCAGACGCCCGCTGAGCAGCTGGTTCCGGTCAAGGAAGAGCCAGCGAAGCCCCGTGGCGTTGGCGAAGGCATCTGGACGGAACCCGGTCAACTGGTTCCCCTGGAGGAACAGGTACTGGGTTCTGGCTGGAAGCTCGGCGGGCAGTTCGCCCAGTGCCCGGTGGTCACAGTACAGCGCTGTCGGCCACTGGACTGGGCACTCGCACTCCGAGGGGCAGCTCTGGGTGTTCACCGCTCGGAACCAGCTCGGGTCCATCCGGCCCCTCAGGCTCAGCACGCTCGGTTCTCCCAGGAACCGGTTGATCCAGAGCGGAACCCCGCCGTAATCCACGTCCAGGGTGGAGCCCCAGACTGGACCGTGCATGGCGCTCAGAACCAGAACCAGAACCAGCAGTGGAGAGCTATAGGCCACGTGTCTGTCCAGTGAGATTAACATGATGAGGCCCTGTGGAGAAACATCAGAGTGTGTGTGAAAAGCTAGAAACATCTGTGTGTTTGTGTGTGTGTGTGTGTGTGTGTGTGTGTGTGTGTGTGAAAAGCTAGGAACGTCAGTGTGTGTGTGTGTGTGTGAAAAGCTAGAAACATCAGTGTGTGTGTGTGTGTGTGTGTGAAAAACTAGGAACATCAGTGTGTGTGTGTGTGTGTGTGTGTGTGTGTTTGTGTGTGTGTGTGAAAAGCTGTCTGTTTTTTTGTGTGAAAAAGCTAGATACATCAGGGTGTGTGTGTGTGTGTGTGTGTGTGTGTGTGTGTGTGTGTGTTTGTGTGTGAAAAAGCTAGAAACATCGGTGTGTGTGTGTGTGTGTGTGTGTGTGAAAGCTAGAAACATCAGTGTGTGATTGTGTGTGTTGTGTGTGTGTGTGTGTGAGAGAGAAAAAGCTACAAACATCAGTGTGAGTGAAAGGTTATTGCATATAGACTTTGTTATGTGGACGGAGCTTGACAAAGCCATGTGGGATTGTATAAATGTTTTATGAGTCTTCGTTTATCAACAGTTTATTCAGCTTGTTACATGTGACATCTTTGTGATGAATCGTTTTTTATTTAAGCCACTGAGTCAGTAAAAATGCCTAGAGTAGTTTAAACTGCGGCTCCCCATGTACATGTATTTCCTTACCAAAGTAAGCCCCCTAATCTCAGTTTCAAACATCTTATCTGACATCATATCTACTCTGCGCTCCAAGTCCCTCGCTGCTCTCCCCTCTTAAAGGGATGAAAACACTGCCACTTTCTCCTGTTGTGTAACAGTGTGAGTCGGCGCACTGATCGATATTGTACCACTGAAGACAAATCTCCACTCCCCTCCCCTCCCCTCCCCTCCCCTTCTCTCAACTTACCAAAACATTCCATGTTATGCAACATTGCAGAATAAACAAATGCTGTTACAGAATAGTTAGAGGAGCCGGATAAGTGTCCACCTACCTGTCCGTGTGAGTCCT
>NC_063198.1:30779896-30827396 GCF_017589495.1 Alosa alosa
AGAGGAGAGGAGAGGAGAGGAGAGGAGAGAGAGGAGAGGAGAAGAGAGGAGAGGAGAGGAGAAGAGGAGAAGAGAGGAGAGGAGAGGAGAGAGAGGGAGAAGAGGAGGAGAGGGAGGAGAGAGAGGAGAGGAGAGGAGAGGAGAGGAGAGAAGAGGAGAGGAGAGAAGAAGAGAGGAGAGTAGAGATGAGAGGAGAGAGGAGAGAGAGGAGAGGAGAGGAGAGGAGGAGAATGCAGGACAGCCTCCACCCCTGGCTGGAATCCCTACCTGGCAGGAGGAGACCTTGGGGTTGTGGAACAGGTCAAGTCAAGCGCAGATATGAAAGCATTTGCTTTGGAATAAATCTATCCTTGTGTGGCTATACATTCCTCTATAGGGTCTGTACTTTTACCATTTAAAAGGAGAAAGGCACCCATGCGCAAGGTTTAAAAAAATGATCTGCAACAGATCTTTCAAGAACTTGAATCTTACGAACTTTACAAAAGCAAATTCATTTATATTAAATTCACTATCACATACATTTACACAAGACATTTACACATATAATATACACAAATAAATAATCCTCCGGCTCACCCCCCACTAGTTCATCACTGTTCTGGACTGACTCAAAGCAACATTGTGCAACAATTTACTATTTTTATCAGGCAACAATTTACTATTTTTAAAAGGCAATTTTTTTGGTATCAGCTTCAAATTCATTTTGATGGGATTTTGATTCACTGTGAAGTACCATTCTGATGTGGCATGTTCTTCACTAGCTCACTGTGTGTTGTGTATGTGATGTAATGTAATGTAATGTAATGTAATGTAATGTAATGTAATGTAATGTAATGTGTTGTGTATGTAATGTAATGTAATGTAATGTAATGTGTTGTGTATGTAATGTGATGTAATGTAATGTAATGTGTTGTTGACTGATTACATTAACAGAGCTACAGTATATCTGTTATAAAACCAGAATTCTTGTGGTCACCATGATCTGCACAGATTCTCCATTCCAAGAATAATATATCAATCTATACGGTGCATCGTACAGTGCACTCTGTGCCTGAAATACAGTGTACCTATAGACCTGACATACAGTGTACCTATAGACCTGAAATACAGTGTACCTGTGTCTGAAATACAGTGTACCTATAGACCTGAAATACAGTGTACCTATAGACCTGAAATATAGTGTACCTGTGTCTGAAATACAGTGTACCTGTGTCTGAAATACAGTGTACCTATAGACCTGAAATACAGTGTACCTGTGTCTGAAATACAGTGTACCTATAGACATACAGTGTACCTATAGACCTGAAATACAGTGTACCTGTATCTGAAATACAGTGTACCTATAGACCTGAAATACAGTGTACCTATAGACCTGAAATATAGTGTACCTGTGTCTGAAATACTCAGCAACAAACTGTCCTTGCTAAACCCACCGAGCTGCTGATCAGCAGGAAGATCGCCCATCATGACTTCAGACTGTTGTTCTTCCGGTGCTCTGCTCTCCAGATTGCCTGTAGAGTTGGTCAGTGAAAGAACTTTATTGGTCTTGCATTGGCTGTGCGCAGTTTCACACGGGTCATCATTGCCCTTGGACATTTTCAGCCGGTTGGAAATTGGACTAATTTTAACATTATTATTATTTTGCTGTGTTGTTTGTTTTGTATGTCTTAGTGTCATGAGTGTGTGTGTGTGTGTGTGTGTGTGTGTGTGTGTGCTATAGGGTTGTACGGATAGACAATTCTATAGGGCCGTATGGGGAATGTGTACGTGATGTGTGTGTGTATATATGTGTGTGTGTGTGTGTGTGTGTGTGTGTGTGTTTGTGTGTGTGTGTGAAAGTGCAGCTATAGGGATGTACGGGTAGACATTTCTATAGGGCTGTATGGGGAGTATGGTGGTGTAGTGCATCATGTTATGGCCGCTTCTCCTGACACGCATCTGGCCCTGGTGTGGCCCTGGTGTGGCCCTGATGAAGACCTATTCTGGTACATAACGGTGCTCTGGAACAGATTAACTGCTATCTTCTGCACAGCGCTCTTTCACCACTGCGGTCCCTTTTTTTCCGTTTCCTCCGGTTTCCTAGGGACTCCTGAGTGGGCAGGAGAGTGGGGCGTTCTGACATTCCCAGAACTTCCCGCAGCAGACTCTAGAGAGCGCTGTAGAGTCAATCAAAACCATTATCAAACCCACACAGGTCCATCAACCCACCGTGTAGATTAGCGCTATTCTGAAATGGCTACTACCGTATGGCTCGACCAGCTGCTGCTGCTTTCATTTCAGCTTCGGCCAAAACCTGAGCAGAAAAAGGCAGAAGAGAGAGAGAGAGAGAAAGAAAGAAAGAAAGAAAGAGAAAGAAAGAAAGAAAGAAAGAAAGAAAGGAAGGAAGAAAGAAAGAAAGAAAGGAAGGAAGGAAAGAGAACGAGAGAGAGAGAAAAAAGCGAAGCGCTGTGGTGGACTAATGGTTTCCAGCTGCATAGGCAGGAAGTGAACTAAGCAGAAAAGGAAATGTATAGATGTGATTGCGCAAGAGTGGAGTTCTCCCTTGCAGGGGAAATGTATGGGTCTGATCGTTTGAAAGTGAAGCACTTTCATTTTTATGTAAATACGTTGATGCGTTTCTACTCAGCTCACTCTGAGGCATTTCTGTAGAAGAGATGTTGTGTGCACAGCATTTCTTGTGATACCAAGCACTTTTATGTGTATGTAATTTTTGTATGTATTTTGTGTATGTAGGGCAAAGGCCATACAGTTAAGCACATGCCAAATACCCATGCAATACTATTACATTTAAAACACAACAACAAAAGCAGTACAAACAAAAAAAAAAGATAGTATTTGTATTTAATCTATTGGCTTTTGTCTTTATGTGTTCATGCCATTTCCAGGCAGAGAGAACCTACTGGTCAAATAAAATCACACCACAAATCGGAACTTTGGCATGAGTATGAATAAGTGTGGGCTTAATCTGTACGTATGATAGATGCTTAGCTACTCTATCTTCTGTGCCATTAGTTGGAATTAGGAAGTGGATTTTGCTTTGCCTAAAGGAAGATATCACTCATTACTCAGAATACACTGAGTCTTATCTTATACCCAGCAAAGGGGCCAGACACGCTTGGAGTACTTACCTGAATCACCACCTCTGCCCAGAAACGGCCCCTACGGATGACTAAAGTGCTGTCATCAAGTGTGTGTGTGTGTGTGTGTGTGTGTGTGTGTGTGTGTACGGATGACTAAAGTTCTGTCATCAAGTGTGTGTGTGTGTGTGTGTGTGTGTGTGTGTGTGTACGGATGACTAAAGTGCTGTCATCGCGGACCATGATGTCACTGAGCGGGTGGGTTCCCAGTAAGACAGCTAAGGGCTCCCTCACTCAGTAGGCCTCAGAGTGTGTGTGTGTGTGTGTGTGTGTGTGTGTGTGTGTGTGTGTGTGTGTGTGTATGTGTGTGTGTGTGTGTGTGTGTGTGTATTGCCATTCTGCAGAGAGACGGCGTACGGTGCACTCTGGGGCGGGGGGGATTTCCCCCACAGCTAGCTGTCTCTGAGCAGAACCACGTACCAGGCGCTTGTAGAGTCGCTGTCATTTCTTCCAGGGTGTCACTGGCGCAGGAAGAGCAGTCGGCGCTCACCTCACATGCTGATGGCAGAAAAGGTTGAAATTCCATGCCAACATAACTGAAGTTTCACTGTTGAAATGGAAGCCAAAAGGCTACTTTCATGGTGTGTGTGTGTGTGTGTGTGTGTGTGTGTGTGTGTGTGTGTGTGTGTGTGTGTGTGCGTACATGCGTGCGTGTATATGTGTGTTGGGCTGCAGAGGTGTTTCCAGATGAACAGAGAATCAGTAAAGTGCTCAATCAGCACTGATATTAGTCTATGGGTTTCTGGGTTTCTGTCATCAAGCTAGAAACTGCAACCTGCTTTGGAAGTCCACTGAAGTGGAAGCACAGGGTGTTTACTGATATTCCATATACATGTTCCTGGGGTCAGTCATCTGAGTTATTACCTGTGTGTGTGTGTGTGTGTGTGTGTGTGTGTGTGTTTCATTCCTCCCTTAAAGGCCCATGTATAATTGGAGCCATTTTTCAGTTGCCAGTCTGACATCTATAGTTAGCAAACAAATATCAGTGTATCAGTACATCAGTACACACCGGCAGCACTTTGTGCATGTACTACGACCGTTAAGAGTACAGGATATCATATGTTTGCGCTTCACTTCTATTTGTAGAGCGTATCTGATGCGTACACATAGAAACACATAGATTAACACGCTGTTGCGTCACGTTAGAGACGCAGGCAGTGTGCACGGATTCCTTTACTTTTGACTCTTGTTTACTGTACATCTGGCTTGCGGTGTATATTCCCAGTAAGGCCCAAGCCCTCACCCCTCACTGGCTTCACTGACGTCAGCAGGTAAAGGAGTGAGAGTGAGAAAAAGGTGTACATAGGTGAGACATTACAGTATGTCAACAGCATTAACATGTTGCTTATTTCCACTTCATGACATTTGTTTAGTGTTTTGACGGCGCTTCTCGGTTTCACTTAAGTCGGTGTTTTAGGTCACAACACTGAACTGTGGATCATTCAAATAAATCAATCAAAGATGCATAAAGGGTTCACAGCTTTAGCAGGAACAGGTTTTAACAGTCTGTGTGGAGTTTGAGATTGGGCTTATGTTGGTGTCCATCACTGGTTATATAGGGAAAGTGAGGGACAGGAAGTGACAGCTGCTTCACATTAAAAGTCATCATGATGCTCACCAGGAGATGTGTGAGTGTTTGGGTTGGGGGTGGTCTAGGGTAAGAGTGTGTGTGTGTGCTAGGGTGTATGTGAATATTTGTGTTGGGGGGAAGAGGAGTGATCTGGGGTCAGGGTTTTGGTTTACAAAGGAGCCTCTGATCACAGCAAGTGATGTGTGTGTGTGTGTGTGTGTGTGTGTGTGTGTGTGTGTTTGTTTGTGTGTGTTTGTATGTGTGTGTTTGTATGTGTGTGTGTGTGTTTGTGTGTGTGCACGTGCATGTGTGTGTGTGTGTGTGTGTGTGCGTGTGTGGTGTGTGTGAATGTATATTTGATATAAACCACAAATAATATATTGCTTGTCGCTGGTCATTATGATCTTCGCCTCAGTTGCCATCTGTCTCCTCCCCTCCCACCAGGGAGTAATAATACAAATATATAGCATAATAATGATGTAACAAACCAGAGCAAACCTACAAATATATAGCATAATAATGATGTAACATACCAGAGCAAACCTACAAATATATAGCATAATAATATAACAAACCAGAGCAAACCTACAAATAACATCACAATAATATAACTAGAAATGTAATGCCAGAGGAATTACAATAGTGGATGGAAAGCTGCTGGGTTAATGTTGGTGGGGAGATTCCTGAAAAAAAAACATTGAATCACTTAATCTTTGCGTTCATACAAACCCTTGTACCAAAAAACCTTGTGCATCAGGCATTCTTGAGATATCACACTCAAGGTGGGTTTGGCCTTGACATTTGACTTCATCATTGAGTCCATACAAATGTTGTACACAAGCTTGCATAAATTGAGACATTGAGGAATACACAGACACTGTGACCTCCTACATCACCAAATGCATCGATGATGTTACAGAAATAAAACACATCACCACTCGGGCCAACCAGAAGCCATGGCTGACAGGAGACGTCCACAGACTGCTGAGGGCCAGAGACAAAGCCTTCAGAGCTGGAGATGTAGCTGGCCTAAGAACAGCGAGGGCTAACCTGTCCCAGGGCATCAGGAAGGCAAAAAAAGGATTACACAGACAAAATAACAACACACTTCAAAGACAGCAGAGATGCACAGAGCCTATGGCAGGGCATACAGGCCATCACTGACTACAAGCCTGCGCCACGGAGCTGTGAGAACAACACCTCTCTGCTAAATGACCTGAACAGTTTTTTCGCCCGTTTTGAAGCACAAAATGACACTCACCCACAGAAAACCCCACCTCCCCCCCACGACCAACCCCTGTACCTGTCCTCTGCCAGCGTGAAGAGGACACTAGCCACCATTAACCCACGCAGAAAGCAGCAGGCCCAGACAACATACCAGGACGAGTGTTGAAGGACTGTGCAGAAGAGCTGAAGGATGTTTTACAGACATTTTCAACACCTCTCTGGAGCAAGCAGTCATCCCATCACTTTTCAAAACTGCCACCATCATACCCGTGCCAAAAGAAATCATCACCATCATGCTTCAATGACTACCGCCCTGTAGCACTCACGCCCATAATCATGAAGTGCTTCGAACGGCTAGTCATGTCACACATCAAAGCCACCCTACCCCCACCCTGGACCCTTCCAGTTTGCATACCGAGCCAAACGATCCACGGAGGATGCAATCTGCTCTGCGCTCCATCCAGCCCTCACCCACTTAGACAATAAAGACTCATATGTGAGAATGCTGTTCATAGACTTCAGTTCAGCATTCAATACCATAATACCACAACAACTCATCAGCAAACTGGACAAGCTAGGATTCACTCTCCTCCCTCTGAAACTGGCTGCTGGACTTCCTGTTGCAGAGACCACAAGCAGTAACGTGTGGGGGGACAACACCTCAAGCACTCTGACCCTGAGCACGGGGCCCCTCAAGGGGTGTGTGCTCAGCCCCCTGCTCTTCACACTGCTAACACATGACTGTACAACCACTCACAGCTCCAACCATCTGGTGAAGTTTATGGACGACACAACACTGGTGGGCCTCATCACTAAGGGCTTATGAGGCTCACTACAGAGAAGAAGTAGACCTGCTGGCTAAATGGTGCAAAGACAACAACCTCCTGCTAAATGTCAGCAAGACCAAGGAGATTGTTGTCAACTTTCAGAGAGGCCACAAACAACTGCCACCACTGTCCATCGACGGAGATGCTGTGGAGAGAGTGAGCACACAAAATTTCTGGGGGTGCACATCAGCGGCACGACCTCTCCTGGACCACCAACACAGCATCACTGGCTAAGAAAGCCCAGCAGCCTCTACTTCTTTAAGAAATTGAAGAAGGCAAGTGCCACGCCTCCTGTCATGACTACATTCTACAGAGGGACCATCGAGAGCATCGTCTCCAGCAGCATCACAGTGTGGGGCGGAAGCTGCACAGATCAGAACAGGAAGACCCTCCAGCACTGTTAACACAGCTAAGAGGATCATTGGAGCACCACTCCCTCCCTGCAGGACATTTACACCACCCGCCTCACCAAAAGCACTAATGATTGTAAAGGATACAACCCACCCTGCACACACGAACTGTTCAGCCTCCTGCCCTCTGGAAGCGGTACAGGAGCCTCCGCCTCCTGCACCACCAGACTGGCAAGTAGCTTCATCCACCAAGCAATCAGGATGCTGAACACTCTACCCACTCTCCCATCACTGACAGCCCCCACCCACCAGCCAGCCAGGAACCTAGGAAACTAGGATCCTGTCTACCCCCCCCCCCCCCAACACCGCCCCTGTGGAACTGCACTGTGACTGGCAAGAGCCTAACGTTGTTGCTGCTTCACATCAAGCCTGATATACTTGAAATTACTGCATACTGCATATCAATGTAAATATACAGGTCACACAAGCACAAGTTTAAACTTCATGTAACTGTTAAGACTATATAAATATACAACACAACTACCTATTTTTATATATATATGTCCTATATTTCTATTTTGATACATACATGTTCTATATTTCAGTCTTGCACTTTAATTTAATGTTTATTGTCTATGGCTATGTCTATAGTATGTCTATGTCTGTATTTAAAGCATGTCTATGTCTGCATGGGAAAGTAAGAAACAAAATTTCAATTCTTTGTATGACCAGTGCATATAAAGAAATTGACAATAAAAGCCGACTTGACTTGACTATATAACCATTGACAACTTGTTATCAGTTAAGCAAGTGCATTTATTCACTCTTCATCTAGAAATTCACGTGTACTGTGTTTTCCTGCCATCCATAGCAGTTGCAGTCAGCCTGATCCTTCAGTAGCAGAGTGAAGCGGCACCTAACAGAAATAGAAGGGGGGGGGGCAGCTGTTAGATAAATATGTTCAACTGAGCAACAAACTAACAGCTAAGCCTACAATCAAATTATTTTACGCCAGTGGTTCTCAAACTTTTTCTTTTATTCCCCACTTAGATCAAGGGGGCATTTTTAAACCCCACCTGTCCCTCATCGCTCTAAGAACGTGGTAGGTCAAACTTAAAATTGTCAAATTTATTGAAATAATGACAAGTTCCAAATATATCCTCGGCAGCAGAGTTAAAATCAGCTGGTGCTGCAGATATAATAAATAAATACATAATGTGCCATTGTAAATTAAACACACATATTTCTGTTTTCCAGCAACATATGAGGAAGCATCTAGGCCAATATTTTACAGCATTGTACAATATATTCAATGAAATACCAACATGCTGCATTAAATGGATCACTGCTGGTTGGGAAATATTTTTGAAATAAACTTTGCAGGGATGTGATGTAGGCCTACAGTGGCTCCCGAATCAGACGTTTCAGTGATTTCACTCAGATTCTCAAAAGCATAATAGCTAGCTGCTACCGCCTCCACTGCACACAACCGCGAACCTAGAAAGATGAACTTACTATGTTGCTAAGCTACAAGTTTAAAGGTCTCATTCACTGAGAAACCGTTTAATACTTGTTACTTGTCGAAATACTATAGCTCACTCCAAGTTACATATGCATGCTGTACGTGAAAATGATCTTCTACCCCCATTGCCCGCATTAGCCAATGAAAGAAAATACACGGAAAAAACAAGCGAATCAGAAAGAGCCCTTCCCAATGACCGAAGGAAACTGATTATTCATGGCCTCGCCCACCTTGGCTTGTGACCGCCTACAGGAAGACTGGAAGATTTTGCGGCTAGGGGATTGTCTCTCTGCAGCTAGTAGGAGTTCACAGCAAGTTGCTAACATGGCGGAAAAAAATCGTGCCTGTGTTATTTGTGGCAATAACACATCAATGTTGCATGTCTTGCCTTAGAAACATGAGTTGAGGAAGAAATGGTTCGGATTTATCGTTGGAACACCACCACCGAAGTAATGCAACATCAGTTCTGTGTTCCAATCATTTCGACCACACTCACTGCCTACAGTTAGAAAGTGGTTTTGCATCGATGTTCTGAAAACCTGGTTCTGTACCGTCATGATGATCGACCACCAGCTCACAGGCTGTAAGTACAAACAAACTTTTCCACCTAACGTCTGTTACAAAAAATTTTCATATTCTTCACGTTAGCATGCATGAAAAGGGTAGCCTACAAGCTAGGCTTAGGCTAGCCTATATTACAGGAAGCTACACCAGGCACATAACTGAAGTGTTCTGGAAGGGAAGGGCTCTGGTAAAATCCATTAGAGGAATGGTCTATTTTCCCGAACGTAGCCTACAGGCCACTAACACGCCAGGTGTAGCTACTTCCATTGATTAGGCCTATTGGAAGCTAATTGTTGCAGTACATAACGCGAATGGAATGCTTCAGTTACGGGCATGCCTGGTGTAGCTACACATAAGAAACTGACCACACTACCCAGAGATTTAGCTTGTTGAACCTATAATCTTCTAACCTAAGTGTTAAACCACAAATAATAATATTAGCAACAATATCTTATGCTCAACTAAGTACGGGTATTGTTCTAGTCTAAACAGGGAAAATCAAAAACACAATACCCGTGCACTATTAGGCTAAGTTGCTATCACTAGAGCTCAGGTATTTACACTTCAGTCTAATTTATGTCTTCTTGCCATTATTACATTGACCTTTGTAGGCCTACAATGATTTGTTTGATTACTTGCTGTTTACTTAGTGTTTTGTATGTCTTCCAGAACACATCCTCATGTCAGGCTACACAGCTTTCTAGCCTACATTAGGTCATCACGTTAGAAGCTAAGGTTTGTGATCTAACTTTTATTGTTGTGCTAGTTAGTTTCTAGAAGTCTTTTTCTAGTAGGCTAATACAGGTTCTTATGTGCTCGTCAATGTTTGGGAAAGTCAATTCATGGATTTCTTCAGGTCACCTTCCACAGGTGTATAAAATCAAGCACCTCGATTATGAATGTAGACTGCATGGTGCTTGATTAATACACCTGTGTAAATGGACCTGATGAAACCCATGAATTGCATAACGGATAGAATTGATATTACCGAATGTCTTCTTGTGGGTGTGCTACTTAGTAAATCATACACCTTACCACAGTGACTAAAATATTTTTGTTTCCATTGTGCCAGTACAGTTTTGTGTGAGATAGTGAATGTCCTGTGTACTATTAGTATCTTGTAACTTGACAGTAATACACATTTATTTACTTTAGGTACCAAAAACAGAATACTTAATGAAAAGTATGAGTATTGATACAAGCACTTCGCATACACCATGGGCATGGGGGCCTGCTACCTCTACTGCCATCAAGCCTGTTCATCCAAGGCCTGCTAGAAGACCTCGGGTTGATCAAGAGGAAGAGGAGGATGAAAGCGTCATCTCCACAATAACACCTGATGGCTCCACCTATGGCCCAGTGCAATCAAAGAGCAATGTAATAGAATCATCACAGCCAACGAATGTGTTTTGTGTGTTGTCCCTTCGGATCCCCAGGACAATACAAGCCGAAACAGCAACAGACCTTTTTCCCTAGATAATCCCAGCACCATCTTACAAAGGATCTGTAGGCCAGATGTCTGCATCGTCTGGCAAAAAGAGGACATTGTTAATTCTGTGCATAGTTTGGATGTTCTTGTTTTTGTGTTTGCATTATTTTAATAGACTGCAATATTACTCAGTGTTTCAATGGACCAAAAAGCAAAAAAAAAAAACAGTAGACCTACTTCAACAGTATATTACACAATAGGCCTTCTCACTGAACCACCTTGTTTGTTGTCTTTGCACCTTGCTTATGGTGTCAGAGGATTCATATGATTTAAACTGGCATAGGTTACATCAGTGTTGCAGAACTGTTTGGATTTACATACAAGTTGGTTCAATATTGCAAACAACTCATCTATTATATTTTACCACATCTACTTGTGGAACACTTGAGATTGAATACCACTGCTGTATGTAAATATAATAAAGTTATTTATTGAAAATTGACCTGTTTTGTATATTTGTTTTAGGAGTTTCATCAGTTTTGTCCCTTTTAAGCTAAAGGTTTCTTACATTTCATATCTTCTGTCTCACAAAGGGCCATAGTAGTCCTAATTCGAATGTTTAGTGCATTTTGAAGGGAGTACATTATGTTAAGGCAGACTGGTTCTAATCCTGGGTACAGAGTCATACAGACAACAGGGGTACTGGTGTTGCCCATTTTCTAGCCACATGAGCAATCCCCTTATGAAAAAAGTAGTATAGGAATCTTATAGTATTTTGGGACAAAATATTATAGTAATCTTATAGGAATACGTATTTTGGGACATACTGTAGAAGTCCTACTAATAACTCTATAGCAGTTATAGGATATTATAGTTTTTCTATAGTAGTCTTATACTATAAGATTCCAATAGTACTTTTTCCTAAGGGTCATACGTGACAGAAAACAACTTGAGTAGGCTAACCTCTGCCAACGTAGGCTATCAAAGCCATAGTTTATACTCATTGCTGGAGAAGTCTTGCAGCACACGTTCTCTGCGGGTGCAATTCCAGCGAAATATAGCTAGGAGTAGGTAAGTGTGTTTGCATTTAGATCTATATATATATATATATTGAGCTATAACCAAGTGGTCTTTCAATGATTAATGAAAAAACGATGAGATGAGACCTTTAAAACGACTCGACTAATCAAGTAAGCAAGCAAGCTGGCATTAGCGTTAAAGGTCTCATCTCATCGTTTTTTCATTAATTTTGCAGTGGTCTGTAGTGTTGATGAATGCCCTGTGAGCCGGTTCTGGTGAAAAAAATGCTCCTGCGTCTGTTTCATGCTGTTCTAGTTTGGTGCGTCCTCATCCGATTCTGCCTGTGCTATGCTCCATATTCAACTTTACAGTGATAAAACCTGGCTAAAACTCGAGTCAAAACTGTTGCACAAAATGTCTTCGGAGATACAACTTCATGTGTTTGATCCGAGTAGGAAGAAGAACCGCTTCCTGGTCGTTTGTCGGTGAACGTTGGTTTAATAGAATGGTAACAATTGCATGTCCGCTTAAAATTTCTCCTAAAAGAGGTAAACGTTTGTGGCAATAGTCATCTTGCATTCAAGTAATAAACAGTTGGAAACGTTTTAAAATAAAGACCTATTTCTTTACACAGTCAAAAGTCTTTGCAATCTTCCTAGTAGATATTTTACTTCACAACACAGGTTATAAAGCACCTAAATGCAGTTCAGCCACTGACCTAGCCTGCTAATTGTATGCTATCGGAATAGATAGTTATGGTTTGAATTCCATGATACTATCATTGAAAGACCACTTGGTTATAGCTCAATATATATATATATATATATATAGATCTAAATGCAAACACACTTACCTACTCCTAGCTATATTTCGCTGGAATTGCACCGGCAGAGAACGTGTGCTGCAAGACTTCTCCAGCAATGAGTATAAACTATGGCTTTGATAGCCTACGTTGGCAGAGGTTAGCCTACTCAAGTTGTTTTCTGTCACGTATGACCCTTAGGAAAAAGTACTATTGGAATCTTATAGTATAAGACTACTATAGAAAAACTATAATATCCTATAACTGCTATAGAGTTATTAGTAGGACTTCTACAGTATGTCCCAAAATACGTATTCCTATAAGATTACTATAATATTTTGTCCCAAAATACTATAAGATTCCTATACTACTTTTTCATAAGGGGATTGCTCATGTGGCTAGAAAAATGGGCAACACCAGTACCCCTGTTGTCTGTATGACTCTGTACCCAGGATTAGAACCAGTCTGCCTTAACATAATGTACTCCCTTCAAAATGCACTAAACATTCGACTAGGACTACTATGGCCCTTTGTGAGACAGAAGATATGAAATGTAAGAAACCTTTAGCTTAAAAGGGACAAAAACTGATGAAACTCCTAAAACAAATATACAAAACAGGTCAATTTTCAATAAATAACTTTATTATATTTACATACAGCAGTGGTATTCAATCTCAAGTGTTCCACAAGTAGATGTGGTAAAATATAATAGATGAGTTGTTTGCAATATTGAACCAACTTGTATGTAAATCCAAACAGTTCTGCAACACTGATGTAACCTATGCCAGTTTAAATCATATGAATCCTCTGACACCATAAGCAAGGTGCAAAGACAACAAACAAGGTGGTTCAGTGAGAAGGCCTATTGTGTAATATACTGTTGAAGTAGGTCTACTGTTTTTTTTTTTTTTTTTTGCTAGGTGGTCCATTGAAACACTGAGTAATATTGCAGTCTATTAAAATAATGCAAACACAAAACAAGAACATCCAAACTATGCACAGAATTAACAATGTCCTCTTTTTGCCAGACGATGCAGACATCTGGCCTACAGATCCTTTGTAAGATGGTGCTGGGATTATCTAGGGAAAAAAGGTCTGTTGCTGTTTTCGCTTGTATTGTCCTGGGGATCGAAGGGACAACACACAAAACACATTCGTTGGCTGTGATGATTCTATTACATTGCTCTTTGATTGCACTGGGCCATAGGTGGAGCCATCAGGTGTTATTGTGGAGATGGCGGCTTTCATCCTCCTCTTCCTCTTGATCAACCCGAGGTCTTCTAGCAGGCCTTGGATGAACAGGCTTGATGGCAGTAGAGGTAGCAGGCCCCCATGCCCATGGTGTATGCGAAGTGCTTGTATCAATACTCATACTTTTCATTAAGTATTCTGTTTTTGGTACCTAAAGTAAATAAATGTGTATTACTGTCAAGTTACAAGATACTAATAGTACACAGGACATTCACTATCTCACACAAAACTGTACTGGCACAATGGAAACAAAAATATTTTAGTCACTGTGGTAAGGTGTATGATTTACTAAGTAGCACACCCACAAAGAAGACATTCGGTAATATCAATTCTATCCGTTATGCAATTCATGGGTTTCATCAGGTCCATTTACACAGGTGTATTAATCAAGCACCATGCAGTCTACATTCATAATCGAGGTGCTTGATTTTATACACCTGTGGAAGGTGACCTGAAGAAATCCATGAATTGACTTTCCCAAACATTGACGAGCACATAAGAACCTGTATTAGCCTACTAGAAAAGACTTCTAGAAACTAACTAGCACAACAATAAAAGTTAGATCACAAACCTTAGCTTCTAACGTGATGACCTAATGTAGGCTAGAAAGCTGTGTAGCCTGACATGAGGATGTGTTCTGGAAGACATACAAAACACTAAGTAAACAGCAAGTAATCAAACAAATCATTGTAGGCCTACAAAGGTCAATGTAATAATGGCAAGAAGACATAAATTAGACTGAAGTGTAAATACCTGAGCTCTAGTGATAGCAACTTAGCCTAATAGTGCACGGGTATTGTGTTTTTGATTTTCCCTGTTTAGACTAGAACAATACCCGTACTTAGTTGAGCATAAGATATTGTTGCTAATATTATTATTTGTGGTTTAACACTTAGGTTAGAAGATTATAGGTTCAACAAGCTAAATCTCTGGGTAGTGTGGTCAGTTTCTTATGTGTAGCTACACCAGGCATGCCCGTAACTGAAGCATTCCATTCGCGTTATGTACTGCAACAATTAGCTTCCAATAGGCCTAATCAATGGAAGTAGCTACACCTGGCGTGTTAGTGGCCTGTAGGCTACGTTCGGGAAAATAGACCATTCCTCTAATGGATTTTACCAGAGCCCTTCCCTTCCAGAACACTTCAGTTATGTGCCTGGTGTAGCTTCCTGTAATATAGGCTAGCCTAAGCCTAGCTTGTAGGCTACCCTTTTCATGCATGCTAGCGTGAAGAATATGAAAATTTTTGTAACAGGCGTTAGGTGGAAAAGTTTGTTTGTACTTACAGCCTGTGAGCTGGTGGTCGATCATCATGACGGTACAGAACCAGGTTTTCAGAACATCGATGCAAAACCACTTTCTAACTGTAGGCGGTGAGTGTGGTCGAAATGATTGGAACACAGAACTGATGTTGCATTGCCGGTGGTGGTGTTCAAGCGATAAATCGAACCATTTCTTCCTCAACTCATGTTTCTAAGGCAAGACATGCAACATTGATGTGTTATTGCCACAAATAACACAGGCCGCGTTTTTTTTTCCGCCATGTTAGCAACTTGCTGTTAACTCCTACTAGCTGCAGAGAGACAATCCCTAGCGCAAAATCTTCCAGTCTTCCTGTAGGCGGTCACAAGCCAAGGTGGCGAGGCCATGAATAATCAGTTTCCCTTCGTCATTGGGAAGGGCTCTTTCTGATTCGCTTGTTTTTCCGTGTATTTTCTTTCATTGGCTAATGCGGGCAATGGGGGTAGAAGATCATTTTCGCATTACAGCATGCATATGTAACTTGGAGTGAGCTATAGTATTTCGAAAGTAACAAGTATTAAACGGTTTCTCAGTGAATGAGACCTTTAAACAGACTTCACACACTCCATTCAAATACAAAACACAAAATAATTGTAACTTACATTGGGTGTGGTAGGAAAACGTCCGTTTCGTCGTCGTTTGTTGGACGAACCAGACAACAAGAACGTAAACTTTCTTCAAGAGCAGTGCCTGTAGAATCGGTAGGAATAAATGAGGCAAGGAGAACGCTACTGCGCATGCGCACAAGTTAATTACGGGATGTGTAGTTTTAGGGAGCACCAGATTGTATGCATTAGAAGCTGAGACCGTTGAATTCACAGGTGACACCTGTGCCAGTGTTCTGATTAGCCCGGGAACTACTCTGGGAGCTTAACGAGCGCAGCTGGCTTTAAGCCATTATGACATCACAGCCATACAAGTCTAAGGGGGAAGAAATTAGCTTTTTTACCATTTGTAATCCCTTATTTCTCAAAAAGTATAAACTTTTTTAAAAATCTGAAAAAATAACTCTCTTGCCCCACTCCAGACCTTCAGAACGGTTATTTCAACATGTCTGTACGTTAAGCGGTTAGAGTCGCACTAATTCTTGAAAAGGTAAAAAGAAAAGGTTATAAGAAGAAGAAGAAGAAGAAGCCAGGAGATTTCAAGATAGTGGATTCCATCCACTATAACAAACCAGAACAAACATACAAATATATAACATCATAATAATGTAACATACCAGAGCAAACCACAGAGAATGCACCAGGCCTCGGTCGCCTGTTTTGCTCTGGTTTGGCAGCGGAGTGGTTGGCATGGTCAGTGGAACGGTCCGCCGTGCCAGTGTTGTGGCGGTGACATGCCAGTGTTGCATCATGACAGTGCTACCCCGTGCCAGTGCTACCCCGTGCCAGTGTTGCATCGTGCCAGTGCTACCCGTGCCAGTGCTACCCGTTCCAGTGCTGCATCGTGCCAGTGTTGCATCGTGCCAGTGCTACCCCGTGCCAGTGTTGCATCGTGCCAGTGCTACCCCGTGCCAGTGTTGCATCGTGCCAGTGCTACCCCGTGCCAGTGTTGCATCGTGCCAGTGTTGCATCGTGCCAGTGCTACCCCGTGCCAGTGTTGCATCGTGCCAGTGCTACCCGTGCCAGTGTTGCATCGTGCCGGTGTTGCATCGTGCCAGTGCTACCCGTGCCGGTGTTGCATCGTTGCCAGTGCTACCCCGTGCCAGTGTTGCATCGTGCCAGTGTTGCATCGTGCCAGTGCTACCCGTTGCCAGTGTTGCATCGTGCCAGTGCTACCCGTGCCAGTGTTGCATCGTGCCAGTGTTGCATCGTGCCAGTGCTACCCCGTGCCAGTGTTGCATCGTGCCAGTGCTACCCCGTGCCAGTGTTGCATCGTGCCAGTGTTGCGTCGTGCCAGTGTTGCATCGTGCCAGTGTTGCGTCGTGCCAGTGTTGCATCGTGCCAGTGTTGCATCGTGCCAGTGTTGCATCGTGCCAGTGCTACCCGTGCCAGTGTTGCATCGTGCCAGTGTTGCATCGTGCCAGTGTTGCATCGTGGCAGTGCTACCCGTGCCAGTGTTGCATCGTGCCAGTGCTACCCCGTGCCAGTGTTGCATCGTGCCAGTGTTGCATCGTGCCAGTGTTGCATCTTGCCAGTGTTGCATCTTGCCAGTGTTGCATCTTGCCAGTGTTGCTTCTTGCCAGTGTTGCGTCGTGCCAGTGTTGTGTTGTGCCAGTGTTGCGTCGTGCCAGTATTGCATCGTGCCAGTGTTGCGTCGTGCCAGTGTTGCGTCGTGCCAGTGTTGTGTTGTGCCAGTGTTGCATCGTGCCAGTATTGCATCGTGCCAGTGTTGCGTCGTGCCAGTGTTGCGCCGTGCCAGTGTTGTGCCGGCAACATGGAAGTGAGCACTGAACTGTGTTCAGAGCCAAACACGAAGCTCATCAACTTTAGTCTAATGCAGCCTAGAGACATGTAAGGCAATTGGACCAATCCAAAGCCTTTTTGAAGCACCTTTTTTTTATATATATGGTCATGTCACAGACAAATGCGCACACCTGTCACACACACAACAAACAACAAAACTCCATATTGCTTCTGTAGGCAGTTGATGAAATCACAATTCTCCTCATCAGTTGGCTGTAGGCCAAGTCTCACTATAGTAGGAAACCAGAGCCCTGGGTTTCCTACGTATGTCTTTTATTCCTGCTTGGAGTCTTTCTACTTTGACTCAGTATGATCGATCGAACATCATGTGTTTGGGAGAGCAATTCAAGAAACAGATTTCCTCAAGGACAAACGAGAGAGAGTGGGGCGAGGGTGGTGTGTGTGTGTGTGTGGGGGTTGGGCAGACCTCTGTGAATGTTTATTCATTGCAGGCCCTCTGGACATGCAATGGTCTCGATTGTGATCCAATCTCATCTGTTCTTTAATGCAAACCAGCACTGACTCATCTAAAGTGTAATTTCAGAACAAACGCAAACACAGGAAGAGTTCAGATTAACTAAAATGCAATCAACAGGCCACACTGGCCAGGCCTCTTCCACAGACATAAACAAACAAACAAACACACACACACACACACACACACACACACACACACACACATGCTCATGCCTCCAAGGGAACACACTGTCCTCTTGTTCTCTTCTCCTTGTCTCTTGTCATGTTCTCTCTGGTCCTCTCCCATTGGCAGTTCATCTGATACTGATCTGATTATGTGGGAATGGGTGCCAATGTTGCTGATGTGGCAAAGTCCGATCCTACAGTAATCTAAAAAACTGGCTCTTCTGTGTCCTCTCCCTCTCCTCCTCCTGCCTCGTCCTCCTCTCCTCTTTTCTCCTCATCCTCCTCTCCTGTCCTGTCATCTTTTTCTCTTCTTCTGAGATATCTCTGTCTCTGCTCTCCTCTTGTCTCATCCTCTCTTCTCTCCTCTCCTTTCTCCTCTTCTCTTCTCTCCTCTCTTCTCCTCCCCTCTTTTGTCTCTCCTGTCCTCCTCTCTGTCCTCCTCTCCTCTCTTCTGTTCTCCTCCTCTCTTTTCTCTCCCTGTGTCCTCTGTCTCCTAAACCAGGTTAATCCAGGAAATATCACTTTCAAAGTGGCTCAGACATCAAGATGGAAAATCACTTTTAAAATCTCATAAAATAAAGGCTTAGGTAAGAGGTAAGGGAGAGGAAGATGGACAGGAAACCCAACCCTGTCACAGCCTGGAGCTTCAGGTATCTGCTGAGGAAACTGCTGCAGCGCTGCGACTTCAGAGCTGTTTGGGTTCTTTTTGTTCGCTTCACATGAATGCCCCTGGTGCGCCTGTCATATCTAATTACAAAATCTTGTGATGATTTTCTGGTCTGTGTACAAAACACTCAGTGTCCTTGCCAGAGTCATGATGGAATAGCTGGGTCGCTATAAAACCCTTTACTCTGGAAAATCTCCACACACAAATAAGAGCCTCTAGAGCTGCTCCAGATAGAAGCTCTGGAACACATCTGAGTGGAACCAGAACCAGACCAGGACATCAGGGCCTGATAAGAGCCATATCTGGGCCACATCAGGGCCTCAGATCCATATCAGGGCATCAGATCCACATCAGGGCATCAGATCCATATCAGATCTACATCAGGGCATCAGATCCATATCAGATCTACATCAGGGCATCAGATCCATATCAGGGCATCAGATCCACATCAGGGCATCAGATCCATATCAGGGCACATCAGGGCATCAGATCTATATCAGGGCATCAGATCCATATCAGGGCATCAGATCCACATCAGGACATCAGATCCATATCAGATCCACATCAGGGCATCAGATCCACATCAGGGCATCAGATCCATATCAGGGCATCAGATCCACATCAGGGCATCAGATCCACATCAGGGCATCAGATCCATATCAGATCTACATCAGGGCATCAGATCCATATCAGGGCATCAGATCCATATCAGATCCACATCAGGGCATCAGATCCGTATCAGGGCATCAGTTCCATATCAGGGCATCAGAGAAGCCAGATCAGATGAGATTTGAGCAATATCAGGGCATTAGAACCAGATCAGGGCATTAGAACCAGCTCAAGGCATTAGAACCAGATCAAGCCATTAGAACCAGATCAGGGCATTAGAACCAGATCAAGGCATTAGAACCAAATCAAGGCATAAAACTATTGTATGTGCTGTATGTACTTAATGTATTCTGTTGCCAGATTACCAGTGAAGACATGATGCCTTGGCCTGACCAGTGAAGACATGATGCCTTGACCTGACCAGTGAAGACATGCTTTTGGCCTGTCCAGTGATCATGGCTACATCATTCTGTGTCTTCCAAATGACTGTGTAAATGCACATCTGAGATCACGTTACGTTTCCCATGAATGAGCCAGAGTGTGAGTGTGAGTGTGATTGTGAGTGCACTTAGACAGGGTCTCTGTTTGCTGCCGGCGTTCGTGGTCTCGTCCTCCTGTGCTCGCTCGTCTCCTCGTGTCCAGATTGCCCTCTCCCCTGCACTGCCCAAGGGGCTCTGCACTGTGCCGCGCTGGTGGGAAGGCTGCAGGAAAGTAAAACGTTTCCTGATGTGGGACGGACACGCCTCGGACACCCCCTGACCCCCATCATGACCCACCCCCCCAGGGACGTGTCTGGAGCTTACACTACAGCCATGGCCCTCATATGAGGTGAGTGAGTGTGTGTGTGTGTGTGAGAGAGACATAGACATAGAGAGAAAGAGGTGTGTGTGTGTCTGTGCATGTATGAGAGGGGTGGGTGTGTGTGGTTGGCTCAGAAGATGTGACAAAGACAAATCAAGATAAGAGAAGAGGAGCAGAGAGATTAAACTCAAACAGCTAACAGCAATGGTGGGGGCCTGAATCTGATGCAAAGTTTGCAAACTATTCCCAGTCACACTCCCTCCAGGGGCCAACACTGAGAGAGGGAGGGAGAGGGAGAGGAGGTGAAGAGGTGAAGAAGGAGGAAGAGGGGGAGAAGAGAAGAGTAGGGAAGGAGAGGGAGAGGAGGTGAAGAGGAGGCGAAGAAGAAAGAAAAGAGAGTCTGTGAGGGAGGGGGGATAGTATTACTCTCACAAATATACACTACAGCACATCTATCCCGTACTGACCTGGTGCTGTGGACGCACTACAGGGTTTCCCAGGGCCGGAAGCAGGGGCACAGCCCAGACACTGGGGGAGCTGGGTTACAGGGGCTAATTCCAGCCCCAAACCCTCCGGTGTTTATACGGGGAGGCCAGTGCTGAGTCCAGCTGCATGTGCTGCTAGTGGGTTTGGTTTGAATGGTTAAAGTTCTCTAAGCGCAGCAGGCGTAAGATGGGGATTTTGGTTGTTAATATCCCCACACCCCAAACCTCAGACAGGTTTAACACACCGCCCAGACCAGCCTTTCAGCCTGGGTTTTCTGGCGGGTATGAAATGCTAACATACATTTTTGGATATTTTTGCATATCTCTCAATGTATGCCTGCCTAGTAATCTCCAATCTGCGTTTGAACAGTAGCTATACATTAGTGCTATGTAGGGCTGATTTGGATGTGGGGTCTGTGGTCTGAATGCATAGCTGTGGAAAACATCGGGCTTTTTTCAGACTATTTTCAGTGGGCCGCATGCGTACAAACAGCCCATCTATACATTTGCACGTTTACACACAGCCCACAAATGATGGAGCTGCAGACAGGAATAGAGGAGAGAATGGCCGCACACACGCACCCCGCCGTGCATATGGAATCAGATGTATGCACATGTGTGGGGGGAAGGACCCTGCCCGTGGCTGGACGTACATTCTGTTCTATATGAAGACAGCGGTGTGCCGTTCTGCTCCGTGATGGCCTCTCCTCCTCCGGAAATCTCCTGAACCTACGTCTGTCTGGCAGGCGTCCCCTCTGCTCTCATTCCAGCTGCCCCCCCCCCCCCTCCCTCTCTCTCTCCCTGCACACTGAGGCTGGGGCTGGAGAGGGGCTGGCCCACGTTTGGCCCTGATTTGGCTCTGATCTGGCTTGGATCCAGCAGCTCTCCAGGAATCCCCAAGCCCCTCAGCACTTTCCCTTCTCTCATTTCTCTTCTCTTCCATCTGCATCTGTCTCTGATCTCTCCATTTTCTTTTTCTTTTCCCCTTCACTCTCCTAGACCTAGAAACAGCTGTGTGTGCTAGACAGCCTAGACCGGCATCTCCCCTCAGCAATGGCTCTCGGCATATTGTCGGTTGTGTGTGCTAGACCTGCATCTCTCCTCAGCAATGGCTGTCGGCATATTGTCCAGCCCTGAAAATACAGGCGTACTGTATGTTGCCCGAAAGAGACCATCCTGTCTTGAACAGACAGACGTATGTTGCCCAGTAAGGAAGACCTGAACAGACAGACGTATGTTGCCCAGTAAGAAAGACTCTTCTATAAGCCCTGTATGTTGGTGATGATGACGAGGAGGCAGGGAACTGCAGCACAAACTAAAAGATTTATGCAGTAAGTCTTTCGCTGGCAACATTTTAAAAATAAGAAAACTGAGGATTGGCATTCTCTCTCTTTCAGTCTTTCTCTCTCTCTCTCTCTTTCTCTCTGCCAGGTTTTAGAAATAAGATAACTGAAGATTGACATTCTCTCTCTCTCTCTCTCTCTCTCTCTCTCTGTCTCAATCTGCCAAGTTTTCACCTTGAGGAAAAAGA
This sequence comes from Alosa alosa, assembly GCF_017589495.1. NCBI lineage: Eukaryota > Metazoa > Chordata > Actinopteri > Clupeiformes > Clupeidae > Alosa > Alosa alosa. Next base: position 30,802,041 of record NC_063198.1, read on the forward strand.
GTACAAGTTGACCACATCTCCCCACACCTCCCTTGTGTTTGTTTTGACTGTCTTCACCTGACGGAGTGACGTGAGCATACACACAGCTGGACAGTTTGTTGCCGCGGAGTCTTTGGTCAGGATGGCAGGGATCTCGGGGTTTTCACTCGACTTTGCCTTGTTCCACCGCTGGGTGATCTCAGTCAGAGCAGAAACCTGTCTGATATGCATCTGATTCACAAAAGTAGTTTTCTCACCACGGGCATAAACTCAAAACACAGACATTAGCTCACATATACACACACACACACACACAGACACACACAGACACACAGAGACACACACACACAGACACACACACACACACACACACACACACACACCCCTCCCTCTCGCTCTCTGTCTTCCATAAACTGCCCAGGAACATGACACACTTAGTTCCATTACCCCTGCGGTAAGAGTAAACAGAGCTGCTTTGCCCCCCGAGGATTGATGTGCTGGGGTAAGTGCCAACAGGAGGGGGGTTGTGCTGTGACACACGGCTCTCTGTTGCCCCGTAAACCCCTCCAGTCGCCTCTTGGAGGGCTTCACCGCCCGTTTCACATGAGGATAATTCCGGTATTTAGCACTTTGAGTCCCTTTTCTGGTTTGTTTTGGATGAACTAGAGTGGTGGACACCGAAATTTTGACAATGGGTCCTGTCTCGACTTTCTGACTCGTTTTGAATTGCCTTTGACTGTTTCAGAGTGGCTAGCTATGGACATGCACAAACTAGTCCTTAAAGAAGCCCTATGCAACAATTTTAGCAGAAATTACCTTAATCATGCAGGTTGAGAGTCGTTCTGATGGTTCTACAACACTTTCTGGGTTGTTTGGTAGGTCCCCCTATCGCTTCTCCGTGGAAAAAAACGAATATGCAACTTTCTGTTCCCGGTCTGAGGAAATCCGGATGTGACTCAGCGGAAGTATCCAATCGCGCCTCGAAAATGTAGTCAGATTGTAGTTTCTAAGAAGACTGCAAAACGGACGCCGACTTGGCTTTGTTGCTGTTGAATTTGTAAGTAGCCTACCCTTGGGTGAACTTCGTTTTTGTAATGTGGTTTGATTGTCTCTTGAACAATGTGTTTGCTCGACCGTTTTATTGTGAGCCCTGTATGTGTTTAGCTTGGTTTCTTGATGGCTGGCTTGCTAGCTAGTGGGGGTTTAGCGTAGCAGTCACTTGCTACCGAAGCTGCAGGGGGAGCTATGTCATGAAAAATGCGAGCCCAAATCCGGCGAAAACCCAGAAACAATGAAGGAATAACCAGACCTGCATAGGGCCAGAGACTTTCTAATGTGGAGACACAGCACTCAAAAAATACTCCATAGAAATGCATTGGGCTAGTTTGTCACGCCAATATGGCCGTTGTCTACACATATCCCACCCCTTCCTCAGCAAAACATCGACATTGAGCCAATCATGAGGTGTGATGTGAATACATTGAGCCAATCATATGGTGTGTTGTGAAGACATCGTACCAATCATGTGAGGATTGGTGTCGTGAAGCCTTGCGCACGCGCATTTCTGCCGAAATGGATGCCCAACGAGTACCCAAAAAGCGTTGTCAAATGGCCGCTGAGTGGAGGGACTTGCCTAAAAGGACTTTGATAGGGCTTCTTTAAAACAACCCTTAACATTCGTTTTCAAAACTGTGCAACTCACCGAGTGGTTAGTGGTGTTCGATGATTATTAAAAACAAATATATTGGCGCAATGTATGATTTCAATCCGTGTTATTTGCTATTGTGGAACTATTTTTTCAGATACCTCACAACTGCGCATAAACTTCTGCTCAATATTTGAGTCTGATGCATACAGTAAAAGAAGGTCTCGCGGGGGAAAGACTACAACCAAATGTAAACAGACCCTTTCCGTTTCCCGGTAGCGCAGTAATATCAACGAGGAATAAGTCTTTCAACAGAAATCAATGGGATTTTACAAAATGCCAGATAAAACACGACAGAAACTGTATTTTGCTACGCTACTTTTGGAACACCAACGAACATCACTAACCACTCGGTGAGTTGCAAAGTTTTAAAAATTAACTTTAAGGGTTGTTTTAAAGGTGCCATGTGTAAGAATTGAGGTAAAAATATCCAAAAAATGAGCTACACGCGTCAAAAGAATGGAAGGAAATAAGGGTGATGATGTCATTAAAAAAATGACAAGGTATAGTGCTGAAGAGATATCAACCTGAATTAGCATGCTAAATTACTAGCCACAGCCCGACAAGTGTCATAATACCAGTTTCGCAGTATGCGGGTAACATAACCGCCAGCCAAACTGCAAATGCACGTGTCTCGGTTGTTACTCTAGGGTAGACAAACTCACTTTCTGGAGGTATACTGCCCCATCTTTTTTGAAATGTGGAGTATAAATTGATTTTTTGGCAGACATTACACATGGCACCTTTAAGGACATGTTTGTGCATGCCCATACCCAGCCACTCTGAAACAATCAAAGGCGATTCGAAATAAGTCAGAAAGTTGAGACAGGACCCATCGTCGGTGTCCACCACTTTAGTTCATCCAAAACAAACCAGAAAAGGGACTCAAAGTGCTAAATACCGGAATTATCCTTTAACTGGAAAAATTAGGTGTTCTGTGGGATGGGCCTGAAGAACTACCCCAACATGCCCCACAGCTAAAGAACTACCCCAACATGCCCCACAGCTGAAGAACTACCCCAACATGCCCCACAGCTGGGAGTCATAGAGCACAGGAGCCTGGGGGTTGGGTGGGACGTGGGGGTAACCCAGCGATGGAGGGGCAGACGGAGAAGGAGACAGAGAGGGAGGGGTACGTGAGCTGTAATTGGACAGACTTCTCAGAGGGGGCTAGAGGAGGATGGAGCACGAGGAGTTGAGAGAGAGAGAGAGAGAAGGAAAGAGAGAGAGAGAGAGAGAGAGAGAGAGACCAAGGGGAGTGAGGGTATTTACTAAGTGTTTGGCAAAGATTGCCTCCACAGTCAAGCACAGCCACGCAGAGTGACCAGGGTGAGGAGGGACTACCTTTCTCTGATCAGGTAGGTATGTGCGTGTGTGTGTGTGTTTATATGCATGTTTGTACGAGATATGTGAGCTTGCATAAGTGTATATGTTAAGGTGTGTGCATGTGTGTGTGTGTGTGTGTGTTTAGGTGTGTGTATTTGCAGTGTGCATGCATGATTTTTTGCTTGTAGGGATGTGTGTGTGTTTGCATATGCCTGAGTATGTTTTAAGGTGTGTGTGTGTGTGTGTGTGTGTGTGTGTTAGGGGGTGTGGTTGTGTGAGAGTGATGAATTATTTCATATTTCATGAATGGTCAAGGCTCCTCTGTGCTATGAATTTTTCCAGTTGCATCTTGTGTAATTATTTTTTCTCTCACCAAACCAGATATTAGGGTGTGTGTGTGCGTGCATATGTGTGTGTGTGTGTGTGTGTGTGTGTGTGTGAGAGAGAGAGAGAGAGAAAAAAGAGAAAGAAAGAGAGTGAGAGAGAGAGAGAGAGTTAATTATTTTGGAATGTATTGGGCAGCAAAGGAAATTAGCATGTTTTATGGTTTGGGATTTAATTGGACCCACTTCATATGGCAGGCTTCTTGCTCTGCGTCTGTCTTCTTTGTTCAGTGTAGGAATGCTTATAGGGTGACACAACATCTGGACTTATGCTTTTCCACTTTTCCGCATTTGGAACGCAACTGTTCTGTGGAACAAATCTGGCAATGTTTTCACTGTGGCTGACGTGATTAACTTGTCACTCAAACTACAACTACTCCTAAACCTATATTTACAAGCCCTTACAGTCATTCCATGTACACATACTGTATAGCACTTTAATGTGAAAGGTGGCATCAGGTCTATTGTCAGTCCATGTCCATTATCCTAAGGAGCTCTCCATGACCAATCCTCTTTAGCGCTGCCAGCTGCTGGCTATGAGCTGCATTTCTCTGTACAACTTAGTGTCTGCAAACATGCAATATGGCACACATGCTAAATGCTTTATTTTTTAATGTTTTAAGATATTGTGCATAGACGGTAGAGAACGGAGGACTGGAAAATCTTTTCCTGATAACCAGTCCCTTAAGGAGCAGGGGAGAGAGGAGGGGTGCCAGCCTTTGTTTGGAAACATTGTATATGTTGTAAGATTTGACATGAAAATTGATGCATTGTCATAAATTATTTGTGTGTGTGTGTGTGTGTGTGTGTGTGTGTGTGTGTGTTTCCAAAAAAAATTCATGCCCATGCCAAATCTTAATGCCAGAAATTACATAAGCTGAAGACAGAGTTATGAATGTGCTCATGGTAAACATGTCTGTGTGTTCTTCATCGGATAAGAGCTTATAAGAAATCAAACTTTGGCATGAGTGTGATTAATGATGGACGTAACTGTATGTTGTGGTGTTGAAATGAAATGTTTGTCTTCTCTCCCTTTCTCTCCTCCTCTTCCTCTCTTCTCTCCCTTTCTCTCCTCCTCCCTTTCTCTCCTCCTCTTCCTCTCTTCTCTCCCTTTCTCTCCTCCTCTTCCTCTCTTCTCTCCCTTTCTCTCCTCTCCCCTCTCCTCTTTCCCTCTCTCCTTTCCTCTCCTCTCGTCTCCTCTCCTCTTTCCATCTCTCCTCTCTCCTGTCCTCTACTCTTCTCCTTTCTTCTCCTCTCCTCTCCTCTCCTCTCCTCCCCTCTTCTCTCTCCTCTCCTCTCCTCTTTCCATCTCTCCTCTCTCCTGTCCTCTACTCTTCTCCTTTCTTCTCCTCTCCTCTCATCTCCTCTCCTCCCCTCTTCTCTCCTCTCCTCTCCTCTTTCCATCTCTCCTCTCTCCTGTCCTCTACTCTTCTCCTTTCTTCTCCTCTCCTCTCCTCTCCTCCCCTCTTCTCTCTCCTCTCCTCTCCTCTTCTCTTCTCCTCTCTCCTGTCCTCTACTCTTCTCTCTCCTCTCTTCTCCTCTCCTCTTTCCATCTCTCCTCTCATCTCCTCTCCTCCCCTCTTCTCTCTCCTCTCCTCTCCTCTTTCCATCTCTCCTCTCCTCCCCTCTTCTCTCTCCTCTCCTCTCCTCTCCTCTCCTCCCCTCATCTCTCTCCTCTCCTCTCGTCTCTTCTCCTCTCTCCCGTCTGCAGCTGCCTCAGCTGTGTGTGTGTGTGTGTGTGCGTCCTGCGTCCTGCCTGAGGCTGTGTGAGTGACCATGCGTCTGGCTGCTGTGCTGCTGCTGCTGCTGGGGACCCTGCTTGGCCTGGGTGCTCCCCAGCACAATGACCCGTTCCTCTGGCTGGGCTCCCTGCGTAGCCGCGGCTACCCGCTCGGGTCTCTCCAAGCCGACAACACGGGCGGCGAGTGCCCAGCCGAGTGCGACTGCCCGCCCACCTTCCCCGTGGCCATGTACTGCGACAACCGCGGGATGAAGTCTGTGCCCTTCGTGCCATCGCGCATGAAGTACGTGTACCTGCAGCACAACCAGATCACCGCCGTCCCCGACGACGCCTTCGCCAACGCCACCAACCTGGTGTGGCTGATGCTGCACGAGAACCACATCGCCTCCGTGGGCAAGAAGGCCTTTGCCAAGATGGCCAGCCTCGACCGCCTCTACCTGAACCACAACAACCTGAGCAAGGTGCCCGCCAACCTGCCCAGCTCTCTCCGAGACCTGCGCCTCGAACACAACAACATCACCAAGGTGCCGCCCAGCGCCTTCGCAGGCATGGACAACCTCACCATCCTCCTGCTCAACGACAACTCCTTCCAGGACATGGGGGCAGCCTTGAAGGGGCTGAGCTCTCTTACGCTGCTGGACGTCAGCGGCAACCAGCTCAAGAAGGTTCCAGAGGGCCTTCCGGAGATGCTGCACCAGCTCTACCTGGAGTCCAACGCCATCGACTCCATCCCCAACAACTTCCTGGGTCACTTCACCCAGCTGCAGTACGTGCGGATGGCGCACAACCAGCTGACCGACAAGGGCATCCCGGCCAACGTCTTCAACGTGAGCGGCCTGGTGGAGCTGGACCTGTCTTTTAACAAGCTGGAGCGCATCCCAACCGTCAGCACCACCCTGGAGCACCTGTACCTGCAGGCCAATCAGATCAAAGGTGCGTAACACGCCACCATGGCACCCATGGGTCAAGACAGGTCAGGATACCGGAGCACAGTAAAGGACCAATACAGGACTTCTGTTCTGCCGTAGTTACCAATGTGGCTGCACACCACAGTGGTCAGTTTTTAGGTCCCGGTATTATTTATTAGAATTATTATTTAATTTATGCACCACAACTTTTGGTGCAACATTTGGTGAACCACAACTTTTGTTGGTTAAACGTTTTTGTTATTATTAGAAGTATATAATATGGGGAAAACAATTAAATGTGTTTGACTAGAGAGATTGCCATTTATCTGTTTGCCTATAAAACTTTCAAATGTGTTGTGTATTTACATTCCAATTGTCCTATTTCATGCATTTTAGCAGCTCCAGGCATTTGCTAGTGTGTTGGTGAATAGTACGCCATCAAGGTCCAACCTTGTTTGCAGATTATTGAGACCCTATTCAAAACCATTATATACTGTAAATACTCAATACTCAGCCAAGAAACTTGCACCATCATCAACACTGATAATTGTCTGTGAAATCTAGTACTAATATTGTCCCGTCTTTTGCAGAGTTTTCGCTGGGGAGTTTCTGCAGTGTTGTGGACGTGATGAACTTTTCCAAGCTGAAGGTATTGCGTCTGGACGGGAACGAGATCAGCCTCCAAGATGTCCCAACAGAGTCTGCTCTCTGTCTGCGCATGGCTGCCGAAATTGCCGTGTAATTCCGCTTTTCTGCCACATGAGGGCAGACATGCTCCATTTTTCCCCCCTGCCTTCTTTGTCAAGTAAACTTCCTCTATTTTGAGCTGGAATAATGCCCTGTTGTCCTGTCAAATACTGCAGAGTCGTCTTGTGCTGGTGTGCTGTATATTTCTATTTTGTTTGATATTTGGTCGTCTCTGAGTGGATGATCTGTGCATGTTATTATGTGTGTGTGTGTGTGTGTGTGTGTGTGTGTGTGTGTGTGTGCGTGGTTGTGTGTGTGTTTATCTGTGTGTGTCTCTATGTGTATGCATGTCTATGTACCTGCTTCCTTGCATTTACTTACTCTGAGAACAGTCTTGTGCCTGTTACGTCTGTGTTTAGGCGCTAACGCATTTCATGTTTTTTTATTTGCTTGTTTGTTTGTTTGTTTATAATTACTCTCTGTCTCTCTACTGGTCTTAGCTACTCTGAGGGAAAGGGCCAGTTGTTTGCTTTAAGTGTTTGGGTTTACTTTTGGTGCATTCCACCTGGACTCGAGTGTGTGTGAGCAAGCTCTGAAGTAGCAGTTGGTTGAACGATGCTGTGAGTATTTATTCAGAGAGGGATCCTTAGAGAGGCTGTTCTGTGTGTGTGTGTGTGTGTGTGTGTGTGTGTGTGTGTGTGTGTGTGTGTGTGTGTGTGTGTGTGTGTGTGTTTGTGTGTGTGTGTGTGTGTGTGTATAAGTAGAGGATAAGTAGAGGTATGCTCTTCCTCTCTAACTGAACACACACATTCCTACACTCTCAGCCTCTCTGACTGGTAAATAAGCTGAGATGTTTGTTTATCCCAGTTACCCTCAGTATCCTCTATACTAACAAACATGTCTAAGACGTCTCTCTCTCGAATGAGGTGAAAAGCTTACCTATGGAATTATGAAAATATCCTATTGGAATTTTCACTGTTTTGATTTCGTTGTCTGAGAATAACTACACTGCATGCAAATCATTATAAATTATCTTGAATGAACAGTTGTATGGTCATACAGATGTATAGGGACGCAATAATAAAAAGAGCTTGTGCTTGTTTTACTACAGAATGTCAGTGTACCTGTTCAGTCTTAGTTTATTGGACTTCTTTATCCCAAATCAACAGGTATCTCTACAATTAAATTAAATTATTGGAGCCATCTAAATGTTATTATATCACATACATATACAGTAATATCATGGTGTCTTTACTATCTCTTAAACACAATATCATGGTGTCTGTACTGAAAATTCAGTCAGCCAGCACAGAAGGGTAACCGAAGGCTTTGTTGCTTCTCTGTGGTGAGATGTGACGTCTCCCTCTTCTGGTATTCATGGGGTTCATGGGTCTGCATTCCTAATCTAGGTGCTTGATCTGATCCACCTGTGGCAAGGGACCTGATGAAACCTGATGAATAGAATGCTTTAAAGTATAAGTAAGTAAAGTAGTATATATACTCTTTTGATCCTGTGAGGGAAATTTGGTCTCTGCATTTATCCCAATCCGTTAATTAGTAAAACACACTCAGCACACAGTGAACACACACTAATCCCGGCGCAGTGAGCTGCCTGCAACAACAGCGGCGCTCGGGGAGCAGTGAGGGGTTAGGTGCCTTGCTCAAGGGTCGGGGCTCGAACCGGCAACCCTCCGGTTACAAGTCCGAAGCGCTAACCAGTAGGCCACGGCTGCCCCTTTATAGCCCTTCTCAGCTACAGATGTTTGGAGCTACTGCAATCAGGGTTGTAGTGGAGGCTGAACGCAAGTAAACACAGTTTATCCACCTCTAAAATTTAAGAAATAGAGTTTATCCACCTCTCGATAGAGTTTATTCACCTCTCAAAAGAGTTTATTCTTCAATTGCAACTTTTAACATTTACAAATCACACTGTATTATCCACATTCACAATATGTACACTCATCAACACTCTAGGAACCATTTAATAGTTCTGGTATTGTTATAAACATTGGACCATATAACCTCCACCACCATCATTTAAGGTTTTCACACCATTTTCACACCATTTAAGTTTTTTTTTTTTTTTTTTAAATGTTCTTCCGGGGAGCATGCCCCCCCCCACTATTGCTGAGTTACTAACTTTCTAAGGTGGGCAGGGGGCCCTTTTTAAGTCTGTGCAGTCAGACTGGGCAGCTAGAGGGCAGTGGAGAGCCAGTCACAGCCTGTGGCCTCTCCTTCTCCTCCCTTGCTGTGGTTACTGAATGACATGATGGACATAACTGTGTTTAGTACCAGAACACCAGCGCTGTTTGTTTTCCCACAAACACTATTGTCATCGTCAGAATAACCCTTTCTTTATCATTTCATAGACTGTTGACAGTTGCAGTGCATTGAGGGATGTGAACCTCTGTGTGAGGATGGACTCCCAGCCCCCTTCCCCATGCACTGAAGTAATTCTCTTACAGAATTATGGTTTGTATGTGAAAACTCATTATTGTCATTGTTGATAGTTCATATTGTTATTAGAGTGCATGAAAATGCACTCTACTGTTATCCGATTTCTTCTTATTACACGCTTTCACGCTTTTTCTGTGTTTAATGCGGCTTCAACTGTTTAACGTAGAAACTTCATTCAAACTTTGTTATGTAGGTCTTACTTAGGACAGGTGTGCAATGTATTTTTCATCTTTGTAACTTTTATACTTTTTAAACTACTAAAAATGTCCCCATAGACTTAACATTGGCCTTTATGACTTTATAATAGGGCCATTAAGCAATCAGAATCCTATGCCAGGCCACCTGCAGCAACTGTCTGTCTTAGGCTTTAAGCATACAATCTGGCTCTCTTAAGACTACAGATCCTGTTCAACTGCTTCCTCTGCCCACAACTGTTTCAAAATAAAAAGTCCATTTAAACTATCCAACTTTTTAACTGTTCAACTATTCCAACTGTCAGTCAACTATGACTCCCATCAACTGTATCCTCTGCCTAAAACTGTTTCATAATAAAAGTCCTCACTAGCTTGTTAGCATTGTTAGCATTTAAACAAAACGGCTAGAAAACATTAGCTAAGTAACTTGGTTAGCATAGTTAGCATGTTAGTATTGTTAGCATTTTTAACAAAACTAAGTGTGCTAAGTAACATGGTTAACATAGTTAACATTGTTAGCATAGTTAGCATTGTTAGCATAACTGCTAGCAAACATTAGAAACATTCCAACTGTCAGTTATCGTCAACTATCTACCAATGCAGAGCCATAAAACTATTGGTCTATCAACATTCATCAAACTATCTGCCAATCAACAACCATTAAACTATTTGCCTATCAACACGCATTAAACTATCACTCTATCAACAACTTTTAAACTATCTTCATTCAACTTTTAAACTTTGTGTATGAACATCCACTATTGGTCTATTAAACTATCTGTCTATCAACAACTTTTAAACTATCTACATTCAACATTTAATCTGTCTACATTTAAACTATCAACTTTTATTAAGATATGCAACCACCATGTCTATCCTAGCATCATTGTCATGCCCTCGTAATTCCCTGGAATTACTTTATCTAGTTGATATTGCTACTTTATTTGAAACTATTATCTTGTCGCTGTTCCAGTAGCATGCTGGAACACTAAAGGAATGATAGAAAGAGGAAGTTGCTCACGAAATCACATCACTTCCCACAGCTGGTCTTCCTGCCATATCTGTGTCTGTGTGTCTTTCTGTCATATCTGTGTCCGAGGGTGTTTGAGTTCTATATAAAAGGATAAAGGAAAGGAACAAATAAAAGACTCATTTCAGATAAACTCAGATAAAAAGTGTGTGTCAGGTTTGAACACCTGTGTTTTTAGACAGAAAATAAATTGACAGTAAATCTTTCTCTTTTCTGTGCCGTCTCCTTTGTACTAGAAGCACTAGATGGCATTTTACATTCCTATCGGAGCAGGGGTCTGCGATGAGAGAGAGAGAGAGAGGCTGGACACAACACAGGATTTGGGTTTGGAATGCTGGTGATCTGGATATCACTCCTTCCATAGGTCACTGGTATACTGTATACAGAGGCAGAAGAAAAACATCTACATGTAGATGCAGAGAGAAAGTGCTAGCCTGCAGGTCAGCTCAGTAGAAAAAGAGCGCTATTATAGCACCATGGATTAGCTCTTCCGCCAACGCTGCCATGTTGACTGATGACCTGTCAGGTCTGACAATGAAGTTTTTGTGTTTGCCTTAATTTCACCTTCATCAATCAGATTTCTTGCTATTCCAAACATCCATTCTGTTGATAGTGTGAAACTCAAACTTCGGGAAGGGAATGGGGGTTATGATGATCAATTTATTACCAATTTATTTTAAATGAGCACATTTGCTATTTCACGTTATTGATTCGCTGGAATAGTGTTTCTCAGTCCGAGCATTTTCCACAGAGCATGGACTGTGTATGAACACGTTATTTTTCCAACCTGACCAAAGCACTTTGAGAAAACTGACTACCGGTAACCTGATTTATACCTTAATATATTAATTTATACTTTTAATTTTAAGTTGTAGCCCATACATTGTAGGCATACTGTCTTCATTGTAGGCAAGGAAAGGAACGTCTATTGGTATTGTACATTTCATACACAGGAGCAATTCACTGCATTACATAAATACAAGCCAAAACAAAAAATAAAGTATAAAATGGAAAAGCATGTTCATTATTGTACACACACACACACAGTATGATGACCTGTATTATTGTACACACACACACACACACACACACACATTAGTAAGATGACCGGGTATGATGAAATATCCTACGTGTAGTACGCTGCTTTGATAAGTGTTTATTGCTGCTGGGAAGAATAAGCCTCCTACAGTTCAAGGCTTGGCCATTTTTAAATGGAGTGAATCCTAGCAACAGGTTTATGTCACAGTGCATAATGTAGTTACAACATCTGTTGTCTGAACATGTATGAAGTTGCAACCTATGACATCCCCTATAATAATATGATGACATCACTTCTCTGCAGTCTTAATAACCAGGATTAGCGAGGTGTTTACACCTAGTCAGCATGAGAAAAGAGCCAAGACACCATCACAGGCTCTGTTATGTTCCAATGTGTGTTTAGCACAAATGGGCCCCCCAATTTTCCGCCGCAACACACCCTAACCATACGGTGAGGAGTTAATGTGTAATTCACCACAAAATCCCGGCGTGCCCACAGAGAGCCCAGGCTGTTTGTTATGTGCCTCACTGCTCCAACAGGTTCACAGATAACTCCATCATTCCTTTCAGGGACCTTAGAGATAACGGCAGGATAGGATTGGATGTGGGAAGGGGAGGTGATTATGAAGTTCATTCTGTTTTTACTCAGAATTCCAGAGAAATATCTGAACAAACATATGAAATACTAAATGATCTACTTACTGAAGATTGGATTACTGTTTAATTTATGTGGGCGTCGCTAAGCACAAAGGTATTTTGAGTGTATAAATAGTCAAGTCAAGTCAAGTTTATTTATATAGCACATTTCATAAACAGAGGTCATTTAATGTGCTTTACATAAACAAAATATATAATAACAAAATAAAAGCATAGAAGGGCAATATAGTCAAAGAATAGTTCAAAAGGTTAAGATCATATAATAAAAAGAAATAGTACAGGGGGGAAAAGACAGACAGACAGACAGACAGGCAGGTAGGCAGACAGACAGAACTCATCTAGATATAATGATACAAATTTAGCCTCCATAGTGTGAGAAATGTAAGTCTCCCTGAACCAATTTGGAGATATACAATATAATTCAATTAAATGTCCAGGGCAGTTCATTGCATTTCAACTCAACTCACTCAGTTCATCTGAACGTGGTCCTGGCATTATCAAAGCATGGAGGAAATTGATGGAGTTGAAATATGTGATGCATTGTGTCCCTTACATATAACCGATGGCTTTGTTGAACACGAGATGTTAGTGCAGTCCATGTAGGCCTACTTTATGGTGAGCACTTTCTACCTTATTTCTTTTATTAATTATTATATAGGAGACAGCCAACTACCATACCAACTCAGTGATTAGAGGGAGAGGATGGTTAGAGTGAGAGTCTGAATATGAGTGGCATGAGAAACTCATCTCCTAGCCACACTCATGTGGGGATGGAGACGGGCTATCTGTGAAACTCGCAGGGTAAATCATCCACTTTCTCAGCAAATATAAAGGTCCCTCCCTACTTTCTGGCCATTCAGGCCAAAGCCTCATTAAGGTCATCATCATAAAGCTAAAAGTTCCAACCGTATCACTTCCTGCTGACATAAGCTGAGATTTCTGTTATCAGTTTCATGCTCCATCCCTCATATATTTAAACGATATGTAAAGAAAAGTAAACTTGTAAAATGTATAGGCCTACTTTACACCCAAAACACCTGACCCACTGTGACACTGACACAGATCCAATGTGAGACAGAGCTTCCCCGAAAACATATTCTACCTGCATTTGACGACGAGGCGTCACCGGGCGTGGTTAGAAGAGGGGAGGGGGATCGGGGGATAAGGATGGAAGAACTCGCACTGCCATGTTGTCAGTCTGCCGCAGGTACGCTATTTGTCAGGTGTCCAACGCTTTACCGGCAGCATCGTGACAATGAGGAAGTACTGGTGGTGGAGCGGTTTGACGGGTTTGGTGTTTTGGAACCCAAAAGCCAGCGATCAGGTAAAGAAAAATTACAATGTGACTAATATCGATTAGGTGAAACAAAATCACGCATATGGTTACCGCATTGGCAAGAAACCAGATAAGGTATGGTAGGCTAGGACTATCTGGGGCTTTTAATAACTGTCCAAACAAATGCAGCCAACGGATATTAATTTGCAATCTGCCCGGTCTATTTAGCAGATCTTAGGCTACTTTATTGTTTATTGATATGGTTATTTTTGTCATGATTATTTGACAGCACTGTAACCACATCTCTTTTAGTATTTTGCCTGGCCTGGCCTATGTCGATGCTTATTTGATTGATTTTACAATGTGCGCGGTGAAGTCCACATAACATACAATACAATAACATAAAGTCGAAAAGCCTACATCAAACACAATAATAATCAACTGGAGATGTTCACAAGTAATTTTTTGGGATCTCAAGTCTTTTGTCACGAGTCAAAGTCAAGTGTCAAGGCTGGCCATCTGATATGTCCCTAACACTGTATTGTTAAATCTCGAATCAAAGCAAGTCCTGTAGCTACTATCCATACGGTACAGTATCAAAAATCAGTTGTAGGATAATTGTATGCGGTCTACTGCAATGCAATCTAAAGAAACACATTAACAACTCTGTTTCAGTAGGCGTTTTACTGCAACGTTTTTTCCTGAAATAAAATGTGGGCAGCCAAGAGTATACTAACAGCAATAATATTAATAATAATCAATAATAATACTAACGTATCAACAATGAAAATAATACAATTCATAAGTGTTCTCATCTTTTTACATAAACATAATAACCTCTAATAAGTCTTTAAAACATTTCTTGAAAGTCCCAAACCATCACAAGAATGTACTGTATAACATTTGGTAACTCCTCTCGGAGGCTGAGTGACCACTGTGTTCTGTCCTATCAGGAGGTCATCCAGGATTATGGGACGCAGAAGACGGACTCACACGTGGGCAGTGGGGATGAGAATGCGGAGCGGGGCAACTGGAGTAGCAAGAGGGAATACATGCTGTCCATGGTGGGCTACGCCGTGGGGCTGGGCAACGTCTGGAGGTTCCCCTACCTCACCTACAAACACGGCGGCGGTGAGTGAGTGAAGGAGTGAATTAATGAGTGAGTGAGTGAATGAATAAATGAGTGAGTGAATTTAATAAATGAGTGAGTGAGTGAATGAATAAATGAGTGAGTGAATGAATAAATGAGTGAGTCTGTCTGTCTGTCTGTCTTATCTCCCTCATCTCCAGTGCTCTCTACACATGCGGTGATGGATAACCTTATTGTTTCCCCAACTTTATGTTCCGTCATGATGTCCCAGTTCTCACATGTGGCCCCATCAGTTCAACTGGACTCAAATCAGTCAGTTTTCCCACCAAAGTCAAGTTTATTTATGAAGCACTTAAACAACAACAATAATAACAACAGTTGACCAAAGTGCTATACAATCGAAATATCAGTAAAGGCAATAGTAAGAGCGCACAGGAGCAGGTCAAAGGTCATTTAGAGTCGTTAACAACGGACGTTGTCTCAAGGCACCTTATGGACTCCTCTGCCTGGTCCCTCTAAAGTAGGCACACAATGCCCAGTACTCTACCAGTGCAGCATAGGGGGGATTTCACAGCTACATGCGGTCTGCATAGCACTATACATGCGGTCTGTATAGCACTCTATACATGCTGTCTGCATAGCACTATATGCTGCCTGCATGGCACTATGATGTCTTCATGGCACTCTGTACTGTACATGCTGTCTGCATAGCACTCTGATTATAGGAGTTGACTATGTACAACCTTCTATCTGTACATGCTGTTTGCAGGGCACTCTGACTAGCTGACGATGTACAACATTCTATCTTTGCATCATATACAGTATATTAAATTGAGTGTAACAGATGCGGTATGCATACTCCTCATGCATGACACTGCTGCCTAGGCAGAGCATGCTGTCTATATAGTCCTCATGCATGACATTGCTGCCTAGGCAGAGCATGCTGTCTATATACTCCCCATGCATGACACTGCTGCCTAGGCAGAGCATGCTGTCTATATACTCCTCATGCATGACACTGCTGCCTAGGCAGAGCATGCTGTCTATATAGTCCTCATGCATGACACTGCTGCCTAGGCAGAGCGTTCTGACTCTGTGTGGTTGATGGTTAACCTATAATTTCGCCATATTGGCCAAATGTTGTGGCATGGTCACCACAGAGTCCCCAGCTGCTGCGTCAAAAAAAAGCTCCCAGCAACAGTAGAGTATATTGACCCACCATATCACCACCGCACTGAAATGTAGGTCGGCTGCAAGTGATGTCCGCTGATGTTATGTTTACCTACTGTATGTGTCTAAGACGGGGGTTAAGTATAAGTATATATACTCTTTTGATCCCGTGAGGGGAAATTTGGTCTCTGCATTTATCCCAATCCGTGAATTAGTGAAACACACTCCGCACACAGTGAACACACAGTGAGGTGAAGCACACACTAATCCCGGCGCAGTGAGCTGCCTGCAACAACAGCGGCGCTCTGGGAGCAGTGAGGGGTTAGGTGCCTTGCTCAAGGGCACTTCAGCCGTGCCTACTGGTCGGGGTTCGAACCGGCAACCCTCCGGTTACAAGTCCGAAGCGCTAACCAATAGGCCACGGCTGCCCCTAAAGTTAGCCTCTGACACCCATTCTCCTCTTGTTTACACTTTATGTGTTCTTGTATTGGGCAATTCCACGAAAAAAATTAACTTTTTGTCACATCCATAACGCCAGTGAAATGCCTTGGCATGTGTACGATGTGAATGATGACATTCATTTTTTGTTCATTATTTTCTCATGTACATTCTTCAGCCAAAAATAGCAAATGCTCAAATTTTATGTAATCATTCACATCATACCATACCATCACATTTTATTGGTGATATGGATGTTACAAAAAACATAATTTTCCATGGAATTGCCCTATTACTTGTTTCGCGCAGCGAAGCGGCGGTCATATAGGTTTAGTCAGATTTTTTTTTTTTTCTTTTTCGCATGTCCAAATTTCCGTCCAAGGATTCCGGGACACTGTAAGACCGGGTACGAAACTTGGTGGGCATGTAACCCCACATGGATAGCATGGAACCATCGTTTTTCGTTTTGATCTGTAGCCCCCCCGCTGGACTGGACCCCCGAAAGGAGGGTAGGGCAGACACAGTTTTCTGTGAATATCTCGAGAACCGTAGGGTTTAGGAGGACCATTTTTTTTTGTATGTTGATCTCAAAGGGCCATGTCAACCCATTCCATAACCACTCATTTCATGTATAGCGCCACCTAGTTAAAAATTAAAAAGCAAAACATTAGGTGTTTTCATCACAATATCTCTGGCTGACATGGTCAAAACTGCACGAAATTGAAAGTGTAGGATCATTATGACACCCTCCGAATGCATGCCAAGTTTCGTGGACTTTCGTTCATGGGGGGCCTTACAATAAAATCATTTATGTGTACATTTAGTGACCGTACACCAACAAGGATTCCTGGGACACTGAAAGACCGGGGTACACGAAACTTGGTGGGCATGTAACCCCACATGGATAGCATGGAACCATCGTTTTTCGTTTTGATCTGTAGCCCCCCCGCTGGACTGGACCCCCTGAAAGGAGGGTAGGGCAGACACCATTTTCTGTGAATATCTTGAGAGCCGTAGGGCCTAGGATGACCAATTTTTTGCGTATGTTTGCCTCCAGGGGTCATGTAAACCCATTCCATATGCACACATGTGCGTAAACAGATACACACGCACACACATACATTTACAGTAATCCTACGTATGACACATACTCACACAGTAGACATATATACGCATGCATGCACATGCACAGACACACACCCACCCACCCACCCACACACACACATAAACATAAACATGTACATGCACACAATTCAAGAATTATGAACAGGCAAGATGGGGGTGGGGTTGTATAAAATGTATTTTAGCCTACATGTGAACTCTATAAACTTATCATGTTTTGGTACTTGTTGTCTAGCAGATACCAGTGAGAATTGAGTGTGCATAATGCAATTCAGTGAGACAGTTAGAATCATATATGCCTTTCAGCGTGACTTATTTTTGTGGAAAACATGTGCTAGACTGGGCGGCGGTCATATTTTGTACCGCTCTGCGGTACATCTAGTTTTGTTCGCTGTTGTTGTGATTGCTGTCTATTTCCTTCGGTCAGTGTTGTCTATTGTATTTTTGTGTGCTGCCTTCTTGGCATGGTAAAATATTTTTAAAATGTGTGCATTGTTTACTAAATGTATGCATTGTTTACTCGTTATGTATGCATTGTTTACTCGTTATGTATAGGTGCTTTCCTTATTCCGTACACCATCATGCTGGCAGTGGCTGGAATTCCCCTATTCTTTCTGGAGAGCTCGTTGGGCCAGTTTGCCAGCCAGGGGCCCATCAACGTGTGGCGAGCTGTGCCGATACTACAAGGTGAGACGCCCAGGAGTCTTAGTTGGCCCTCAGGGTCGCCTGCTGTGTCTTGACCTCTCAGGCAAACACTAGGGGAGAAGGGTCACCTTTGGCCATCAAGGTCTTGTTTGTTGTCTCTGGGCTAAAAGGAAAAGTTATCCATTGCAGTAGCCGAGGGCTAATGGTTCACTGTTGTTGTGTCCATTTTGTAGAAATGTGTCCTTTTTTTTGAGGTTTGACAACGACCTTGTTTTGAAAAGCACAATTTACTCTCTTTAAACCTTGGCTTACTTCGTGGTCATCCTCGTAAAGACTAATGTCACTTTATGAAATTGTCTGGTGAACTACCTCTTTACTATGGTTTCAGTGCACCATGTTTACTGTAACACTGAACAAACATGTTAAGAAGTGAACCATCTACAGCATCCAATTCTGGCTAATAGTAATAATAAGTAACTTAGTAATAATAAAAATAATAGTAATGAACCTATTTCAACTCTTGATCATCCTGCAGGTGTTGGAATTACAATGGTGATTGTGAGTACGTTGGTGTCCATCTACTATAATGTCATCATCGCGTACAGCCTCTTCTACCTGTTTGCATCCTTCCAGTACCCCCTTCCTTGGAGCTGTGCTTCCTGGTACGGAGAGAACTGCACAGTGTCTCCGAGAGGTTTGTCCCACCAATCACCCTAAAACAGGATTAATGACAAGAATCCCATTTCAATACAGTGTAACAGAAAAGCCTTAGCAGCTTGAATTTAGATAAATCACCACTTAACAATTAAAAGTTTTTACATATTTACATTACTTCAAACATTTGCCAGTGTGAATGGCATTGTCTCAAACTCAAAGTCAATAATGTTGCACAAAAGAGCTAAATGTGTTCCATATTAAGCGTTTGCTGAACTGTTGTCATTTAACACCATTGGGAAAAACACCCGAGAAACCGGTTGTTCCTAGTTTTCACCTAGACTAAACATACCTTGAGGGTTTCCTTGTGCATGGCTGACTGGTGCTGAGAACTGCTTGAGTGGCCCCTACTGCATATTCAGTGCATCGTGTTGTGCTTGATTTTCTTTCTTTAATAATAATAAATAATAATAAAACATTTGATTTATAATACATATTTCATCACATATCTTAAAGTGCTACAGGTTAAAAACAAAAAAAAAATATGAGCAGTTTAAAGAAGAAGGAAAAAGAAAAGGTTTAAAAAAAAACATCTAGAGGGGACCAACAGCTTTGCTAAAAAGAAATGTCTTAAGACCTTTTTTAAAACAGTCAGTGGATTGTGGTGCCCTCAAGATGTCATGGAGGGCATTCCATGGACATGGGGCAGCAGCACAGAAGGCCCTATCTCCCATGGTCTTGAGTCTGGTTCTGGATGTGTGTGTGTGTGTGTGTGTGTGTGTGTGTGTGTGTGTGTGTGTGTGTGTGTGTGTGAAGGCCCTATCTCCCATGGTCCTGAGTCTGGTTCTGGGTATGTGGAGGAGGTTTGAGTGAGTGGAGCGGAGGGAGCGTGTTTTGGTTTTTTGTGGGTTGATAATTTCTTTGAGGTGGGGGGTATGTCCATGGATGCATTGGTGAGTGAGGAGGGAAACCTTGTACTCAATCCTGGTGGAGACGGGAAGCCAGTGGAGTGAGTGGAGAATGGGGGTAATGTGCTCATGTTTCCGCACTCTCATCAGGATGTAGAGTTTTGGACGTACTGAAGCCTCTGCAGACTCTTGCTAGGGATCCAAATGAGAAGTGTGTTACAGTAGTCCAGTTCTTTGTGTACTCAACAGAAAGACAAAATACTTTTTTTTGTTCATGTAAACAGCACTCTCAGCTAAACTTCTGTTTGTGTAATAAAATAATGTATTCTTTTTTATTATTATCAACAGTTTGCAATGAGAGTGTAAGCATCAACATGAGCCTGGCGTTGATGAACTCCAGTCTGGGATATGAGAACTGCTCCGAGTCCAGTGCCCCGAGTGGTCCTGCTACGAGCCCCAGTGAACAGTACTGGGAGTAAGTAGAGTCTGATATATTTAGTCATATTTATGAACTGCTATTGATTGATTGATTGAATTGATATCACCACCACATAAAAAAGCAACCAAAGACACAAGCAGAACAATAACATGGCTGTGAACAGCTAAGTTATGCATAGTTCTACATTCTAGGTAATGGTAACATGAAATGACATGTTTATATTTATGCTCTAATTCATTTTGATCCATTTTGATCATTTACAGTGTTCATAAAGATTCACCGGATCTTTAACTATGTAATCAGTGGTGTATTTGAAGCCTGTGTCAAACCTTTTTCATCTCTGTCTGTGAATGAGAAAATACATTTTTCCTAAACACATTTTAAACCTAATCTACTTAAATCCCTTCAGTGTTTGTACTAATGTGGTTCTCTTTTCTGTTATAAGTGAGCAGGTTCTGTAGAACCTAATCTCCTTAAATCCCTTCAGTGTTTGTACTAATGTTCTCTTTTCTGTTCTAAGTGAGCAGGTTCTGTGGAACCTAATCTCCCTTCAGTGTTTGTACTAATGTGGTTCTCTTTTCTGTTCTAAGTGAACGGGTTCTGTGGCGGACTCCCTCGATGGACGAGACGGGTCCGGTGGTCTGGCACTTGGCCTTGTGTCTGCTCCTGGGGTGGCTCCTGGTGGGCGCGGCCCTGTTCAAAGGCATCAAGTCCTCGGGGAAGGTGTGTGTGTCGGTGTGTGTGTGTGTGTGTGTGTGTGTGTGTGTGTGTGTGTGTGAACGTTTGTGTGTTTAGCTCAATAACAGTCCTTTGATTTCTTTATGTTAAAATAAATTCATTTTTTTTGGCTTAGGCCTTATTTGTTATATGGTTTTTAATTGTTAAATAAACACTGTTATAATACAGATCATTTTTGAATAATTCGAGGCACGATATGTGTTTGGAACAAGGATGTGGCCTTATCCAAACAGCCCTTTGACACTGAGGCGGCCACTTGTCATATCCATCACAATGCGGCCATTCTGACTCAAGTCTTTGTAATTTGCAGTTTGATTGGCATGGCAGTGTACATGTTGCCGCACCAAATGAAGCTCCATTAGCTCTGTAATGAAGATCTATAAGCTCCATAAGTTCTGTAATGAATCTCACCCTTTACTGTGTACTCTATGATGGTGCATTTACCCGTCTCGGCCTGTAGGTGGTGTACTTCACAGCCACCTTTCCCTACGTGGTGCTGCTGATTCTGCTCATCCAAGGGGCCATCCAGGAAGGTGCCAGAGATGGCATCGAGTACTACATTGGCACCAAGTCCAACCTCACCAAGCTGGCAGAGGCTGAGGTAGAATGTGTTGCCCATCTCACAGCTCAACTTGAGACTCCATTGGGCCTAGTCACTCTTAAAGGTCTTCATTTAAATGACCGGCAAAGTGTATAGTGTCTGGAGTCTAAAGACTAAGGCTAAATAAAATTTTGCAACCTGGCAAAATCTGTTTGCTAATTCAACACCACGAGCAAGACCCTAAGCACATTGGTGGGTCTGCTCAATGCTCCCACACACCACCATGATAACTTTAGTTCAGACACTCCTAGTTTGCTGGCATCGGTATGCCACACACACACACACGCACACACACGGACACTCACTCACTCACTCACTCACTTACTCACTCACTCTGAGCAGGTTCACACTGTGCCTGTTTGTAATTTAAGTCAAAAAATGTGATGCACTAAGAGTCTGTTGTTGTTGTTGTTGTACTAAGAGTCTGTTGTTGTTGATGCAGTAAGAGACTGTTGTTGTTGTTGTTGTTGATTTACTAAGAATCTGTTGCGGCCCTCCTCTGTCAGGTGTGGAAAGACGCCGCATCACAGATCTTTTTCTCACTGTCCATCGCCTGGGGCGGTGTCACGGCCCTGTCCTCCTACAACCGCTTCCATAACAACTGTTTCCAGGACGCGGTCATCGTGTGCGTGGTCAACTGTGCCACGAGCATCTTCGCAGGCTTTGCCATCTTCTCCATCCTCGGCCACATGGCCTTCGTCTACAAGAAGTCTGTGGCCGAGGTCGCCAGTGCAGGTGAGATGAAACACCCCAGACTCCAGCGATTACTGTGATGAAGATGTTTGTCTTTTTTTTTATTTATTTTTTTAGATTGTATTATGTATACAACATGTACACATACAGACTATAACTGTTATTCTGTGTCAGCCTCAAACAGAAGTGAGCTGTGCGTGTCACCCTCAAACATAAGTGTGTGTGTGTGTGTGTGTGTGTGTGTGTGTGTGTCAGCCTCAAATAGAAGTGAGCTGTGTGTGTGTGCAGGGCTGCCAACTCTCACAAGGCCGTGAGCAGGCAGGTGTACTGTCCGTACGCACTGTGCGTACCATCAGGCTACTCAACAACGAGAACATTTCCCTTGTGTGTGTGTGTATTCACACCAAATTGGCGCACCATACCTTCCCAACTATGCACAGTATCCCATTAGCTGCCATCAGGCTATTTATAATTTTTTATTACGTAACTTAGTTAAAATGTTATCAAAATTAACACGCACACATTTTGTTTGAGCAGGAGACAGAATACGCACAAAGGCACGTAACTAGGCTACTTGTTGTTTTCTTTTACTCGGCTATCTATATATGGTTATCAGCACACAATGTTGAGCTAATTCACTAATTCAATACTCATCATGAAGTTTAAACAACAAAAACAGAAAGTATGGAGGCAGCAAAGCTAGAGGAGTTATTCCAGATGGGCAATAACAAGGTAGGCAATTGGTGTGCTTGTCAGAATGTTAGACGGCATTACAGCTGTACAGCTAAAGCCAGACGTCAAGAACAAAACAAGGTAACTTTAGCCTGTATAGGGCTGTATCAAGTTACCCAAATCGTGAGACACACACACAATTGATTAGATTCACACGCCACACCCCCGTTTTCTCACGCTGAAGTGTCAACCCGGTCGGTCAAATGCCTGAAAGATGAGTTTATCTATAGATCTACCTGCCAGAGATGGTGAGGGGGTTCAAGAGCACCCCCTGTCTGTGGAATTTTCTAAATTTTCTCTCATTTGCGATGCTACTTCACAAGCCATCCCAAGCGCATTTCCCGCCGCATTTTCCTGGCTTCAGGTATGCTTTGAGTATTTATTGAGTATTTTTCACACTGAAGTGTCAACCTGGTAGGTCAAATACCTGGCAGATGAGGTTCAACTAAACTAAACCTATACAGACATTACACATCACGTGAACGAGAATCTAAGCTTTACAATGATATTAGCGGCAAATTGCTGTGATAAATGGTTTGCGAGAAAATTAGCATTGAAATTAAATGCAATTTAAATATATTTGCATTTTGCACACAGTGCACACCCATTACTCTCGGTTAAATATCTCACTAACCCTTCACACAACACATGGCAAACCCAATATCACAATAAACAGCAAACCATACCGAATACGAGGATATGAAGCATGCCTCTGTGCAATAAGTGGTTCCTGACCACTTATTTTTACATAGTCTCATTGGGGAGAAATTATAATGTATTCTAATGTAAACTATTTGTCAGTACATACATTTGTGTAAATTGTTCAGCCATAGATTATCCCACTATCATGGTTCTTATATTGCCAGGTTCAAGCCAATCCCACTTGCACACATACATGAATATATTTCTATTGGCATGTTTTCTAGTAACATTAATGCAAAAATATGACAAAAATCAAATAATGAGACACACATATTTTTTTTCTTGCCTGACATAAGCCATATGCAAACATTCACATCATACGTTCCCAGATATGGGTACATCCTGAAAAAGGAAGAGCGTGTAGGCTATAGGCTAGATGGCCATTACAATGACCAATATATTATCTAAAATGAACTAGCTGAATAACACAGGTGACCACTTCTGTGTAATTTCATGGAGTGCTTTTGCCTGAAGAAGACCCAGCAGGGTCGAAACGTTGCCTGTTGTGCATTAAATATATGGGAGTCAAAAGCAGTGTTGCGGACGTTATATTTTTTAATTTGTGCTAAAATGTACGCTCATTTTTGACCATTTCAAAACTGTGAAACATATATGTTTTGTGGTTGTGAACTTATTGCAATATCACCATAACTATTCCACCTGTGTGTGCATGGTTATAATTCTGAAGTGCAAAATAGGCTACAGCACAAATATGTCCATAAAAATAAGCAAGTCTGACCTCTGAATTTATTTTGAAAGTGTACCCGATTGATGCATTAAAAAGTTAAAATATACAAATATTTTCTTAAATTCTTACAAAACACCCTTAGGACAACACGGCATCAGATGAACGCAGGTACAGGCCGAAGTCCTAGTAGATCCGTTTGATACCAGTGTTAAAGGGGAACTTGGCAACTATTTCAACGTAATAAACCCGTTTAGAAATCATTTGGATGGTTAAATGACCAATGACCGGAAAACCAACCTTGCAACATTGAGACTACCGTCCCGGAAAGAGAAGTGAGAAACAAGAAACTCGTTTTAAATCGTGTTTCTTACCTTATAACATCCACATAGTTCTGCCGAACTTATGCTAACTGTTTTGCTAGCTTGTAAACAAAACCATGTGCTTTATTATTATTTGCTTTAGTCTATGGTAATAATGCTTAGCCTACGCAGCAAAATTTTGGTTGGCCCCACCAAATCTCACTCCAAGGTTTTTTGAAAAGTTGCCAGCCCTGTGTGTCAGCCTCAAACAGAAGTGTGTGTGTGTGTGTGTGTGTGTGTGTGTGTGTCGGCCTCAAACAGAAGTGAGCTGTGTGTGTGTGTGTGTGTGTGTGTGTGTGTGTGTGTGTGTCAGCCTTAAACAGAAGTGTGTGTGTGTGTGTGTGTGTGTGTGTGTGTGAGAGAGAGCTTCAAACAGAAGTGTGTGTGTGTGTGTGTGTGTGTGTGTGTGAGCTTCAAACAGAAGTGAGGTGTGTGTGTGTGTGTGTGTGTGTGGGCTCAAACAGAAGTGAGGTGTGTGTGTGTGTGTGTGTGTGTGGGCTCAAACAGAAGTGAGTTGGGTGCCGCTCTAAAGTTTCTTTTAAAGTTATTTTAGATGCAGGTGCATCAAGAACTGTGGGTTTTCTGTAGAATGGGATGTTGAATAAAATAGATTATATCTTACAACGGCCATCAAACTGATTTAAAAAATACACAATCAAATGACTTCTTTGGATGTACACTTCTTTATGTAAACAGACTGACGTGTTTCAACCAGGCTCTTTTTTAAATAAGGAGGCACATTGAAAAGAACTTCTTGAAGGTGTAATATTTAATAACTTTGATGGCAATTTAAACAGTTTTCTTTACCAATTACTTTTTTGTGTTTACTCAAAGAATGTTAAGCCAAAAGCCTTGTCAAAGCAAGATAATATTCATTGTTAACTGTGTAACTTGATAAATATTTGTAATTTAACTGAAAGAACAATTCATTTCTGGCTGTTTGAGAATATTCTCTGACCTGCTGGTTTGTGTGTGGTGTGTCTTGCCAGTCAGTGA
>NC_063198.1:30832396-31052396 GCF_017589495.1 Alosa alosa
CTGAAGTCCCCTCCTCGACTGCCCTATTACGGTCCCCCTATCTGGATTCCTGGCCCGTACAGCCTAGCGACCCATCACCTGCCTATGACGGATTCCTGACCCATGGGCCTTCTTCCTTTCTTTTTTTTTTTTTTTCTTCCTTTCTTTTCTTTTTATTTCTCTGATTGCCTACATTCTGTAAAGCGCCATGATGCATGTGTAATGTTTTGGCGCTCTATAAGCACAATAAATTGAAATTGAATGTATGGAGCAACTAAAATGAATGAATTTCAAAATTGATTGGAAATCACATATGATAGTCAAATACAGTATGAATAGCTCACTGCTGTGTGTGTGTGTGTGTGTGTGTGTGTTTGCTTGCTCTGCTCTAGCGTGTGAAGACAGCGTGCAGAGCCACAGAGGAGTGGGGCCCTTTCCTGGACCACCACCGGGGGGCGCACTACAGCGACGAGCAGCGCCAGCGGAGGACCAAGCACGTCGAGCTCTCCTCCGACCTCTTCATTATCTCCAACAACAACACCCGCTTGTGATCGCCACCACTGAAGCCAAAGGCTGTTTTAAATCATAACTTTTGAAAATAAATGTTCTGTATGTTTTTAATTATTTACATTCGTTTCATTTTTATCTTTTTGTTTGTTTACAAGTGTTTTTCTTGAAGTAAGCAGGGAAGGTGAAATTTCCTGTTCAAGCTTGTGGAGAAACCTCGTTAAGAGGTCATGAAGGATAAGGGAGAGCTGTAGAACAAATCAAATGGTTTTAATGAACACTGATGTTTTATAGGACTAGTTCATGATTTCCATGAAATGATTAGTAGTCTGAGTGTCTGTGTTTTATATCCTTGAACTGTTGTGTGGCTCTGTCCCAATTTTGAGCTGTGTGTTGTGTACACAGATATATTTAGTGTTTTAATTGTTTTGACAGAATGTTCTGTGTAGACTGTTCTGTGCCATCTAATTGTGCAGTTTTACTGCACTGTTTAAAAAAGTTGATTTAAATGCTAATTGTAATTTGCCATAAATCACGTCATTTAAATATTTTTTTATGCAATATGACTTTCTGTTGTGTGGTCATTTTAATACTTCAGATTGTTATGTAACCCAAAAGCAGAATAACTGATAACAATGCTGAGACACATATCTGATACATATGGATTCATACAAAATTGTCTAGAGCAGACCTGGGCAACATTCGGCCTATGGCCCAGACCCGGCCTGCAACAAGGTTTTCTGCAAACCTTAATGTTGCCTACTGCTATTAACTCAGTCCAACAAAGGCCGCCATCTATAATTGAAATGAATGAAGTTACAGTTTTTTTCAATCGCTAACAAGCGCTTACCCATACTTCAGATAGTTTTTCTAAACTCTTAACACAGACTCACATTTTCTTCTCAAAAAGACATGTTGTTAAATATATACTAACTCTTCATTTCAAAACAGAACACATCTTCTTTTTGCACACACTAACTTTACCAAAACACTGGAAATCTGACCCAAAATGAAATTATTCTGTCAAAGAATAACACTTGTTTTCACTTCACAAGGTACATGCAGTCAATCAAAGTACACCAGGTTTCAAAATACTGGTTATTGTTGACATTACAAAAACTGCATATGTATGACTTTTATGTTTTAGTTTTACAGGTATTTGCATGCAAAACATGCTATCCACCGTTTTTGCACTAAATGTATTGGTTGGGAACTGTATGTCCACATGTAATGTTCACATTCAAAAGCATTCCAGTAAAAAGCAAATATTTTTTTTCCCTTTACTGTTTACTACAGGAGGTACAGAAGAAATACTGTTTACAGTATGATAGAACAGAAAAGGTTTTACAGTATTGCTTACAGTAAACAAACTATCCATGAAACACACAACAGCATTCTGAACAAAAAACAACAGCAAAAGCCCATATAAAAAGGGGGGGACTACTGTAAAAAAGCACACAATCTTTGCGATCATCAGAGTTAGGCCACATGTTTTCATCAACATCGCATCTGATATTATCCAAGGCAATGCACCTGGGATAAAACCATTTGGTAGCAGAAGCAGAGCAGAAGCAGAGGTTTTTATACTGTATCTACGGTTTGGAATATTGTGTTTGCTATTGTGTGATGTTGTGTGTTAACATTCGTAAATACTACAAAAACAATCCATAGTTTTGTTGGGAGATATAGCTTGTATGTTAAGAAAATTTAAGCATTGTGGAAATGTG
Organism: Alosa alosa; assembly: GCF_017589495.1. Taxonomy (NCBI): domain Eukaryota; kingdom Metazoa; phylum Chordata; class Actinopteri; order Clupeiformes; family Clupeidae; genus Alosa; species Alosa alosa. The sequence goes on from NC_063198.1 coordinate 30,834,610, forward strand.
TTCACTGACTGCATATTGTGTGAAAACGACATGAAATGTGTGAATGGTATGGCCACAAAAGACCGATGCTGTGCTAACTGTGTTTAGAGTTTTGAAAATGTAACAACTGGTTAGACAAACGCTTGTTAGCGACTGAAAAAAACTGTAATGGCAGTAGGCAACATTAAGGTTTATAGATGGCGCCCTCTGTTGGATTGAAGACGAATACACATTATTCTTCACGGCAGAGAAAAGCAGACCTCATTTTGTGTGTGGAATATTACATTACATTACATTTGGCTGACACTTTTTTAGCCAAAGCGACTAACCACATGGTAAACAGTTTAAGTTTTAGAGCAATTCTCAACAATTTTAGGACAATTCAAAAACATTAGAGTACACTAAAAATAAGTGCATCAGTGAGTGCTGTTATTAACAGTTACGTGTCAGTTTAAGACGGGTGGTGAGTGCTAGGATCAGCAAGACTTGTTGTAAGTGTTGCTATGAGAGGAGATGTTCTCTAAAGAGCTGGGTCTTCAGGAGTTTTTTGAAAATGGAGAGGGATGTCCCTGCCCTTGTAGGAACTGGCAGTGTGTTCCACCAACGAGGAACAGCAGATGAGAAAAGTTTGGATTGGCCTGAGCGCATTGGTGGTAGAGCTAGACGCCGTTCGTCTGAGGAGCGAGCGGTCTGGAGGTAGCGTATGTCTGTATGAGGGCATTCAAGTAGGTGGGAGCAGAACCAGAGACTACTTTTAGGTAGGCAAGCGTTAGAGCCATAGGTAGCCAGTGTAGCTGGATGAGCAGCGGGTAACATGTGCCCTTTTGGGTTGGTTGTAGACCAGGCGCCCGCCCGCGTTCTGGATCATCTGAAGTGGTTTCACTGCGCAGGCTGGGAGACCTGTCAGGAGGCGTTGCAGTAGTCGAGTCCGAGATGACTATTGCCTGAACCAGAAGTTGGGTAGCATCTTGAGTCAAGTAAGTCCTGATTTTCCGTATGTTGTAGAGTGCGAAACGGCATGACCGGGCGACCGAGGCAACATGATCTGAGTCTGATCTGATCTGATCATGAGTCTAATGTCTAAGTTTAGTTGGTTGTCGAGAACAACTCCTAGATTTCTTGCAGTCCTGGTAGGTGAAACAGACAGGGAGTCAAATTTGATGTTGATGTCGTGGTGTATGGTAGGTTTAGCTGGGAGGACCAGCAGTTCAGTCTTTAAGAGGTTCAGCTGGAGGTGGTGTGCCTTCATCCATGTAGCTATACAGGTGTATACAGGTGACTAGTATTTTTTGACCAGTGTCTGTTCAAAAGTAATATGTTTGATATGCCACAAAAGATTGCTGTCTTGAAATAATAGGCCTACATATTAATAGACATTTGGATATGAAGCATGCATTATGAATTTCATCTTTGTGCACAAGAGGAAAAAAAGAATAGAAATTACATAAGTAACAATGCAAAGTGTTTCTTCAACATTTTCCTCAGCGTATCATTTCTATGTTCTGACCATTTCTCTGTTCAATGAGAGAGCAGCTGTGAGGCTACATATGTGATGCAAATGATAATGAAATCATAATAACAATAATAATGAAATGACAAGATGCAGGGTGAAGTTAAAGTTGACACTGACTTGATTGTTTTAAGAAAGTAGACATTTGATTGGCATAAAACTGTAAAGAAAAAAAAAGTTTTTAAAGTATTTTAAAAGTTTATCAATGAATTGTTAATAACTAACTAACTTCTATTCAAGTAATATTTCTGGGATTTTCTGGGATAATTATTTCTATTTTTATTCACTCGTTCAAATGTTCATACAAAGAGTTCACAAAGTTCTCATCAGGTGACTGAAAGTTAGAATGGTGGTCATTTCAGACCACTTCAGCACTTCATAAAATTCTCATAGTTTGATAACTTTAAATTATTTGTAGGATATTCACAACTTGAGCTGTGTATGCAAAGACACAGAATTCAGAGTTCACACATTTTTAATAAAATATACTTTTGGGACTCCCTGCTAATACTTTTGGGAATGCAACCGTTTTTTTATTATTTAATTTTACACCCTCTCTTGGAGCCAGGCATATTGAACTGGCCCTCGGAAGAAAAAGTTTGGGGACCACTGGTCCAATGTGTGGCCCTTGCCCCTCGGCTTACTTTATCACAGTTGGGGTGAAAAACAAAATGGCCATCCTTGCTGTAGAGGGTGTCAGGTAGTCTGGTCTATGCCCAGTTGCAGCAGGAGCAGGCTGGGTCAAACACCAGGCTGGCGGGGCAGTTCAGCATGTAGGTCAAGCTATTAGCGCACTCATAGAAAGCGTTCTTGTTGGTGGGGTCGGGGTAAATTCCGCTGGCCTTGCCAATGCAGAATCCACTACTGCTACCTCCACTGCTGCTGCTACCTCCACTGCTGCTACCTCCACTGCTGCTGCTACCTCCTCCACTGCTGCTGCTACCTCCACTGCTGCTACCTCCACTGCTGCTGCTACCTCCTCCACTGCTGCTGCCTCCACCACTGCTGCTGCTACCTCCACTGCTGCTACCTCCACCACTGCTGCTGCTACCTCCACCGCTGCTGCTACCACCACTGCTGCTACCTCCACTGCTGCTGCTACCTCCACTGCTGCTACCTCCACCGCTGCTGCTACCTCCACCACTGCTGCTGCTACCTCCACTGCTGCTACCTCCACTGCTGCTGCTACCTCCACTGCTGCTACCTCCACCGCTGCCTCCATTTGTGCTGCTGCCGCCATGAGGTTGGTCTTTCTGAGGGCAGTCTGTGGTCCAGGGAGAGAGAAAGCAAGGTGAAATGAATACCTCTTGTAGTAGGTAGTATAGCGCATTAACGTGTAGCATTATTGATTAGCAATAATGTTTAGGAATGGTCACATTCTGTTTCAATGGTGACATTGCGAGACATGCTCGTGGAGAAATCTTGTTAAGAGGTTATGGAGGGAAAGGGGGCGCTGTGGAGCCATTCAAATGTTTTTTTAAGAACAATTATGTCGCATACTGTAAGACACGTCCATGATTTTCCATGAAATGATTAGCAGTCTGAGTGTTTGTGTTTCATATCTCTGAACTGTTATGTGGTTGTGCCCCTGCTGAGCAGGAGGATTTTTTATAAACGAGGCTATTTAGAAATGAAATGTAAATATTAGTGGAGGATGTTGCTTCCATGGAAATCATAAAATGTAGTCCTAAATATGTGAGTCATATCAGTTTAGCTTTGTTTTTGTAATGTCTCCCTCCCAGTCAGTGACTGAGGGCAACCCCTTCCAAATGGGTGAAGCCTCCAATGCTACACTGTTAGCATACACTGCACTCACTGTTAGCATAATTTCCCTATGCATGTAGTATGCGTTCGAAGACGAGCTAGGCTAACAATAGTAATGGAGTTTAATTAGGCTGGTTACTCTTACCCTGTCCAATGCCAAGGCCGCTCTTGAGTGTGCTGATCAGGGGGTATTTGCCCTGGCTGCAGAAGGTGCCGCTGAAGTCGTCCAGGTCCAAGGTCCACACCATGGCTCCACCAAACTGGTTTTTCTTCAGCCACTCAATCTGAACCGTACAGTTTCAGTCAAACTTCAGTCATATTATGCACTCTCTGTTAATACGGTAAACTATGGAAAATGTTGAAACTGTTGAAACTTATGTTTCTTTTGCCACGTCATCTGACCTGAGTCCACCCAGATAGCATGCAAGCACACGTTTGCCCCACGTTGGCCCAATGGCATAGCAGCCGTTGGCATGATGTATACTGACTTTGGGCCAACGTCATTTTGGCTGGTGAGGTAACACTGTTGTGATGTTGACATTTCAATAGAAAATCATTCAACAATCCGCAAAAACATCAGCCTACATATCAGACCCATGGCGGAGTGTTACCACTTGCTGATTATCTTTATCATTGAAACATGGCAACCTATAACCTATAGCTTATACATAACCTACTGAACCTATTGTTATAACCGTTGAAATTCCACATCCCACACTACCAACGAATACCAAAGTTCGGCCAAGGTGTGCTTGCTATCTGGGTTGGCTTTGTCGCGAACATGACTAGCCTATAAACCAACATTTGATACACAATTGCTTGAGGGATGGTGGTGTGACATTGTTTCACCATTGAAAATTCCACCTCTGACACTGCCAACCAATACCAATTGGGCCAATGTGTGCTTGCTATCTGGGCAGGTGCAAGGTCATTTAGCCTACTTGGCCTTTTATTTAGGCTGTATAAGGTTTGGCTTTTTAACAATCAGTACCATGCTACTTATGCCTTACCCTGTATTTGCTATAGGCTACGTGCTGATTTTCTCATCTTAAGTGTTGATTTTGCCATTCTCTGATTAACACATTAAACCATGACGATAAACCATGGCCACTGCCTATTTCTTATCATGCCATATCATAATCTCCCCCTGAGAACTCATGTTTTTTTTTTACTCTTCTTTTACATTACATTACATTACATTTAGCAGACACTTCTTGACCAAAGTGACTTACATATGTCAGCTATATTACAAGGAATCACATTGTCCCCGGAGCAACTTGGGGTTAAGTGCAAAGGCACAATGGTGGAAGCCGGGAATTGAACCGACAACTTTCAGGCTACTGCACGCTAGCCCAGTTCCTTAACCACTACACTACCACCGCCCCATTGCTTCTTAACATTAACATTATATTCCTTGACATTGACATGCTTGTAACGATTTTACTTCTGGTTAGCCATTACCTTGGCCTGGAAGCTCTTGATATTGTCATAGCCGACCCAAGCGAGCTGGCTGTTGTAGGCATAGGGAACCATCTGGATGGCGTCCCAGGCTTGAATAGCTCCTCCCTTCAAGAAGCTGCAGATCTGCGCAGGAAAACAACAGGGACTGTCAGAGTAGCAGAAGCTAAAACGAACGCCAACAAGGACTTCAAATACATTTGTAGGTGTAACCTGCGTTACAAGGGAGGTTAACATGCTTACTACATAACTACTGTTCTTGTTGGGTACAGTTGCACTGGCACAGAGAAAGACAGGACATTTGTACCCACCTCATAGTAGGACCAGAATCCAGCTTCCCTGGTGTAGGTACCAGCGGGCCCGGGTCCAACAGAAGGGGCACCAACACCGGTGTTGGAAGCGCTGGCCAGTGTGAAGGTGCGTCCATAAGTGGGGAAACCAACAAGCAGCTTCTCAGCAGGAGCACCCTGGCTCCTCCAGTAGTTCAAGGCGTAGTCCTGATCACAGCACAGGACAGTTAGAGTGACTATACACAGGCATATATTATTCATATAAACTTTGCGATTTTTTTTTCAAACAGCTTTTAAGAAGGAGAAGCTCCAATTTATTAGTTCTTAAAGATGCCTTCTTTATGCTGATGTCTGCTACAGGACAAAGGCCATTTACTACCTACTAACTTAAAGGAGAATTCCGGTGTGATATTGACCTAAAGTGTGTTGAAACATGATACAGAGTGTGAATGTATGTCTCATAGCCCATCTTGGCTTGTCCCCTGCACTCCAAAATCTGGCGCTAGTTAGCCGATGCTGCCAACAGATTGTTCAATGGTGGTGCTTCGGCATCGGGCTAGCCATGCAAATAAATCACTGTTTTACACCATTTACGAGGCTCAATGTATCTCCACACTTCATTGGTAGACTTCGAGGGCCCTGACATTTAAAAGCGAGACATTGAGAACTTTGAAAAGCACTGGTAGTTTACTTACAAGGCGATTTATACAGACAGTATCTTCGAAGTTTAGCGTTTGCAGCCATCTTGAATTTAGTCACGATAAGTCGAGCAACGAGTAAGAATGAACAGGTATGATAAGGGATCAGATTCCAAAAATAATTCTGTAGAAATGCATGGATTCCAGTTGCTACTACTGGAAGAAACTGGAATCCATGCATTTCCACTGAATTATTTTTGGAATCTGATCCCTTATCATACCTGTTCATTCTTACTTGTCGCTCGAAGAAGAAACTAACTTTAACTTTAAAAAACAAAACAATGCACTCGTGTGGATTTGGATCTGTGGTTCAAATTCTGGCAGGGATTTGTATTCTCTGGACCTGGAATGTGTGTGTGTGTGTGTGTGTGTGTGTCTCACTATGCTGTAGTAGATGTATTCCCCTGTGTCGGCAGGTCCCTTGTACAAGGGGCTGTTCTCCCCTGTGAAGTGCTGCCAGGAACCATGGAACGCATAGGTCATGATGTGGAAGTAATCCAGGATCCTGACAAGGAGATGAAACTCTGGCTTTAGCTGAATGATTGACAAGTGACTTCACAAAAGCTTTGGGCCTTTCCAACTTCAGAGAAGGCAATTGCGAAGAGGAGCTGAAGTTTTATCATCCATGTAGGGCTACAGGCATGTTAGTTTTATGTGTGTAGGTTTTCGACAGATGACAGGTGTCATCGACCAAAAGCGGTGAAAAAAAAATCACTGAGGTTACAGTCTGGAAATCCGCTTTGCATTAAGCTGTGGACCAATCAGACATATACATTTAAAGATGAACCCAAATGTATTCATCAATGATAACACCATTGTAGCCAGCAGGGTTTGGGAAAAGGTTAATATTATCAGCTTCTATTAGTGGCCAAATAGGAAGTAGTAATCCCATACCAAATATTCTAGGTAGGTGGAACATACCAATCGTTTAAAAAGTCAAGTGGATTCTACATCCAGTAGGATGCAATGGCTGGAAACAGTCTCCGAATGGGTCTGGTTATACCAGGCTAGAACTCACTTGCCGAGCTGAGGGATCTGGTATGCGGCATCAATGGTGCTCTTGCCGGCGGACACGGCAGCAGTCAGCATCAGACGAGGGCGGCTGGTCCTCACGCCCTCAGCCTCGAAGGCGTACAGCATCTCCTGTGTGCACAACATGACAGACAAAAGGTGACACACTGCATTTCTATTTATTTTTCTATTTTTCTAAGTACAGCTTTTCTCTTTCTACAACTGTGAGTCTTCAAAGTGCTTGACATACTATTGTCTCACAGCTTTTCCCAATCACACACACACACACATTCACACCTATCAATGGTGAAGACTGCCATGCAAGGTATCAACCTGCACAGCGGGAGTAGTGGGAGGGTCAGTGTCATGCTAAAGGACACAACGTCAGAAGGAGCCTGGCCTTAATGTGAATCAGTGGCTGAATGACTCCTCTCCATCTTGAGTCAGTGTGTCTCCCTCGGTGACTGTGATAATGACCAGCCGTTCTCACCTGGGTAAGGGTGGTGAAGAGAGTCTTGTCGATGGCGGGGCTGCCCTTGGTGCCAGGGAACTCCCAGTCGATGTCCAGACCGTCAAACCCGTACTGCCTCAGGAACTTGATCACGGAGGTGATGAAGGTCTGACGGTTAGCAGAAGTTGCTACCATAGCAGAGAACCTGCACAGGGAGGAGCACAGAAAGATTAGAGAAAGAGAGAAAAACTGATGGTATCTAGCAAAGAAGAAACTTGGTGAAGGTTTTTTCATTTCTTTGGTTGATTATAGACGTCATACAGGATTGTGATTATAGACCTTGAAGCGGTTTCTTTGTTAGCTCCACCAATGGCCAGGAGTGTCTTCAGGTTCTTGTTCCTGTGGGATGAACCAAGAACACAGTGTGGAAGTGAAGAGCAGATAACCAGTGGAGAACATGCTGACCAGGGGGTTCTTTCATTTCATCAGTTTACTATATTTTCTCTAAATAAAGGTTGTATTTGAGGTTGGATCTAATCTTATCTTTTGAGACTTGAGAATATAGTAGCCAGTAACTATCACATATAGGTGAATATTGTGTTCATAAGTTTGGGCTCTTTACTACAGATACTCACTGGTTCTTGAGGGCCTGGATCTCGGCATAGAACTTCTCATCGTCCCACTCGGTGCTCTTGATCTGGTTGTTGTCCATGGTGGCGAAGGCATAGATCAGGTGGTCACAAAGGCACGGGTCGATGTTGGAGGGTAAGAACTTCCCAGCTCCAGGTCTGTACTGACCCCAGTTGGTGAAGTAACATGACAGGAGATAGGAGGATCCTGGGATACACACAGAGAGGAAGAGAAACGTCACTCCCAGAATTCAATTAGTGCTGCAACTAATGATTATTATCACCGTTGATTACTCTGTCAATTATTTTTCTGATTAAGTAATTGTTTGGTCTACAAAATGTCAGACAATAATGAGAAATACAGAGCAGTGTTTCCTAAAACCCAAGATGATGCCATCAAATATCTTATTTTGTCCGCACACGAAGATATTCAGTTTGCTGTAATTGAGGAGTTGCCTAAATAAACCAGAAAATATTCTAATTTCAGAAGCTGGAATTATAACTTTAAAGTTTGTTTCCTAAATTTCTAAAGTTCAAATATGGTAATTAAAATATGGTGGTTATGATCCATTAGTTGACAGCTAATCAAGTAATCAAATAGTCATTGCAGCTCTGGACTCAACACATGAACTAATAGAGATTTACAAGGGCTTATGGCATGAGTTGGGAGAGCAGTCTTACCTAGCTGTGCATGCAGCAGGAGAGCCATCCCTGTTGCAGAGAAGAAACATCAGACGTGTTTTTTTACATGTATTCACATGACATTAAAGGAACAGTAAGCGATTCTTAGCCAGTACACAAATCTTTAGATTTATATAGCATAGCATATCAGCTCTCAAGAAACCACTTTATGAATCTGCCAGGTACTATTACATGGATGACCTCATAGTGTGGGCCAACATAGCTGAGTAAGTGTAAAAAATTGAATATTTTTTATACCTCAGTGAGTACAATTCAGTTATTGTTATCAATTCAATTCAGTATACTGAATTATTCAAAATAGTTTTGTCTTTGTATATTCGTATGTATTCTTATAGCATATTGGCTCTCAAGAAACCACCTTATGATTTTGTAGGAGCTATTATATAGATGACTTCATAGTCATCTATAATAGTCCAACATAAATAGAAGACATTTAAAGCAACACCAAAACACTTTTCCTCTGTCGCACGCACGCTATTTGTTTTTCCAGCACCGGCTTTGCTAATAACGATGTCCAAAGACAAGGTAGAGTATGTTGCATGATTTTATGAAAGTAAGATGTATTCCGACATCAAATGCAAGTCATTGAGAAATTTGTAGTTTCTTACGTCTCATTCCATCTACAGTAACTACAGATCTGCCACCCGATCTGGCAAACTTGCATAGTGCAGTTAGCTGATAGAGGGTCGCAAAGCGAATGCAGAAGTGCCGTTCACCCTGATATGAGTTGGTGAACCACTGAAACGATTTTGGAAACAATATTTTAAGGTACAAAAAATCTTTGGTCTTGCTTTAAAGGAATAGTATGCTATTATTATAAGCCAAAATACAGCCAATACACAAATATATAAATTTGCATAGCATATTGGCTCCCAAGAAACCACCTTATGATTAGGTGTTTTTATATAGATGACCTCATAGTATGTGCCAACATATAAATGAATACTGTAGGTGTAAAAATGGCAATGTGTCTGTACCTCATACAATTCAATTCAGTATACTAAATTATTCAAAAAAGATTAGTCTCTGTGTATGTTTTCATATCTTAAAAGTCCATTCAGCTGAAATACAGTGAAGTTTAAATAAGATAAGCCACTATGAATACATATGAATTGAAAATCAAGTATCACGTATATCTAAAAAATAAATGGTGAAAAGTTTCCCCACTGTATTAAGAGGTCTCAGTGTGAAGAGTTACTTACCAACGCAAATGAGAAGTTTTCCCATGGTGCCGCTGTACAATGATAAGTGGACACTTAGTGCTCTTATATACTCTCAGACCAGCACAACTTATCGTCCAATCTCTCCCAAGGACATTTACACTGGCGCTGAAAACTGTTCTTTAATTAGTAAGATGGAGGTGTTTGTTCAAGGGTATTTCAGCTCTGCGTTCTTTTTTGAGACTGATAATGTGCCTTTGATCTCTGATAAACTGTAGTGTATAATATCTCATAATAAGAGAGGCAATCAAGTATGAAAACAAAACATAGTATACAACATAGTTTAAGACATATTTTATAAATGCCTCAAGAAGTTTAGCTTGTTATGTTTATTGTAAGTGATTATATTGATATGGAACATGTTATGTTAGTCGTGTGTGCTTCTGGTTGCCTCAGCAAGGTGAGGAGACGAACGGGACTAGAAACAAGACTGGACTGAGAAAAGCTTCTTCCAAATGTTTAATTAAAATGAATGGATTTCAATGCTGATCGCTCAAATAATCAAGTACTCAGGTGTGAACAACTCACTGTTGCTCTACGTGTGTGTGTGTGTGTGTGTGTGTGTGGCAATGTTATTAAGAAATTGTGAAAGATAAGGGAAATAAAGAGCAATTATGTAATGTAGGACATGCTCTCTGTGTAAATGTGTGTGTGTGTATTTGTCTCCTGTGGTTGTGCTCCTGTTTACACAATTATGTCTTATAATTATTTTGACCAATTTTAACAGCATGGCCAGAATGTGAACACTTTAATATTCCTTGATATTTGTAACATCCTTTCTGAAATCAGAATATTATGTATCCTACACAAATGAAATAAGAAATAATAAGAAATATGGTCCAAGGTTGTTTATTTATTGATGTTCTACAAACGGAAGTAGAATGGTGGAATAATCTTGTAGATTTGGACAGAGGAGGCTCCTATGCCCAGTTGCAGCAGGAGCAGGAGGAGTCGAAAACCAGGCCAGTAGCGCAGTGCTGGATGTAGGTGATGCCACCGGCGCACTGGTAGAACGTGTTCTTGTTGGTGGGGTCAGGGTACGTGCCGCTGGCCTTTCCCTTGCAGAATACATTGCTACCTCCTCCACTGCTGCTACTTCCTCCACTGCTGCTGCTACCTCCACTGCTGCTACCTCCTCCACTGCTGCTGCCTCCTCCACTGCTGCTGCTACCTCCACTGCTGCTGCCTCCTCCACTGCTGCTACCACCTTTACCTTTACAACCATCTCCGCTGCTGCCGATAAAACTGCCACTTCTGCTGATGCAGTCTGGGGCAAGGGAGATAGAAAGGGGGTGAAGGTGAATACCTGTATAATTGCAAAACAAAAAGTCCCACTAGGAGGCAGTATAGTACATTGATGTTTAGCATTGATGTTTAGCAATATTCAGCATCTGTTTAAGGTTATTTCTCTTTTTCCTTGAAAAATGCAGAAGAGATGACATCATCATCGAGGAAGCCAACGGCGAAATGCTGGCTTATGCCATATATAGGACACCTCCATGATTGCCATGAAATGATTCGTAGTTTGAGTGTTTCTGTTTTATATCTCTAAACCTCTGTTGAGCAGAAGATTGTGTCTCTAATTTTAATTATTTGACAGCATGATCAGGGTGTGAAATCTGCTGTAAAATGTTGAAATGTGTATTTTTACTGCACTGTTTACAAAATAGTTGATTAAAGTTTTGAGTAAAATTTTGGTTAGGAGAAGAAGATGATGCAGAACAAAACATCATATTTTCATGCACTGTAATACATATGAGTATGAACATAAACACAAACAATGTAAGAACATAAAGACAACATATGGCTAAACCCTCCAATACTATAATGTGATACATGGCACAGACTGTAAGCATAATTTCCCTATGCACGTATAGTATACAGTATGAGTTCGAAGATTAGCTAGGGTAACGTTAGCTCTGATTCGTTTAATGGAGTTTAATCAGGCTGGTTACTCTTACCCTGTCCAATGCCAAGGCCGCTCTTGAGGGTGTTGATCAGAGGGTATTTGCCCTGGCTGCAGAAGGTGCCGCTGAAGTCGTCCAGGTCCAAGGTCCACACCATGGCTCCACCAAACTGGTTTTTCTTCAGCCAATCAATCTGAACCGCACCCAGATTCAGTCAAACTTCACTCATATTATACACTCTCTGTTAATGAAATGAAACTAAACTGAAATGTTAAGACACACATTTTTTACTTATTTTTCTTTTGCCACGCCATCTGATTTGAGTACTAGCTTACAAGGTTCTATAAGGTTTGGCTTTCAAACCCTTATTACAGTAAACCATGCTACTTGTGCCTTAGACTGTATTGTGCTATTAATCTTTCTCATTGTAGGACTTTGCTAACCTGACTCTCGCCAGATGAATTTCGTTCCGCTTAGCTCCACCTAGCTTCACTCACATCCATCTGGGACCTCTTCCATTGAGAGTGATTTCTGCACCCGATTTTATGGTACAGCCAATCAGGACGCAGGGCGGGAGTTTCCTAGATGTGACATAGCGTAGAAGCGACTGTGAGACTGTTATCAGCGTCACGGGTTGGCTTCGATGTGAGTGGTTGAAGTAGCACGTCAATAGATGACGGACAAGTGGCTTATTCAATCATATGCAAGCTTTTTTTGATTAGGCCCAGCCTTCTGAAGCAACACTCCCAATGGATTGGTCCCAGATGGATGAGTGGAGCTAGGCGGAACGAAATTCATCTGGCGAGAGTCAGGTTAGGACTTTGCCATTCTCTGATTAACACGGCAAACCATGACATAATCTCCACACTGCCATTGCTAATCCACAGAGAATTAATGGTTTTTATCTTACTCTAATTCTTAACATTAACAGAGTATTCCATGACATTAACTGTGTCTATCACAAATTGTTGATGTTTAATTTATTTATTTATTTGACTTCTGGCTTTTTGCCCTTACCTTAGCCTGGAAGCTCTTGATATTGTCGTAGCCGACCCAGGTGAGCTGGCTGTTATAGGCGTAGGGCACCATCTGGATTGTGTCCCAGACCTGAGTGGCTCCTTCCATCAGGAAGTTGCAGATCTGCACAGGGAGACAACATTGACCGTTAGAATGGCAGGAACCAAACAAGAGCCCCAACAAGGACTTCAGATACATATAGAGACCTGCATTGTGTGTCGACTGTTCAGCTCAGTCCTGCACCTCGGGGATGGAGGGGAGGTGGAAGTGCTAACAAGGATGCTAAAATTGGCAGGCAGTGGTAGCATAGTGGTTAACCACTGCACTACAACTGCATCCTAACCTAGCTCCTTAACCACTACACAACCACTGCATGCTAGCCCAGCTCCTTAACCACAACGCTCTCACTGCATGCTAACCCAGCTCCTTAACCACTACGCTACAACTGCATGCTAGCCCAGCTCCTTAACCACAACGCTACCTCTGCATGCTAACCAGCTGGGCTTGCATATAGTGGTAGCATAGTGATTAAGGAGCTGGGCTAGCATGCAGTAGCCAGAAAAAAATGTGGGTTCATTTCCTGGCTTCCACCGTTGTGCTCTTTAGCAGGGCACTTAATCCCAAATTGCTCTGAGGACACTGGCCCTTGTAATATAATTTACATGTAAATCACTTTGGATTAAAAGCATCTGTTTAGTGAATACACAGGACCTTTGTACTTGGGGCAAATGCAAAATAAATGTCATGGTGTTGTTGATCTAAAAGTAAGCAGGAACCTACCTCATAATAGGACCAGAATCCAGCTTCCCTGGTGTAGGTACCAGCGGGCCCGGGTCCAACAGAAGGGGCACCAACACCGGTGTTGGAAGCGCTGGCCAGTGTGAAGGTGCGTCCATAAGTGGGGAAACCAACAAGCAGCTTCTCAGCAGGAGCACCCTGGCTCTTCCAGTAGTTCATGGCGTAGTCCTGATCACAGCACAGGACAGTTAGAGTGACTATACACAGGCATATATTATTCATATAAACTTTGTGACCTTTTAAAGGGACACCAGACAAGCCTGAGTGTTTTTTCTCTTCAAAGCTCCCCCTAGCGTCTGTATGTGTCGATACGTGTGCGAGCCCTCGCTCGGTCTGAAGCTCTTTTCCTTTTCTTTGCATCTTCCGTAAAGGGTTTTTGCCGGGTCTGCCATTATTCACACGTTTGCAACAATCGCTAGCCGGATTTCGTTAGCCTGCCTCTGTGCTGGGGATGCAGGATGTAAACGGATCCTGCTTCTCGCGATGTCTGAGACTTTGTGAGACTGAAGGTCGCGGGTAGGATACACCGAACTTGCAAGCGGGATATTCTTCCTACAGGCAGTAGGGGCGGGCGAGAGAGTCTTCATTCGCCTGTAATGAGTCATTTAACCATATACCGACTTACGAAGATTATTAATTAACACGAAAATGTTGCCAGGTGTCCCTATAAAATCAACTTGTCAAGAAGGAGAAGCTTCAATTACTCATTTGTAATAATGCTTTTGTTATGGTAAAGTGTGTGGAAATTCCAGGCAGAATTGACCTAGAAGAAACCCAAGACACCTGCTAAACCACAAAGGCCATTTACTCACTAACTTCATCTTTAAACAAAAACCAAAGTTCTGAATCAGAGTATGGTTACAATCCTGGCAGGGATTTGTGCTCTCTGTACCTGGAATTGTGTGTGTGTGTGTGTGTGTGTAGGTCTCACTATGCTGTAGTAGATGTGTGTCCCCGTGTCGGCAGGTCCCTTGTACAAGGGGCTGTTCTCCCCTGTGAAGTGCTGCCATGAACCATGGAACGCATAGGTCATGATGTGGAAGTAATCCAGGATCCTGACAAGGAGATGAAACACACAAACTTTGAGCGTCTCCAACTTCAGGCCATTGCGAAGAGGAACTGAACTCTTATATTTCTTATCATCCATGTAGGGGTGCAAGCACGACAACTTGTATGGGTTTTAGCTGTCATTGACCAAAAATGAGTGAAAATAATTCACCTAGATTACAGGGTCTGGAAATCTGACAAGTGGTTTCATAACTAACCCAAAGGCTAGAAATAGTCTCCAAATGGGTCTGGTTATAGACCCTTTCAACAATAACAACAAAAACAATGCTTGAACGTTCTATTTGATTCCCAATCTACTTCCTCTGCATTAAGCTAACATATGGAATGTTAAAACGGAAGCCTTGTGGGGCCAACTATGATGCTGATAATGGAACTCTCTTGAAACGGTCTATACCAGGCTAGTACTCACTGGCCGAGCTGAGGGATCTGGTATGCGGCATCAATGGTGCTCTTGCTGGCAGACACAGCAGCGGTCAGCATCAGGCGAGGGCGGCTGGTGCTCACGCCCTCAGCCTCGAAGGCGTACAGCATCTCCTGTGTGCACAACATGACAAGTAAAAGGTGACAAACTGCATTCAAGCACAGCTTTTGTACTTCTCTGAGCACTCAAAAAGCTTTACACATTAATGCTTTCGTTTGTCCATTCACACACACATTCACACATAACAGTGGTGAAGGCTACCATGCAAAGCGTCAACCGGCTTATCAGGATCAGTTGGGGAGTCAGAATGCCATGCCCAAGGACACTTTGACAAGGTCATAAGGAGCCTGATTCAAAGGAGTGACCTTATGGTGATTAAACGACACCTTTACAAGGTCAGAAGGAGCCGGGCTCAAACGAGTGATCTTATGGTGACTAAACAACTCCTCTACAAGATCAGAAGGAGCCGGGCTCAAACGAGTGATCTTATGGTGACTAAACAACTCCTCTACAAGGTCAGAAGGAGCCTGGATCAAGAGGTAACTGACCGACTCCTCTACATACTGAGCCTGTTTGTCTGACCCCCTTTGTGACAGTCATAATAACCAGCAGTCTCACCTGAGTGAGGGTGGTGAAGAGTTCCTTGTCGATGGCAGGGCTGCCCTTGGACCCAGGGAACTCCCAGTCGATGTCCAGACCGTCAAACCCGTACTGCCGCAGGAACTTGATCACAGAGGTGATGAAGGTCTGACGGTTAGCAGAAGTAGCCACCATATTAGAGAACCTGGACAGGGAGGGACACAGAAGGACAACAAACAAATCAGAGGGGAGAGAGAGAGAGGGTCGATGAAAAATAAATCAGAACAGGAAGTTATATGTGATATGTTTATTAAATGGGGACTATGGACTCAATGGTATGGTATGTTAGTCTTTCTTCAAGAAGGTGGCATGTGCTGCAGTGACTTCATATTTTGTGGTTAGTGAGTGTCCTGCTCCTAAGAAACACTGGACTTGGCTGAAGAGCACTAAAAATCCCTTGCCTGCTTAATCCCTTCCCTTATGTTAGAAAAGACAAACCAGCAGAGAGAGAGAAAAAATGATGGTGGCTAACAAAGAAGAAACTTAGTGGAGGCCACCTCTCATTTGTTTGATTGATGCACAGCATCTACAGTTACAGAGCTTTAAAGAGGTTTGGAATTACAAACTTTGGAATAATTTCTTTGTTGGCTCCACCAATGGCCAGGAGGGTCCTCAGGTTAATATTCCTGTGGGATGAGTCAAGAACACAAGAACACTGTGTTGAAGTGAAGAGCCGATAACCAGTGGAGAACATGCTGACTAGGGAGCTCCTGACCTTGGGGTAGGGGGCAAATATAATACAACCGACCATTTGGGGCAGTTATAGTTCCGCTTTGGCATGGATTAGGATAAATTGAGGCTAAATGTGGTGGATGTCACTTCTATTTAATCAGTTTATCAATTAAGATACAAAGTTTATATTTGTTATCTAATCTTTTCTTTTGAGAGTATAATATAGTAGCCAGTAACTATCACATATTGTGCATATTGTGTTCATAAATGTAGGCTATTTACTACAGAAACTCACTGGTTCTTGAGAGCCTGGAACTCGGCATAGAATTTCTCATCATCCCACGCCGTGGTCGTGATCTGGTTGTTGTCCATGGTGGCGAAGGCATAGATCAGGTGGTCACATAGGCACGGGTCGATGTTGGAGGGTAAGAACTTCCCAGATCCAGGTCTGTACTGACCCCAGTTGGTGAAGTAACATGACAGGAGATAGGCGGATCCTGGGATACACACAGAGAGGAAGAGAAACATCACTCCCAGTATTCAATTAGTGCTGCAACTAATGATTATTATTATCACCGTTGATTACTCTGTCATTTATTTGTCCGATTAATTAATTGTTTGGTTTATAAAATGTCAGTGGTGAGAAATGTGGATCAATCTTTCCCAAAGTCCAAGATGATGCCATGAAATATCTTATTTGGCCCACACCCTGACAATCAGTTTACTGTCATAGAGTAGTAACCTAAAGATTTTTTTTTAATATGGTGATTAAATTATGATGGTTCTGGTTGACAGCTAATCAATTAGTCCAATAATTGTTATATTATGACATGGATCGGGATAGTGGTCTTACCTAGCTGCGCATGCAGCAGGAGAGCCAGTCCTGTTGCACAGAGGAACGACCAGACGTGTTTATTGCGTAGCATATCAGCTCTCAAGAAACCAGTTTATGAATCTGCCAGGTACTATTACATGGATGACCTCATAGTGTGGGCGAACATATAGCTGAGTAGGTCTTAAAAAATGCAACATTTCTATACCTTAAAGAGTATAATTCATTTTGAGCAAAACAAGCTCTGGTTTTCTCTTAAAATACTGACAACCCATAATGAACATATATGAATTGAAAATGAAATAGTAAGTATTACATCACATTGAGTAAGTATTACATATGTAAAAAAATGGTTACAATTTTCCCCACTGTATTAAGAGGTCTCAGTGTAAAGAGTGACTTACCAACGCAAATGAGAAGTTTTCCCATGGTGCCGCTGTACAATGATAAGTGGACACTTAGTGCTCTTATATACTCTCAGACCAGCACAACTTATCGTCCAATCTCTCCCAATGACATTTACACTGGCACTGAAACAATAATCCTTTATTGAGAGCTCTTTAATAAGTAAGATGGAGGTGTTTGTCCAAGGGTACTTCAGATCTGCATTGTTTCTGTGAGACTGATAATGTGCCTTTAAGATATACAGTACTGTAGTAGATCTCAGTAAGTAGATCCTGTATGATATCACACAAGGAGAGAAGCAACCTAATGACAAAACAAAACTAGTTTATAAAAGCCTTAAGAAGTTTAGTTTGTTGTAAGTGAACATGTTTCTAGCATGTCATGTAGAAAGACGTCTGCACTTCGGGGAGATGAGGAGATGAAGGAGGGCACTATGAGAAAAGCTTCCCTAATGTTTTAGAGAAAATCTATTTCAAATTTTGAATTTAAATGAATGGATTTTGGTGGTTATTGCTAATTTAATTAAAAGCATGTGCTCCAGTGTGAATAGCTCACGGCTCTGTGTGTGTTAGTGTGTACAGTATGTGTGTACTTGGAGCAATGTCATTAAGAGATTGTGAAGGATAAGGGAGAGTTATTAAACAAATAAATAAATTGGTTTAAAGAACAATAGTAATGTTGTGGTTGTGGTCCTTTTTGCACAAATGTCCGATTTTTGATATTTTTAAATAATTTATAATGAATTATCTCATTTTACCTATTTAAACAGCATGGTCAGAACACTTCAGTATTCCTTTGTATTAGTTTGTAACCTCCTTTATGTATTAAGACTCATACATGACCCACTGAAGGAAAATAAAAAATAACAACAAACATGCTCCAAGGTTAGTTTTTTAATTTTTTAATGTTCTGCAAACAATGTAGAATGATGGAATGTTCTAGAAGGACTTGCTCTATGCCCAGTTGCAGCAGGGCAGGAGGTGTGAACACCAGACCGCTGGCGCAGTTCTGGGTGTAGGTCCCTGCCCGGCCTTTTCGTAGAAGGTGCTCTTGTTGGTGGGGTCGGGGTACATGCCGTTAGCCTTGCCGGCGCAGAAACCGCTTCCACCACTGCTGCTGCCGCCGCCACTGCTGCTACCGCCACCGCTGCTGCTACCGCCACCACCCTGGGGCTGAGGGGGAGCGTGGGCGGTGGGGGTCACGGGGGCAATAGGCTTGGTGCGGGAGGCACAGTCTGGGGGAGGAGAGGAGAGACAGCAGGTAAGGTGAGTACCTCAGTGTTTAGTGGTTTAGAATAATTACAACTGCTGTGGCTCCTGTTAATGATAAGCACGTCTGTAGCATGTGGACTGCTTTTGAGGTTGAGCCCTTTCAGTACTGTACAGGGACAGTTCTTATCTTTGGTGGATATAAATATAAATTTCTTTAGTGGATATATATATATATATATATATATATATATATATATATATATATATATATATATAAATATCTTTGGTGGATATATGAATATCTGGTGGATGTTGCTTCCATGAAGGTCATGGATGCGGCCCTATACGTGCACTGTCACATCAGTTCAGCTTTTGTAAGTGCTGACTGTTGCTGGATCATTCAGGGCAAACCCCTCATAAGGGTGAAGCCTTTAGACTTACACCGGTAAAAGTCAAATGAGTTAAATCAGGCTGGTGTCACTCACTGGCTCCGGTTCCCAGGCCGCTCTTGATGGTGTTGATCAGGGGGTATCTGCCCTGGCCGCAGAAGGTGCCGCTGAAGTCGTCCAGGTCCAAGCTCCACACCATGGCTCCACCAAACTGGTTCTTCTTAAGCCAATCAATCTGGAACCCATGTACGCCTTCAGTCAGACTTCACACTTTCTCATGAACATCACAAACTGCTGAAGCGGTCAAACTCATGCCTTTTATTTCAATCTGAACCGGGCCAGTTTCAGTCAGTTAGTAAGTCAGTTGACGCTCTAACACTGCAGGTCAGGACATATTACACTATATGAACTGCCTATTTCTTATCATGCTGTGCCACTGTCTGCACAAAAATGTTTTCCTTTCCTCTTTGTAAGCCACTCGATCTGAAACAAGTTAACTTAGTGTTTGATATAGGATGTAACTGGCTTTGTCATTACCCTAATATTCCACTCCAGGTATAAATAGCACTGTTGCCAATTGGCACCTGAGTGCAAACAGCATCTGCCTTACAGGGTAGTAAATCATGCCCTTATGTCATTGCCTCGAGCTCCATTTTCTAAGGTGTTGCCTTTGCCATTCTCCCATAAACACTAAGCCATAACACATGCACATTTAACCGTGGAGTTTCTCTGTCACATCAAAAAAAAAAGACTTCCTCTGGCTAGCCCCTACCTTGGCCTGGAAGCTCTTGACATTGTTGTTGCCGGCCCAGGTGAGCTGGCTGTTTTTTTTTTCCTAAACTTCTTCTGGCTAGCTCTTACCTTAATCTGGAAGCTCTTGACGTTGTCGTAGCCGACCCAGGTGAGCTGGGTGGGTGAGTAGGCATAGGGAACCATCTGGACGGAGTCCCAAGCCTGAGTGGCTCCTCCCTTCA
Organism: Alosa alosa; assembly: GCF_017589495.1. Taxonomy (NCBI): domain Eukaryota; kingdom Metazoa; phylum Chordata; class Actinopteri; order Clupeiformes; family Clupeidae; genus Alosa; species Alosa alosa. The sequence goes on from NC_063198.1 coordinate 30,854,655, forward strand.
GGAAGGTGCAGATCTGCATAGGAAAACAACAGTGACCGTTAAAGTGGCAGGAGTCAAACACAAGCTTGTGTGACAATTAATAAACTCCTGTATGCACAGAGAAACCAATTCAAAACCAATACTCTAAACACAGGAATTTACCATATTTGAGATTTCAGTAAACTGAAGCATAGCAGTCATGTACTAATGAATGACTGTGTAACCTGCGTTGTGTTGGAAAACATAGCCCCATGTGGGATTCGTACACACAACCTCAGGCATGGGAGACAGGCAAGCTAGCAGGGAGGCTAAAACCTGATGTGCTAGCATCTTTTGTTAGCATGCCTGCTGAAGTGTACCTTTAAGTCAGCTCAACAATATAGCCCCATTACGAGGGTTCACCAAGTAGGTGTACACTCACAAAGATTAATTTATGCTCTGACGTGCAAATGAATGACCCAGACAAAATTCTGGCAGCCAAAAATGTTACTGGCTGCCAGAAACCCACCTCGTAGTAGGCCCAGAATCCGGCCTGCCTGGTGAAGGGTCCAGCGGGTCCAGGTCCGTTAGCGGTGGCACCAACACCGGTGTTGGAGGCGCTAGCCAGTCTGAAGGTGTGTCCATAGGTACCGAAACCAACAAGCAGCTTCTCAGCAGGAGCACCCTGGCTCCTCCAGTAGTTCATGGCGTAGTCCTGATCACAGCACAGGAGAGCAGGTTAGGGCAGCATACAGGTTCGTTCACATACAATACAGAGGCCGCTGTCTAAAGGTGAGGAATCCAGGGATGCAGTAGAGCAGGGGTCTTCAACAGGTAGCTCGCAAGCTACCAGTAGCTCCCCACCTGTTTCTAAGTAGCTCTTAGAAAGGAAGATGTTGATAAATGTGATAACCCAGTCACTTGGGAAACATGTTCAAATTCCTATGAAATCAAATTCACAGTCTACAAAGAAAGAAGGTAAATGAGTTGAAAGGAACCCAAATCTTATTCAGCGGTTTTGGGTGGAGATCAGCTATGTGAATACATAACATGCTGCTACTAACATAAAAGCTCTCGGCCATGTCCATTTTATCAAAGTAGCTCTCAGAGGAAAAAAGGCTCTCGGCCATGTCCATTTTGCAAAAGTAGCTCTCGTAGGAAAAAAGGTTGGAGACCCCTGCAGTAGAGAGTATGAATCCACAACACACTCATCATCATTTATTCTCATGCAATTGCTCATGAGTGAAATCCTGGAAGGTATTTGCTCTCTGGAGGTGTGTGTGTGTGTGTGTGTGTGTGTAGAAGTAGATGAGGTCTCCCTGGTGTGTGTGTGTTGAGAGAGAGAGAGAGAGAGTCTCACCATGTTGAAGTAGATGAGGTCTCCCTGGTCAGTGGGTCCCTTGTACAGGGGGCTGTTCTCACCAGTGACGTGCTCCCAGGAGCCATGGAAGTCGTAGGTCATGACGTGGAAGTAATCCAGGATCCTGACAAGGACATGGAAATGGAACTCAGATGGAAATGTCTCTGCCTCCACTCCACCATTCATAGTGTGTGTGTGTGTGTGTGTGTGTGTGTGTGATGGGACTATGTGTTGCTACATGTGAAGGATGTTGTCAGACACACTTAAATAAACCACATGCCAGTATATTTCCACTACAGTAACAAATGACCAAGAATCTTGGTAACTTTTATCAGGTTCTTGGGTTCTCCCAGTATTCTATTTACATTTGAACCAGACTCACTTGCCGAGCTCGGGGATCTGGTATCCGGTGTCGATGGTGCCCTTGCCGGCGGAGACAGCGGCGGTCAGCATCAGACGAGGACGGTTGGTCTTGGTGGCCTCCGCCTCGAAAGCAGACAGCAGCTCCTGTGCACACAAGACCAGTCAGTCAATTCAAGCAGTGAATTGCAATGGTCATTTGGTTTCACAAATTAATTATGATACAGGCCAATATTAAAATCATGCTAATGAGTCAAAATATTTAAAAAATAGATAAATAAAAAATAAGTGAATGATGTATTATACACAAAAATGAGTGACTGGCTTACAACTAAATGGCTAACCTTTTCTTCATATAATAGAAAACACACTCACACAGACAGACAGTTTTATATGAATGCAACCTGTAGGTCATGAATAAATAATGTAGTGTGTCATGTAAAGTGCTCAACGCCCCCTGCACACACACACACACACACACACACACATATTGTGAGCTGTAGTTGTGACCTGGGCGAGGGTGGTGTAGCGAGTCTTGTCAATGGCAGGGCTGCCTCTGGATCCAGGGTACTCCCAGTCAATGTCCAGACCGTCAAACTCGTACTGCCTCAGGAACTTGATCACGGAGGTGATGAAGGTCTGACGGTTAGCACTAGTAGACACCATAGCAGAGAACCTGGACAGGGAGACAATATCCATGATTCACTAGATTCCCTACTGGTCTCACTACAAGCTGTTTACTGTTTACTGTTTATGGCTGTTTATGTGATAAGTAAAATAACTTGAATTTGAACTTGAACAAACAAATCAGAAGACAGAGCAAAGGAGAGAGAGAGACAGAGAGAGGATGGGCAATATAAATCAGAAGAGATAAAACAACTTGGGGAAGGTTGTTTACTTCCTTAGCTTATGAACAGTCACTGCAGTCACAGACCTTAGAGAAATCTCCTGAGTTCTGGAATCTGTACTCACTTAGGGGTTCCCATGTTCCATCCACCGATGGCCAGAAGGGTCTTCAGTTCGCTGTTCCTGTGGGACACATCAGAACATTGGGCATTGTTCCAAGGGCATTGGATATGTTTTAGGGAAGTTATGGTCTGAACACGGCAGTCAGCTGTGGTGTGGAGATTTTTTTCTCTTCTTTTTAAATATATATATATATAAAAATCAGACTGTAGTCTAAACAGAAGGGATTTATTTCCTTATATAGCATTGGTAAATGTTAAATTAAGGTTATTTTATCTTTGGAGATCATATATAAGAATATAGTTTTTAAAAAAATGCTTATCAACAAAATCCACCACACGTGTTCTTCTACCTCCGGTTTCCTATCAGAACCCAGTTACACTACAGACAGCCGTGCTGATTTGGTCCACCTTTACACAGCTGGTCAACCGGGGTTGGTTGCGTACGTTTTGGTTCATGTGTAGCTTATTGCTACAGATACTCACTGGTTCTTGAGGGCCTGGAACTCAGCGTAGAGTTTCTCGTCGTCCCACTCAAAGCTCTTGATCTGGTTGTTGTCCATGGTGGCGAAGGCATAGATCAGGTGGTCACAAAGGCACGGGTCGATGTTGGTGGGGAAGTACTTCCCAGCTCCGGGCCTGTACTGACCCCAGTTGGTGAAGTAACATGACAGGAGATAGGAGGATCCTGGGATACACACAGAGAGGAAGAGAAACATCACTACAAGGCCTGACACAATGATAGACACTCACATGGTGTGTGTGTGTGTGTGTGTGTGTGTGTGGGAGAGTGGTCTTACCTAGCTGCGCATGCAGCAGGAGAGCCAGTCCTGTTGCAGACAGAGAGGAAAGACAACCAGCCATTTTTATTCCTCATCATGACACATGTATGACATTCACTGCTTTTGGACTAATTACAAACAAGTAGTCCATCTGGCCATTCATCTGTGACTTGCATTACATTGACTGTTACCGTTAAAAAAGGAAGTTATGTCCAGGCACATAATTATTTCAGGTATAGATAAGAGATTGGTAGACAAACTGTTATAATGAGTTATAACTTGTTATAATAAGTGCCAATGGATACATGGATAAGTTCATAAATTCAAATGTTCATTTCTGCATCTTAGAGGGTAAAGACATGTTGCTTACAACATTTCCTGTGAGGTACAGAAATCTTTTGCTTTGTTGCAATCTATTCATTAAGGCATTCTGTTTTGTCTTTGAGTTTTTCTGCCCACCTACACAAATGTCTACTTTAAAGATGATATAGTTGTAGTATTGCTAATCCAGAATAAAGGTATGTGTCAATGTGGATTTGTAAAAATTCTAAAATTTTACAATTTGTACAGTTTTTCTTTGTTATAGTGAAGTCTGGAGTTCAAGGAGTGACTTACCAACGCAAATGAGAAACTTGCCCATGGTGCCTCTGTACAATGATCAGTGGGCAGCCGTGGCCTTATATACGCTCAGACCATCACCACTTATCGCCCAATCTCACCCAACAACGTTTACTCAGGGGCTAAAACAATCATACATCCCTTACATCAGCAAGATGCAGGTGCTTGTCCAAGGGAATTTCTTCTACGTTCTCTCTTTGTGAGTCCGATAATGCGCCCTTGATTTGAGATATGCTGTCAGCGATATTTCCCTTACTCAGCACCTGTTCTTTTACTACCTGTCCAAATGCATCCATGCCATTTGTTCAAATTATATTAGACAAAAAACATGCATCAACCTCCTACATCTGACTGCCATTCAACCTCCTACATCTGACTGTGATTCAAAATTGGGGGCTGTATGGGGGCAGCCGTGGCCTACTGGTTAGCGCTTCGGACTTGTAACCGGAGGGTTGCCGGTTTGAACCCCGACCAGTAGGCACGGCTGAAGTGCCCTTGAGCAAGGCACCTAACCCCTCACTGCTCCCCGAGCGCCGCTGTTGTAGCAGGCAGCTCACTGCGCCGGGATTGTGTGCTTCACCTCACTGTGTGCTGAGTGTGTTTCACTAATTCACGGATTGGGATCAATGCAGAGACCAGTTAGTTTTAAGTTTTTAGAGTTAAGTTTTAAGCCCCATATCAGTAAAGTTACTCAGACAGCCTATTTCCACTTGAGAAACATTGCCAAAGTGAGGCCCTTTTTAACTCAACAAGATGCAGAAAAACTAATTCACGCCTTTATCACTAGCAGGTTAGACTACTGCAATGCACTTTTCACTGGTCTTCCCAAAAAACATCTAAAGAAATTGGCACTCATACAGAACTCTGCGGCTAGACTTTTAACTAAGACTAAGAAGAGAGAACACATCACCCCTGTGTTGGCTGAACTGCACTGGCTCCCTATTTCCTATAGAATTGGTTTTAAGGTTATGTTAATTACTTACAAAGCTCTGAATGGCATAGCACCTTCATATATCTCTGAGCTTTTAATATCTTATCAACCACAAAAGGAAACTTAGATCATCAATTCTAATCTTTTAATCGTACCCAAAGTGCTCCACAAACAAAGTGGAGAAGCTGCTTTTATCCATTATGCCCCCAAACTATGGAACACCCTGCCTCTGTACATCAAGCAGGCGAGTTCAGTAAATATTTTTAAAAAAGATCTGAAAACATACCTGTACAGGAAAGCTTTTAGTTAACTCATCTTATCCTGTAGACTACTTTTTCAGATTATTCTACATCTGCTGCTATTGGAGGGCGCAGCCAGCCAGAAGCAGATGGGCTCCCCCTATTAAGTCCGGTTCTGCTCAAGGTTTCTTCCTGGAATATGGGAGTTGTTCCTTGCCACAGTTGCCATATGGCGTGCTTGTGGGGGGTAAGAGGGTTAAGGCTGCCAGTCTTATGACGTCATTTTCTATATTTTTGATATGTTGCTGAGTGGATCATAAACGGCCCCAGCAATGAAGAAAAGTGATTGATAATGACTGACTGACTATTATTGTGTTACATGCTTCAAATGTAAAACACTTTGAGCTGCATTCTGTGTATGAAAGGTGCTATACAAATAAAGCTTATTATTATTATTATTATTGTTTTGCACCTAATAAATGGAACAAATTATAGTTTGCGTCACTAGACCAATTTAAGGGTATAATGGCTGTTATACAGCAGTCTTGCTCATCATCTGCATCGAATGTACCAATAGGTCAACAAACTGTTGTTTTATGGTAAAGGACTATGTGGAGACACCACTAGGGATGAATTAAACATGTATTTAACTAATTAGTTAATCTTACAGAGGCAAGGAAAGAACTTTAGCACACTCCATACACTGCACATTCAACATGGCAGCTATTACATACATATAGTGCCTATAAAAACTATACAACCCCCTTATATGGTCTATAGGCTGCTGTTACTACAGTTGATGTAAACTCTCTGGGAAGATAGAAAGGTCTATACAAACCTAGCGTTCATGGGCTTCAGAAAAAAACTTTTTCCCAGTGAAAACATCATCATTACGCATCATTCACGTCACGTAATGTGTGAGTCAGAGGTCGGAAACTGGGGCTAGATTTTGCTAACAGGGGCTCGTCATCACTTTTGTCGTCACGTTGTAGTTCGTTTGTAGTCCTTGTGGCCTTTCATGTCCAACAGTTTTAATGTGAACTTGGGAATTTGCCGTTTTTAGTCACTTGAAAGCTGTATATCTTTCTTTCACAAGTGTCTTACACTATATTTTAAGCATATAATATAATAATCCTTGTTTATTTAGGATTAGTGAGTGTATGTTTTCACCTTTGTTATGGCATCCGTGTTTGTCACACATTCCGACGGCAAAGCACATGTACACTTGCTGTGGGAGAAACAAAGTAGCCACAGGGGCGGTCCTTGTCATTCCGAAGTGCCATGAATGCACCATCTGGTTAAGTCATTTTCCGACGAGTGACCGTCGCAGGAAGTTGCGTCATAACAAAGGGACACGCATGGTAAGAACCAGAACATACCCGACAGCTATGCGCGACAGCATACTGGCTACTGCGGCGGCTTGGGTAAACTAAATAGTTTGTGTCTTAGATTGTATAAATATTTTCATGTTGTCTTGGATTGTATTGGTATTGTATAACTTGATTCAATGCATAAATAAAAACCACAATAAATAAAAACCGAAACGTCTTTAGACATTCGTCGTCCTTTAGCCAATAGCCTATTGTATTTGCGTTAGGAAGTTGACGAATTCTCCATGTCCAATTGTAGCCTATTAAATAATTGTGTAAATAATTAGTAATATCCATTTCTAATAGTGACCTAATTCAGAGTTGTACAGAGCTTTATGCATGAATATAGAAGCCTTGTAGGCTTCTGAAAGTAGACTAGCCTACTATCTTGTCCAAACTTTGCATTGTTGTGTAGGCTAAATATTGTATTTCCAGCATATGAACTGCAAATAATTCCTTCAGAACTGCAGTTCACTAAGTGTGGAGTTGTTGAGTGCAACTCGATCCAAGAACCCACAGGACAAAATATTTTAATGCTTGCAGGATTATTTTTTTTTTTATTAAGAATCACTCCCCTTCTATTTCAGCCTACAATATGTGTGGTCTGAAGTGAGGTCTTTGGTGTGGTCCTCTGCAAACCTCTTCTCCGAAATCTGTCAAAGAACAACAATCCACAGAGATCCACAGAATTACATGACAAAACAGCCATTTATCCATTCAGTGGTTGCAAACAGAACAAAATGAGAATGTGCTTTATGCAAATCATTGATTGCTATATGCACAATATGGCCCGGACTGAGTTCAACATTGACTGGGGATGGGCGTGGATACACATGTAACCCCTTCTTAACGGGTGTGTGCACAGGCACTATTACAATACATAAACAATTAATTAAATGACGCAAACAGGATCCTGAAGGTCTCAGCGGTGGAATGGTGAGCTGGCTGAGATTCCTGAATACCAGTAGGCTAACAATTACAGACAATAAATTCAATTGAATAGCGCGGTGCCTCCACTGTAAAAATACTACACTTACCGTATAGCTCGTGTATAGTGTATTCCTACAGAATTTAAATAATCAATGTGAAAATAATAAGACTAGTGGTGAAGGTAGTTAAATGAATTGCCAATACACCCTGGATATAAAGAAATATAATAATTAAATATTTATTTGATAATAGCCACGTCGTGGACGTGACAACCCAATAGCTGAGAAATGTCAGCGAGCGAACAATTCACTCAAGGGGAACCGAACGTTAACGAATGGTAATGTTAAAGGTTAAGCTAAACAGAGACCAGTGTGGAAGACAATACAATATACACAAGTCAAGTTAAATCACAGGAATATACCAATCACAACAGTATTATTAATCATATATAATCAAATAAAACCCCAACCCCCCCAAGCGCTGGCCGTTGGAGCTCGGTGGTGCACAGGACGGCAGCTCTCTGAGCTGCAGGCAGGACAGCAACCGCTGAACGGCTCTCCAACTCGCCGGTGATCCAAGCAGAGACGAGAACGTGTGTCAGTGTAAGTGCAGTTGACGTTACTCACGACCGATCACTCAGAACCGGGAGATTCCGCTCAGTCCTGACACAGAGGAATCGGAGGCAGCCATGTCCCAGCTAGCCGAGAATGCGACTCCGGTGGAGGATATTGCTGCAGTCAGCCTGCAGTGCACACCTCAACAGCAGCAGCGGGTAGTTGGCGGTTGGCACTCTGGTGGGCTCAGCACCAGAGGCAAAACGCAGTCGTCCTTAGGAGGTCTGGCTCCGGTGGGCCCAGCACCGAAGTACAAATCGAGTCCGTCTCCGAAGGAGAATGCAACAGGAGCTAGCTAGCAGGTCAGCTACCCAGGTCAGGATAGCTTCAGCTACAAATAGCACTCCTAGATATATGAATAGCACTGAACAAATAGCTAGCTAGACAAATAATAGCAGACCGGTAACTTAAAAGAGAAGGGGTAAGCAAGTACGATGCGCTGATGTTACGGAGTAAGTGGGCCTATGAACTTGTCCAATGGTCTCCACAAACTACAGGCAGCAAAGTATCCTCTCTCTCTCCAGTGCAAACCCGGACCGTGACTCATGAGCCTTCTCCTCTCTGAGGAGATGGAACCTTCACATTCCCGCGATTTCGCGGGCATAAACAAATAACAAATAATCATTGGCTGCTTAAACAATTCAAATAAAAGCAAAACAAACAAAGACATTTGATTGGTTCACACACAGAATGTAGTAAATCACAGTAGTAAGTAAGTTACAAAGCATTCTGGTACATGGAGTAAATACAGTACAGGTTATTAAATTGTCAGCTTTTACAGGTGCTTACACACAGTTCAGTATGTCTCCTGGTGGAGGCATATGTCTGGACTCACAGGGCAGATGTCCTCCTGCTTTCTTTTGAGTGGAACTCTGAAGACTGGTGGAGCACCCTCTGTGGTTGCTCTGCCCTCCTTGGTGAAATGGGCAAGTTTTTTGCCATATTTGTAATTGTGTAGTGAGAAAACACTTGAGAAAACACATTTGAATTGTGGGATTGTCTAATCTTTGGTTATTAATTAATTAATTAAATAATTAAATTCTAGTCTAACATGGTAACAAATAACGTTAAGTGTACCCTTCTATGCCGACATTTTCAATAAGGACAGCGCACCACCATCGCCTCAGGGCAGGCATGTCATTCTGGAGAGATATAACAACAAACCCTATTACTTAATCAATAATTCAAGGATAAAAAATGTTTTGCATTTTTGTGCTGCAGGTATTGTTGTTGTTTAAAGAGATGGTGAAAAGCAGGGCAATACAGACAGTCTGTTTCCAAAACCATTTAGCTGATGTTGAAAAATAAACTGTAACATTTATCTCGTTTTGTAGTGTCATTTTGAAGTATATGTTTGCCAGCAAAAGCTTTTCAACAAGCATCATTTCAAACTGAATTGACCGGTGAAAGTGGCTATACTCTAATGCAGGGGTCTCCAACCTTTTTGGGAATGAGGGCTACCTGAAGACCCAAAATCATATGGAGGGCTACTCATTTGAAACGAACAGACTCTCACCCCTTTTTTGCGAAGGTAGTCCTCCTAAATAATAGGCCTATGTGATAGTTTTTACTTTTACTTTTAAATGATCAATATTGTGTAGTCCTATAAGTCTTTATATATTAAGCAATTGTATTTTCATCTGATTCTTCAATACTTTAATATCAATATGCAGCACTACCAACATTTTTGTTCAGTTTGTTCCTTTTAAAGTTTGCATGGGGAATGTAATCAAATTTTTTTGAACAAAAAAACAATCTTTTTGTGCAATTAATAATTTGGGTTACAATTTTTACCCAATTTATACACACCATTATGGATTCAGGGGTTGTTTAAGTTCTGATTTCAGTGGACAATTTGGTTTTAACATTTCAATAGTAATCGCCCACACCACCCTAACATATGAAGACGCCTTTTAAAGGTATTGCATACCTGAAATTTCTCCATGATCTCACAAAAAGGGTAATGCACAGTCCTGCTCAGTCATGCATGCCACAAAATTTTCAGCGCTATTATACGGCAGTAGCCTACGGAGGAGAAAAGGCCTGTGAGCTAAAGCAATCGTTTTTCAGTCCTTGAACAATCATGCAAGTAGCCTAGAAATCTAGACGCGCCAGGCTATCATGCAAGAACCGTATTTGAAGAACATGGAATGGCCACAGAACTTTTGCAAAGATATGCTTCCATTGGCTACACCAGACGAACAAGTTTTTTCCCCCTTTACTGTCTATGCGTGCGAGCAGCGTGTATACACTCCGCTTCCGTTGTTGTTTAAAGATTGAATGGGAAACGGATTTGGAGCCAAAGGCTAAAATTTAACGCAGCTACAATTTGTAGAGTATCACCAATATAATTTTAATGTTTCAGATGTATGGCTACATACATTCTTAAAATGTTTCTGGTCTAGACTTAAATATCTATTGAAAACTTCACAATGGAGCATGTTTTTAGAGCGTGATCTGCAGGCGACCTGTTGGCTATTTTTAGAAGGTGCGCTGGGGGCGCCTCATAGCCGTCCCGCGGGCACCGTGTTGGAGACCACTGCTCTAATGTAACCATAGAAACCTTTTGAAATTGCAAAGGGAAGGCATGCATCGTTAAAGGAACCGTATGTAGGATTTTGGCCAAAACTGGTACTACAATCACTTTCAAAATACTGTAGAGCGGTGTACACCGCAGATGTGGTAACTAACTAATTGTCATATGATTCTGTGTTCTTGTCATTGTGCGTGTTTGGCTACTTTCCAAATAAATACTTCTTGCCATCATACAAAACAAACTGGTATAGACAAATTAAAAATATTAAAATAAGTAATAACACATTTAGCTTACAATTAAGAAGATTTAAACTACAGACCTTTAGAGGGAGGGATCATTGAATAAAGACACGATCACATGGCTGAGTTATGATCTTTTAATATTTTACCAGAGAACACCCATGAGTTTGTGTGTGTGTACAGTATGTGTGTGTGTGTGTGTCCGAAGGAAGCTGTGGTGGTTTTCTTTCTTTTTAATGTGTAAAAACATTAAGATAAGTATTTCTTTGATTTAAATAATTTATTTTTAATGTGTGAAAAACATTAAGATAAGTATTTTTTTGATTTAAATAATTTATTTCAGAGTATGAATCTGCATATCATTGATTAACTAATTAATAATCGGATTTCTGAAGATGAAAACTCATTAACAAAAGTAGGAGTTTTAGTTGATGTAGTTTGACTTTGTTCAGATAACTTGCAGTTGTCTCAACAGTTGTGTCTAGACTGTCATATACAGAGTAGATGTCACCCAAGGGGAATGACAAGGGCTGGAATGGGTTCTGTTCTATGTTCTTGTGATAGTTTTTAGATTTTCAAGAAGTGTTTAAGTGTTTAGCATTTTGTTCCTGGTGAGGCAGATGGTGCCTGCCTTCACGTTTAACTCTGCAAGTTGGCCATGCTCATCCAATATGTGATCTATCTGTAATGCGAGGGAAAACAATGTAATGCCATTCAAAAGCTTATGCAGTACATCTATCCATCTATATGTATACACACCCATATACACTTGTAAAGACATACCACTAAACCCTGAAGCGGATGATGACCCTTGGGGGTCCATGAAACCCTGCAGGGCATGAGATTGCCAATGGAGGTCAGCTCTGCACATGCAGGTCCACATGTATGCTCCTCCACAGACACACTGTGATCTGTGTCTCTGTGACCGATGCACTGGCTTTTAACAGGGACATCACGAGAGGCTACAAAATTTTGCAATTTCAAATAGCAATTACATACAACTGTGAACATAATGTACACAATGAATATTTTACTATAAATAAATTGTAAACACAAGAAACATTACCTTGTTGGCCAAACCTTAACTTCCCATTGCAACCGATGTACAATGGCATTGGGGTCTGTTTCTGTACGGTCTGTTGTGCATGCCTGGTTTATTTTTTGGTTGTGAAGGTGTGTTACAGTACGTGGTTGAAGTTTTGTGCTTCTCTTGGACCCCGTTTACACGAGCATGTGTATTTTTATAAACGAAGACATTTCCCTACGTTTGAGCCTTTCATTTAGACGCAAACGGAGAATTCGCCCCGTAAAACGGTTATCCAAAAAAACTCCGGCCAAAGTGATTTTTTTGGAAAACTTTGTTTATGCATTTGGTTGTAAACTGTGGTAAATGGAGTTTCGGGCAGCCGACGTCACAGTATGCGACAGAAGTACACCAAATGTGCGACCAATGTTTACATTTACATGTTCTCACGTGCGACTTTTCAGGGTTCTGATTGGTTAATGTGAGCTTGAGCTTATCGTTAGACTGCCACTGTGGTTTGGCGTGCTCATGACTGTATGTACACGGGTTCGTGTAAACACAATTTAAAAATAAACGGTCTCGTGTAAATGCAGTTTTATTTGCAAACGTAGATGGCCAGATATTCGTTTAGGAAAATACCCTGCTTCGTGTAAATGTAGTCTCAGCCCCGTTACATTATTCGTTGAAACGTAAAAACAAGTCCCTTAATTCAACTGCTTTTCCTAAGGCTAAATCTAATGTGGGTCTATGTGTTTCGACACTTCCTTTGACGTCTCGGAAAGATGATAATTTTAGTCAGGCTTTTGTACCATTCATTATGGACGGTTTTTGCAGTTTGCTCGAAGATCCTAATGTGCACATTCCTATTAAAATTATTTGTGACACAGCTGCTTCGCAGAGCTTCATTTTGGAGAATGTCTTGCCTTTTAGTGAAAAGTCTCATACTGGTGCGAGTGTCTTAGTACAGGGTTTCGATATGGGATTTGTTAATGTGCCTTTACATGAGATTTCACTCTCTTCTGATTTAGTCAGTGGCACTGTTAAAGTGGGTGTGCGCCCCTCTCTTCCCGTCGCCAATATATCACTTTTGCTTGGAAATAATTTGGCCGGTGGGAAAGTATTTCCTAAACCCTTGGTAACTGATAATCCTGTTGTGATTTCGACTACTCAAACTTTATGTCCTGACGATATGACTGAAGTTTCCAGAAGTGTTTCACACTAATGTTGTTACGCGAGCCATGGCGCAAAAAGCCAAAGAGACTTCTGTCACTAAGCGCAGTGGTGAGCCTTTTGATCTTTTTGATACTTTTATTGCTCATCCTCTGACTTCTATTAGTAGTGAAATTGCTGCCAAGTCTGCTCCAGTAGCTAATGTCCCTTGCGTTCCTAAATTGTCTCTCAGTCGCTTCGATCAAAAATAATGATCCCTCTCTCTCTCCTCTAATTGCGGAGGCCGTGTCTGAGGAAGACGTTAAGTCTATGCCTCATGGCTACTTTCTTCGTGAGGGGATTTTGTTGCGCAAATGGAGGCCGCTTGAGGCTTCTGCTGCTGATGAATGGCGTGTGTTGAATCAGGTTGTCGTTCCGAGGCCCTATCGTAATGAAATCCTACGCCTTGCTCATGACCATCATTTTGCCGGACACTTAGGCATTAATAAGACATCGGATCGCATTTTACGTCAGTTCTTTTGGCCAGGTCTAAAAAGTGATGTTGCGAAATATTGCAAGTCGTGTCATATATGCCAAGTAACGGGAAAGCCCAACCATCTTATCCCTCCAGCTCCATTACAGCCGATACCTGTTATGACTGAACCGTTTGAACATGTAATTCTTGACTGGTCAGTTGCCGCGGATTAAGTCTGGAAAAGAATATCTGCTCACAATTATGTGCACTCGTTTTCCCGAGGCTATCCCACTAAGAACGATCGATGCCATCATTAAGGTACTCGTGGTGTTTTTTTCTATCTTTGGCCTCCCGAAAATAGTGCAGACTGACCAGGGCACTAATTTCATGTCTAACATGTTTAAACAAGCCATGCATCAACTAGGCATTCAACATATCACTTTTAGCTGTTATCACCCGCAGACACAAGGTGCACTTGAACGTTTTCATTTGACGTTAAAATCCATGCTCTGTGTGTTTTGTCTCGAATTTAAATGCGATTGGGATGAAGGCATTCCTTTTGCCTTGTTTGCCGTGCGGGAAGTGGTTCAGGAGTCATTGGGTTTTAGCCCATCTGAGCTTGTGTTCGGGCATACTATTCGTGGCCCGTCGAAAGTACTCAGGGAATCGATGTTGACCGAGGATACATCTTCTCTTCGCAGTTTGTCTGACTATGTTTCCAAAATTCGTGTAAGGCTTAATCGTGCTTGCGAACTGGCTAAGGAAAATCTTGGCAGTAGTCAGAAACGAATGAAACAGCGTTATGATCAGAAAGCTGTACTGCGTGAGTTTAAACCTGGTGATAATGTGATAGTGTTTCTTCCTATTCTGGGCTCTGCTCTTCAACCACTCTACACAGGTCCCTATCTTGTTGAAAAACGAGTCGGTGATGTTAACTATGTTATAGCTACACCTGACAGGAGGAAAAGATCTCGATTGTGTCATGTTAACATGCTTAAGGGCTATTGTGAACGAGATGACGCTGCCGACGTTAAATCTCTCTGTACTAAACGCTCGTCCGTGTCTGTTAATAGAGTGATGCACCAGTGCATCTGGTGCTGTAATTGTCACCGCTCTGCCCGTGACCTGTCAATCTGCTGACTCTACTTCAGCACCAACACAGCATGGACCTTCTGCGTTGCTGCTTCATGAGGAGGGTGTTCGTGGCCCTGCCACAGAGGTGGTTGAGGGCAGATTGAGAAATTCTGAAATTCTCTTGGATTTAAATTCTTTTTTTTCACATTTGTCTAATTCAGAGCGTGAAGATTTAATTGTTCTCTTTTCTTCTAACTTGAATCTGTTCTCTGATGTTCCAGGTCGTACCCTAGCCATCGCTCATGATATTGACGTTGGGGATAGTAGATCCATTAAGCAACATGCTTATCGCGCCAACCCACTAAAACGCCTTCAGCTTCAGAAGGAATAGCCTAGAACTTGGGTAGGCCTAGCGTTCAGTAGCCTATGCACTTGCGGTGATAGCCAAAACTAATGTGAATCGCAGACTATCCTACAACCAAAGAAAGTAAAGCAGATTATTTGTACCTGCGTTAGCCAAATAAAGGACGGGACTGCACCCTTCACAAACCGGGTTTCCTTGCACTAGCCATTTTCGTCGTAGCCTATTCTGTCTGTTTGTATAGCCTACAGCATGCAAGCTTTGGTCAATTTCTGTAACAGAAACAGTGCCACCTCTAGGCCTGGGATATGAAGTAACGTGTTGAGTCGTGTTGAGATGGATCCGTTTGGACTTGCACAAACGGATTATTGCAGATTATTGACATTGCACAAACATTGGAAACACATGTAGAACACATGTACAGAAATATGCCAGATTTAACCTGAAACTAAACAGCACCTGACATTAAAAATGGAAATGTACCTCTGGTAACTGCTGACATGCCGTAAACAGTCCCATGGCGGTTCTCCAACTTTCTCTCACCCAAAGCTGGAGGACATGGACCAGGGCAATAAGGGCATACTTCCTCTGTTGCTTCAAAGCTGGCAGGTACTTCCTTTTCAATTCATGAGGTAACTGCTGGTACTTTTTTGTGTTGCCATAAATATTCAGTCATTTGACTGCAGTACTGCTGATGCAGTCTCTTTGATGGAGTCTTTCTGACACTCTTCCCCCTCCTCACCAGATGACTGGTGGTGTGTGTGTTTCAACAGGTGGGGTCTCTCCTGAAACACCCACCATATACACATACACCGGTGTGTGCATTTTTCCGATTTCTCATTGGCACTGGCAGTGCCACTGGCCCTTGCGGGTGTCGAAAGATAGAAGAATTTGCATGAAATCGCGGCACACGGATGACTCGCCTGAAATTCGCTGGCCGACAATTGATTTCACAACACACTCTAAAAAACATTGGGTTAAAAACAACCCAATTTCAACCCAATCACTGGGTAAATAGTGGTCAAGCCCAGCACTGAGTTATATTAGCCCCGAAAATTGGGTTGTTCGGTCAACCCAATGAGTTGGGTTGATAGTCTAACCCAAACATTGGGTTATCGTAACAACACTGTTAGGTTAAACCTACATAATTGTTGGGTAGGCTATCTTATATAACCCAGGATTTATATTATTTTCACTGTCATTTCTGGGTTATGCTGACCTAATTTATGGGTTATTCTAAGTATCTTATTTTTCTCCTTAATCCAATCATATTAATTGATAATAATTCAAATAAATGTTTGCAAATCATTAATGTTACAATATAATGTTTTAAAACCCATCCAATGGGCAACAATAGCCATGCAATGAAATAAAACAGTTCGACATTTATTTATTTTGCAGTTTATTTTTTGAACAGATAGCTAGAAAAGTTAGTGATACTTCCATGAAGGCAGGCAGATTCCACCGTCCGTTTTGGGGATCACACCTGTGAATCAAAGAAAAAAAAAGAGTGCATTAATCACTGTTATTTACAGAACTTTATTTGAAGATTTCCATGAACCATTATCATTGAATGATGTTGACAAACATTAAAAATCCACCATGCGACAAAATATTAGCGCAACACACTCGGAAACCATGACCACCTATGGAGTTGTTATAATTATAGCTTCTAGTTCTAGATGCTAACGTTACCGGGTAACGTTAGCTAAATGACTGTCTGATGCTACAACCAGAGCCCGTCTTCTTTGCTACAACCAAAAACACCCAGTAAAGTTAAGTTACATGGCTATAATATGAAGCTACCCTGAATTTTAGTTTGTTGTAAAAGTTCGTTTTGTTTCTGTCAGCAGTTCATACCCAGTGAACAAAGAACTATGTTTTTATGAGTCTGTCTTTGTGTATATTTAACACGAACAGTAATTGTAAGTTAGTACTTCTATACTCTTTGGGCTGAACGAAATTGACAGGCAGAATATCCATTCATATCATGAAGGGTAGAAGCTAGCTTCTACATCTCTGGGTGGACTTTTAAAATCCGTCTGGATAAAACATCCGCCTGGATAAAACAAAAAAGTTAAAGATACATACCATACGAAATCGCCTGATTTCCATTGCATACTGACAGCTGGTGGACTGGACGGTTGGAAGAATAACAATGTTTTTTCGAATTCTCAAATAACTATGCAGCTGTGTTAAAGTCACCCAGGTGCTGGGTAGTGTCCTCCACGTCGGGTGGGAGAGAGGAGGGGCGCTGTTCTAAACTATCAACCCAACAAGCTGGGTTTCAGAAAATAACCCAACATGAGTCAAAACAACCCCACAAAATCCCCTGACAGCCTCAACCCAACGTTTCGGTTGAGAAAATAACCCAGTATTTTTTAGAGTGCATGAATGGGAATCCTGGGGCCACTTGCGTCTTTTGGTATAACAAAAATTCAATTTTTGGAATCTACACAAATGACCGTTGGATGTTATTGGCCGTGCTGCATAGCCTGGTGACGCCTCAAATTTGATCGGTTGTGAAATTTGATGAAGCACTCAGGGCATTTTGGCTGGTCAGGATCCCCTGATGTCTTCGTTGCTTTCTCTGACTGGGCAGATTCCTGACTTGGCATGTTGGTGTTTAGTTGTTGAGTCTGTTGAGTGACATTAACACCTGCAACATGAACAGGAGAAAATAAAAGCAAAACAGGAGAACACTTTAAAGGAACACTGCAGGTTTTTTAGCTTAATATGCAAGTTTTTTTTAGCTTAATTTACCTTAATTTAGCAGCTTCAGAGTCATTGGAATGGTTATATGACTTTTTTCGGGTTGAATGGTGGCCGTCTCGCTTCCCCCTAGCGCCTGTGAGCGGAAAAACCACCCTTGCAACTGTGGGCCGGCGGGCCGATGGCCTCAGTATCAGGTATAACGAGTGTAACAAATTGCTTTACTGCATTCAAATACACATACACGCCAGGCACCGGCTAGAAAAAGGTAGCGATGGAGTTTCTCAGACATTCGTCATGACAGAGCAAGCGAAAAATAAGCAAAAAAAAAAAAAAAAAAAAAAAAACAGTAAGGAAATTGCCAATACTGCATAGTTTACCGTTAAGGGCAGAAGAAGAGATGACAATTTGTACAAACCGTGATGGGAAAGGTGTCTCTTCAAGACATCAGTACGGGGAAAAACCTCCTGACACTTAACCCTTAAAGGTGTAGGTTTTTGAACATTCTAAGTTCCGCAACAATTGAAGGTTCTAAAATTCTATGTTGAATTCAATGAACCCAGATATTCTTTAGAACGTTCATTTCCCAACATTCCGTACTCCTTTAAGGGTTAAGGACAGTGCCAGCGTTCTTCTCCCGCCATCCATTGGCTCAAAAACAGGGAATGGTGAATTTAACTGTAAGGAGAGAGAGTTCCTTCTCATTCACTGACATGGATTCCATAGTCAAGCTATGACTAGTAAGTCTAGTTAAATAAAATAAAAAGTAATAAAAGAATATTACATTGTTAAAGAATAGGTTCTGAAATATACTGACGAACACTGTTGTTTTCAAAATGTGTGGCATATTTTAAGTGTTGAAGTCGCACATGTTCTGCTGTGCACAAGACAGTTTGCCTGCAGTACCTGCAGTTCTCAGTGCCTCCATGCAGTTCTTCCTCTGAGATAAACTCAAAGCAATCTGCACAAACATAGGCATTAGAATCTGAAGCTGATGTAGCGTGCCTATATAAAAAGCATTAATACCTTTGGATATTTTCCCCCAAATCATGGTCAAAGTGATGTGTAATGTGTGTAAAGTGATGTAATGTGTTAATTAATTAAGAAAATATACTTAAGTAAGAACTTACTTAATAGACTTAAGTGTCTCACAATTAGACACATGTCAACAAGGTATCTTAACGTACAAAATTAACGTTTATCCGGTATATAACGTTTATAAGTAGTAGCCAAGTAGGCCTATGAGTTTATCCTACAGACAGCCTTTGAGCAATTTGTAGGGAAGTCAGTCTTAATAACATTAGCCTACTTAATAATATTTCACAATACAATCCAAATCAAGCAAGCGAACAACCAAACAAACAATCCATTGTTGCGTTTTGTGTCCACTCTGGTGTCTACGGGGCTCCCGTAACACAGTAGAGATCGCTACTCCTGTAGGTGTGGGTGTCGCTCGTCTTCGGACTGTGACGATTTCACAGGGTAAAAGAGGAAGTATCTTTCAGTGTGTGTGTCTGATGCGAGGGCCCCTTTTCGACGGGTTTAGGATGTACGAGAGGATTGACTTGATTGAGAGGCTCTCCCTATCTGAATCAAAATCCCTAATTTGGGGTTTAGGGGCTGGAAAATAGACCACTTTAGAGTCTCTCTCTATCTCTTAGTCGCTATTCCCTGTTCCCTTTGACTCGTACTTCAAAATGTGGTTAACTTCACTAAAAGAGGAAGAAATTCAGAGTTGTATTTGCCAGAGTTGTTTGTCATCAAAATCTGAGGGAGGGTAAAAACTCACCACTGTCTAGATCTGAGGGAAAATCAACTACCCTATTATTTTGGGAGTTTTGTCAAATTGAAATTATATAAGAACTTTAATTAACTTTAAACTTAACTTTAAATTATATAAGAACATATAAGAACTTTAATTGACCACAACGGATCTATAACAATTTAGATTCTATCCCTAAATACACTTGTATTTATCAGACAGATTTCCTTATCTTCGCTTGGGTGTGTGACGTGCATTTAGACCACAACGGGTCCTAGACTTTAGCTTCACAAACAATTTGTCGCGACAAATACATTTGCCAACAAAGCCTATTTGGTTTTTTGTCTGCCCTGGAGCATAGGACTTTCCTTCCCAAATGCCTGGCTGAGTTCACTACTCCTGTGTATGTCAGTGCGTGCGCAGTATGTTTTTTGCCCATATACAGTGTCTTAGAAAGTAGCCCTCAAACGGATGCCTACTTACCCGGAGCGAAGTCAAGTCTTTGGAGCAGAGGCCCTGTTGCAAGGCATACGGGGTTCTCAGCAACACAGGAGAGGCAAAAAAATATGAGAAAACGCTAGATGGTCTTTTTACAAACCCCTAATCAAAGGTTAGTTTTTTGGCCTCTCCTATTGCGTCCGAGGCATTTTGATTGGCGTCCGTTTGGGAACGCCCTTTGGAAATGGGCTGTGAACGAACCTTCCCCAGACCCACTCTCAGTTACAACTGAGAAGGGTCTGGTTTTAACCGGGCTAGGGTTTCTCACGCAAAATACGGAAAATGTCAACATTCGTCCCCATTAACGTTGGAAGGGTTGGAGCAACAAAGTAGCCTACTTTATTCATGCCTAACAGCCTATATTCATTTTAGGCCAGTCAATCTAGCCCAAAAAGACAAAAAATTTGGAGTGGAACATATTTTTATTTTAGATTAAAGGAATTATCCGGAGTAAAATGCACTTTAGATCAATTTACGGATGATTGGGAGTACATACGTTGAGTTGACATCAAAATCATGTCATTCGGATGTGTTTTGAGAAAGTTCGATTTTACCGTTTTTAGTCAAAACTCGTTAGCCTGGAAGTGACCAGGGCAAGTCCTCTTCGCCGCTACAAAACGCTATTTTTATACCTCTTCTACAGTTCCAAACAACATTACACTTACGTGGTAGTGAGCAGAGGGTTCCTAAAGCCAAACCGAAGTATCCCGAGGTCTTTATGCAGTCGGATAGAGAGTCCAGAATGAATTTCATCATGCCAGTACCTTTCCGGAAATGTTGCTGCTGCAGCTGGCGTCTTTAGGGGAAAGTCCGTAGGAGTCGATTGCCGAGTGTGGAGTAACACGCTCTGGAAATTCACAATTTCGTTGCCGTTTTTTTTTTTTTTTAAAAAACATAGTTTAAATAAAACATAAAAAAGATCCAGAACAACTTAGGATAAATAAACATTACATCTCAGACTCTATAATGCTCATATACGGTTCCTAGAGATGATGAAACTCTTTCTGTTTTCCCTTAGCAATATATATTCGTCTTTCCAGACCAAGGCACTCGGAAAGCTGCTTTACCCAATGTTTCATTGAAGGAGCCTCTACACTTTTCCAATTAAAGCAACACCAAAGAGTTTTTTCTACCTTTAGATAATGTTTCCAAAATCGTTTCAGTGGTTCATCAACTCGTAACAGGGTGAACGGCACTTCTGCATTCACTTCGCGGCCCTCTATCAGCTATAACCGCACTATGTAAGTTTGCCAGATCGGGTAGCGGATCTGTAGTTTGATGAAATGACACATAAGAAACTACAAATGTGACTTGCATCTGATGTCGCAATACATCGTACTTTCATAAAATCATGCAACATATTCTACCTTGTCTGTGGACATTGTTATTTCCAAAGCCAGTGCTGGATAAACAAATAGTGCGTGCGACAGAGGAAAAGTTCTTTGGTGTTGCTTTAAGTGCAGTCACCCTCCTGGCTTGTAGAAGTCCAAAGTCCACCAGTCTAGTCTTTCTTTGCATTTGTATAAAGTTCAATGGATAGATCCCAAGTACACATAGCTAGGCATTCAGTGATATGTTGAGATGAAAGGTCTCTGACAGAGAATTTATAACATCTTTCCAAAACTTCCAAAACTGAATCAATGGACATTCCCACAAACAATGAAAAAGGGTTCCCTTGTTATCTTTACATTTACAACAAGTGTCTGGAATGTTGCCAGACATATGATGAAGTTTGACAGGGGTCATATATGTTCTCATTAACCATTTATATTAGAGGAGTTTAGACCTTGTATTTATTGTCTGTACTTGTGCCTTTAAACAGGCTGCCTTTCAATCCACTTCAGTTATGTCTTCTTGCATGTCATCTTTCCAGGCATTTAACATGTCCACTGCAGATTCTTTAGAAGTAGATATAAGCAAGTTATAATAGATAGAAAGTAGGTGTTTCCTTCCCATACGCCCAAGGGAGACTTCTTCTATTTTTGATAATGGTGGAACGTGTGTAATCGGTTTGTATCTGGATGAGATGAAATGTTTTAACTGCAGATATTTATAGAAATGTTTTGAAAGGATTTGATATTTTTCACACAATTGTCTGAAGGTTAGCAACACTCCATCCATATATAAATCTATCACTCTCTGTATACCTTTTGCATGCCATAATTTAAACCCCTCATCTTTTTTACCAGGAGTGAACTGTTTATTACCCCAGATTGGGGTGAATTGAGAGATTACTGGAGAGTCCCCCATGTGTTTGTGTGCAGCAGGCCACACTAAAATTGTGTTTTTCAGGAAGGGATTTTTTGTTTGTTTTTTCAGTCTTTTTTCATCTGAGGAATATATATAGCTATGTAAGGACAATGGAACGGATTCTCTTTCAATGCTTACCCAAGATGGAGGTGATGCACAAAAATAATGTGTAGCTGATGTTAACTGGGCAGCCATATAGTACCACCTGAGATTTGGAAACTGTAGTCCCCCTCTCTCATATGGCTGATATAGCAGTTTTAGGCGAAGTCTCGCTTTCCTGTTGTTCCAGATAAACTGATTAAACAACTTAGCTAAATTATCATAAAACAATGTTGGTAATGGTAGAGGAAGTGTTTGGAAAAGGTACAGAAATTTAGGTAAAATTGACATTTTTATAACATTAATTCGCCCGATCATAGATATAGGCAAACCAGACCATCGGTTTAATAATTGGGTGACCTGATCTATCAAGGGGTCGTAGTTTGATGAGATTATTTTATTGAGATCTGGAGTAATTTTAACACCCAGATATTTGAAACCTTCACTAGTTGTTGTAAAAGGTGTTGTTACTGTGGGGTTCTTCCTCTATTCCTCATTAAGAAACATTAATACAGATTTAGAATTATTCATTTCATTACCAGAACATTTTCCAAAGCCTTCTAATAATCTTGTCAGGTTTTGGGTGCTCTTGTTTAAATCTGTCTTATCTGCAAATAAAGAAATAAGGTGTTCTCTTCCTCCAATTCTTATGCCTGATATACCTTCATGTGTTCTCGCCGCTACAGCCAGAGGTTCTATTGCTAATGTAAAAAGTAGTGGTGATAAAGGGCATTCCTGCCTGGTTGATCGCTGTAGGTTAAATTGTTTGGAAACATTGTCATTAGTTAGAATTTGTGCTGTAGGATTTGTATATAGTAGTCGAATCCATTGAAGGAATGACTCACCCAACCCATATCTTGGAAGTAATTCTAGGAGATAGTTCCATTCTATTCTATCAAATGCTTGGCGTGCATCTAGAGATAACATTGCAGTGTCTTTAGTGTTATGTTTTTCATATAATATATTCAGGACCCGCCTGATATTGTGATATCCCTGTCCATTTCTAACAAAACCTTGTTGATCATTAGTTATTAGTTTAGGTAAATATTTGTCTAGTCTCCTGGCAAGAGCCTTACATAATATCTTAGTGTCACATTCCATGAGACTTATTCCCCAGTAGGAGGAACATTCAGTTGGGGGTTTGTTAGGTTTTAATATAAGAGTTACAGTAGCTATGCTCAATGAGTCTGGCAACATTCCCAATTCATATGATTCATTATACATGTCTAGAAGAGGCTGGACCAATTTACTTTTAAATCCTTTATAATATTTTATATTTTTAAATACTTTATATAATTCTATTGGAAACCCATCTGGCCCAGGTGCTTTACCACTATTCATGTCACCTATAGCCTCTAAAAGTTCCTCTATTGTTAGTGGACTATCCAGCATTGTTTTATCCTCCTCTGATAATGTCTGCAATTGTAATTGGTCAGGAAAAGTGTTCTGAGCTTCCTCATTTCCATTGTAATTTTTTAGGATCTTTGTCATGATAGAATTCACTCTCTATTTTTTTAATTAGTTTTTCTAATGACTGTATTTCTTGTCTGTATTGTTTATTTTTGTTACTGGAGTTGCTTATAATTTCTCCCATTATGTAGACCTTGAAAGCTTCCCATCTAATACTAGCTGTAGTTTCATCCCTATTTAATTCAAAATACATATAATAAATAATTTTCCATAAGTCTGGATCCTTCAACAAAAATGATTGTAGTCTCCATCTTTTTGGACAATACCCAATCTTTCCCAAAAGGACTTCCATAGACACTGCTGCATGATCACTAATTACAATGCTATTATACCAGCATTTTTTAACCTGAGGTTGTAACTCTATAGATATTAAAAAATAATCAATTTGTGAGTGAGTTTTATATGAGCTAGAGTAACATGAATATTCACGGTTGTTAGGATTACTAACCCTCCAGATGTCATATAATCTAAGGTCTTGTATATAATTATGTAATATATTTCTGGTTCTTGAATGGGTGCTGTCAGTTTGAGTAGATCTATCTAAAACTGGGTCTAGGATACAGTTAAAGTCTCCTCCTATGATGTATAGGCCCTCCAGAGTAGACACAGTTAAGAATAGATTTTCAAAAAAGGATGGGTCATCATCATTGGGACCATATATATTAATAAGGTTTAGTTTTTGTGACATGATACTGACTTGTACTATAATGTATCTCCCATTTGGATCTCTGATGAGTTTTGTTGTCTGGAATGGTATCGATTTGTGTATAAGAGTAATAACCCCTCTAGCCTGACTACTGAGTGAAGCATGAAATACCTGACCATGCCATCTTTTGGTTAACCTTTGCATATCTGTTGCGGTCAGATGTGATTGTTTTCATACAAGAATCTTAGATTTTAGGTCTTGTATCCTGTTTTAATTTATTTATTTTCCTCAATCCCCTAACATTCCAACTTGTTATGTTAGCTATTTAACCATTTTCCTGTTTAGTCTTTTCCATTTAAATATGTCTCCGACTGGGGCACTAGTAATGGAAATAAAAAGAAATAAAATAAAATAAGAAAAAAGGGAAACCCCTTGCAAGTTTACACACACTCAAACACTCACACACACCAAACACTGAACCCAAAATAAACAACCCCTCACTGAACAGTGCCACCCCCCTTCCCCCACTGGGGAAGTCGGACCATAACCTCATTCATCTTCAGCCAATGTACAAGCCAAAAGTTCAGAGGCTACCAGTTGCCACGCGCACCTTCAGGAAGTGGACACCGGAAGCGGATGAGACTGCTTTGAGTCCACTGACTGGAGTGTGCTACTGAATGGAGAGGACTTAGAGGAGGTCACACATTGCACTACTGACTATCTGAACTTCTGTATGGACATTGTTGTTCCCACAAGAACTGTACGCTGATATCCAAATAACAAGCCTTGGATAACCAGTAATGTCAAGACCCTTCTCAATAGGAAAAAGATGGCGTTTAAGGAGGGGGACATGGCAGAGCTGAGGCAAGTACAGGGGGAACTCAAGAATAAGCTGAAAGAGGCTAAGGAGGACTACAGAAGGAAGATGGAACACAAGTTGCAGGAGAACAACATGAAGGATGTGTGGGACTGTATGAAATCTATCACTGGCCTTAAGAAGAGCAGCAGCTCTGTGGAGGG
Organism: Alosa alosa; assembly: GCF_017589495.1. Classification (NCBI taxonomy): domain Eukaryota; kingdom Metazoa; phylum Chordata; class Actinopteri; order Clupeiformes; family Clupeidae; genus Alosa; species Alosa alosa. The sequence goes on from NC_063198.1 coordinate 30,880,097, forward strand.
AGACCTGGACAGGGCGAACCAGCTGAACCACTTTTACAACAGGTTCGATTGCCCATCCCCCAGCCCCCACCCCACCTCATTACCAGTGCAACACTCACCCCCACCATCACTGGATATTGCACCCCTCCCCCGCATGGCGACCACGAACAACGAGGTGACAACGACCTCAGTCAACAGCCATCAGACACACAGACCCCAGATGCTGCCCCCCTCCCCTCCCCCCCTCCATCACTGCTGATCATGCTATCGCACCTCTCCCCCACATGGTGACCACGAGTAGTGCGGCAACAATGGCTTCAGCCAACGGCCATCAGTCTCTAGCCACACGACAACCCTCTCAGAAGCACCTCTCCTCCTCCTCACCCTCCACTCCCCTCATCCCCCCATCATCACAGCTGATCAAGTAAGTTATCTTTTAAAAAATCTTCATCCTCGTAAGGCAGCAGGGCCTGACAGACTGTGTCCAAGGCTGCTCAAGGCCTGTGCTGCTGAACTGGGGGAGCCACTGAAGCACATCTTCAACTGGAGTCTACGTCTCGGAAAAACACTGTGGAAGACTTCATGTCTCACCCCCGTCCCCATGAAACCACACCCCAGTGAGCTTAATGACTTCAGGCCTGTCGCTCTAACATCACATGTGATGAAAACAATGGAGTGACTGGTCTTAGGTATGCTCAGACCCCAGGTACGCCATGCACTAGACCCGTTACAGTTTGCATACCAGGAGAAAGTGGGCGTGGACGATGCCATCACTTATCTTTTACACAGGACACATTCTCACCTAGACAAGGGGAAAAGTGCTGTGAGAATTATGTTCTTTGATTTCTCAAGTGCTTTTAACACCATCCAACCCCTCAGACTGGGAGACAAGCTCTTGCAGATGGGTGTGGACGCTCACCTGGTAACCTGGATTACAGATTACCTGACCGAGCGACCACAGTTCGTCAGACTGAAGAACTGCCTCTCTGTCACTGTGATTAGCAGCACTGGCGCGCCACAGGGAACTGTGCTCTCTCCAGTCATGTTCACCCTGTACACATCTGACTTCTGCTACAACACGAGTCATGCCACATGCAGAAGTTTTCTGATGATACTGCAATTGTGGGGTGTATCAGGGACGAGCAAGAGGAGGAGTACAGAAGCCTGGTGGAGGACTGTACACAGTCTCACTCCCTACTCATCAAAGGTCTGACGCATGGTCAAGGGTCCTTGGCGTCAAATTCCAATGAGAAAGGTGTACCTTCTGCGTTGTTTTCCGACATGGGGGTCCGTCAGATAGACATTCATGTTAATCCCTCATCGTCAAATATAGACGAAAGGAAATAAATGTCCATCAAAGGTGATGCCGTCACGTTAGACTAATGATTTGTTTGAAATGATCTAAAAACAAAAATCACAGACCATCAGAGCCATAGGCTACCTTAGGTTACTTTGATCTTGCATAATTTTATTCAGCTTTGGTGTAGGTAACGTAAGGTAAAGTAGGCTAATAATAATAATAATAACAATAATCTCTAACTAAACTAACATGCGCATATTTCTGTATTGCGACCATTGTAGCCTACAGTTGTAACAGCGCGTAACAGTCGTTTTACTCCCCGTATGCGCTCATTATAATAGGCTCTGCTCCTGCCTAGATTCGAACTCAGAAATGCCTGAAAGTTGCAGACCTGTTCTGGAAATACGTGCATTAACCCACTCAACTGTCAGACAACGCTATCTGCTTCGAGTAGGCCTATCAGGTAGGACTGTACAGTCCTCAGTACACAGTACAGTACAGTACACTCCTCAGTCCTACTGATGGTCTGCGATTTTTGTTTTTAGATCATTTCAAACAAATCATTAGTCTAACGTGACGGCATCACCTTTGATGGACATTTATTTCCTTTCGTCTATATTTGATGATGAGGGATTAACATGAATGTCTATCTGACGGACCCCCACGTCGGAAAACAACACAGAAGGTACACCTTTCTCGTTGGAATTTGACGCCAAAGACCCTTGACCATGCGTCAGACCTTTGACGAGTAGGGAGTGAGACTGGGTTGGGAGGACTGTGCAGTGGTGCAAACTCAATCACCTTCAACTCAACACTTCAAAGACCAAGGAGATGGTGGTGGATTTCCGCAGGTCTAAGCCCGCTCTGCTACCAGTCTCCATTGATGGGGTCAATGTGGAGGTGGTAAGCACCTACAAGTATCTGGGTCTCCACCTGGACAATAAACTGGACTGGTCAGCCAACACTGATGCACTCTACAAGAAAGGACAGAGCAGGCTGTACTTCCTGTTCTACCAGTCTGTTGTGGCCAGCGCCCTCTTCTATGCAGTGGTATGCTGGGGAGGAAGCACAAAGAAGAAGGATGCTGGGCGACTTGACAGGCTGGTAAGGAAGGCTGGCTCTGTAGTGGGAGCTGAACTGGAGTGCATCACTTCAATATCTGACAAAAGGACCCTAAACAAACTGATCAACATCTTGGACAATGAATGTCATCCACTCTACAGCACTATCAAAAAGCAAAATAGCTTGATCAGCTGGAGACTTCGCTCACTGCCATGCACAACTGAAAGGCTGAGGAAGTCATTTGTTCCTAGGGCCATTGAACTGTTCAATGCCTAACTAAAGGGAAGAGGAGAGAGAGACTTCTCTGCTTAGTCTGTCTGCCTCTCCACCCTCTCCACCCTCTCCATGTTTGAGTACTGACTGCCCACTACTGCTTTACTACTGTTTTACTACTGTTTTCCTAATGTCCACAGCCTAATGTTTTACTACTGTTTACTGCTACACTGTTTTTCATGCTATATTAGCACACATGATCAATGGCTGCTGTGGTCAAAATTAATCCAAGACAACTGGTGTGAGACTGCAGCTTTATTCACGACGCCGGGAGCATGTTACCCACATGAAATGTCAAAGTAACAAGCCCACACATCTGTGGGTGAAGCCAACTCTTATACCTTACCCCACACCCATGGAAAATTACAAGTTTTCACCCTCCATTAATCACTTAACCATCTGGTATTTTAACAGAGATAAGAAATGTTTACGACCCCACTTAACCATCTGGTGTTTTGACAAAGATAAGAAATGTTTATGACCCCCCATCCTGAGGGTTACCCACAATTCGCTGACACAAGGGTTAATTTAACTAAACATTCTAACATAGGAGTTTCAGAAAACACAAGGGTCAGAGTAAGGAGATGACAATTAGATTTCACTACATGTATGTAAGGTATACTAAACATTCAATGAGAGACATATAAAATGTATCCCACACTGCGGTCAGGCTTCTGCTACAATACTGAATGAATGAATGGCTATAACCCTATTACCTCAACCTGTTCTTGCACTGAAATAGTTTTTTTATTTGACCTTGTCTACATTATACTTTACTCTCCTATTTGTCCATATTATTTATTCTGGTCTCTAGACCTTACTCTTGCACTCTTGCACTGTTGGACTAATGTTGGACTACTTTTTGCACCTTCACCATGACACTCACTCTCTTGAGCACCTTGCCATGCACACATAACTAAAGGACTATGGTTGGACTACTTTTTGCACCTTCACCATGACACTCACTCCCTTTAGTACCTTACCAGTCCCGGCCCTGTCACTACAAGCGTCTTATGCTTGATCACCCTCAAGCACATTGGACTTTCTTAATTTAATTTATATAGTGTATTTAGTATTTAGTTTTGTTAGTTTTCTTATCTTTCTTATCTTCTACTGTCTTTATTGTACAGTGGAGTTTAATTATATGTTTATACTTATACTTATGTTTACCATTTCTGCTGTGCATGTTGTGTGTGATGTCTATATGCTACTGAGACCCTTGAATTTCCTCTTGGGGATCAATAAAGTATCTATCTATCTATCTATCTACCCCTCCCACAGATTCAAAGTGGATTTGGAGAACGCTGATTTACAGTTTGAAGATCAACTATCAGCGTGAACACACAGCTCTCCAACCATATATCCAAAAACCGTGTTACGTTTGCATAATGAACCCTTATCAAAAATGTCACTTATTTTAAAGACTTGCTTTCAACATGTAGTCTTATACTAAAAAGTTGAAATTAAATTAAATTAATTGTAGCCTTTGAACAACACAATAGCCTACAATATAGGCTAATAAGAGAAAAGGAAAAAAAAAAAAACCTGCATCACCTGCTTTGATTTGGCTACATCTAAATGTCCACCTGTTTCCACCAGACTCACCTGAAATGTCACTCACTCATTGGATCCTCTCCTGTTGCTGCTGCTGCTTGTGTTGGGATGGTTTTGTAGAATTCTTCGGCTTCCTGTGGTGTCGAAAACACACGCACCTTCCCGTTGTAGAAGATCTTAAGTCTGCAGGGATTGTGCAAAAATCCACGGAAGACGTTGATGTCGACAAACAACTGTATAATCGGGTGAAACCCCCGTCGGATGTGTATTGTCTCCGCGGAGAGGTCTTGAGCAAATGTAATCTTGGCCCTATCGTGCTTGACTTCTTGTTTTCTTGTCATCCGGTATACAAGTTCCTTGTCTTGGAAACTTTGGAAGCGAACCAGCACCGCTCTGTTTTGGTTTGGCTTCCTTGAGGCCAATGTGCGATGAACCCGCTCCAGTACGAATGTCTTTTCAGGTAGCAATTCCAACCATTTTGGCAGCATGTCCGTCATAAAGTTGAGGAGTGTTTGGTCTCCCTCTGCTCCTTCTTTTAAACCAAATATGCGCAGATTCTTTCTCCTTCCCGGTTCTCTAGGTCATCAGTTTTTGCCTCAAGGAAAGTGATTTGCTTGGTAGCTGCTTTCAAAGCTGTCTCGACTTTTTCTAGCGCCCTCTCGGTCCGGTCAATGCGAGTTTCGGCTTCTTCGACACGTGCTGTATTAGTCAAAACGTCTTGTTTCATCTCTGTCACTTTCCCCTCCAGAGCAGTCAAAGCATTTGACATTCCGGCCAGTTTTGTGTCAACATTATCCAACTTTGTCCCAAAGTCCGACCGTAATGATTTTAGCTTACTTAGCACATCCATACTAGCATCTTTTTCTGGCCCACTGGATGAACTCGGTTAAGAAATTTTACTTTGTCTGCATCCACGGCCGAAAATATCACACTGCTTAACTGCCGTCGACTTTGACATACCTCACTGCGTCTTTATGAAGGGTTGTTGAAAGCTTGTAAGGGTATTTTTTAAAGAAATATAGTTCACAGTTTCAGAGCTTCTCCTCTAAGCTGCCACCTTGGTCACATGACCTCCGGAAAACCTTCCCATCCTTTCTTGAACTTGATGGTGCACTCTGAAGCTATGAAACATAGCAGATGAAGCTGTTGTTGGCAAGTTGCGAGGGTGGATAGCCGTTTTGCTGTCAGTCACCTTACTATAAAAAAACGTTTCAGTATGAGGTCATTGAGAGAATCTGCTTCTTTGCCTTTGTAGATCTGTATCATTGCTTTTTCCCCTGCAGCAGCAATTTCCTCTTTAGTAGTACATATGGCACAATGTTGATGCGTCCAACTTTTTCCAGGTCTTTTGCTGTAATCTTGACAGGTGGATCCTTCCACATCCTTCCTTTAATTGTGTCTTTTATATAATGTGTCAAGAATGAAACAATTTCATTTTTCATCCAATTTTCAGATTGTGTGTGTTTTATGGTACATTTTATGAATAAATGCCTAATTTGCATATATAAACATAAAATCTCAAAAACTTTTTTCTTTGGTATGATGTCATTAATCAACTGGAGAAGTTTCATAGTGATAGCTATTAATTATTTTTTTTCCCCTATTACTTAGAGTGTTGAGCACAGCACTTGGCCTTTAATCTAATAACAAAAAAAATGTTACACTCCATCTTCGGCGGAAGACTTTTAGTATATGATTCAGGAGAGTATTAAGGACCAAAAAACTATAAGGCATTTCTGTTGCAATTTTTTTGTCTTTTTGGGCTAGGTTGACTGGCCTATTTGGTCAACTTTATCCAGCCCTAAAAAAAGCTAAATTTACCTTTGGTTTACTTGTAGTTTACCGTGTAGCCTAACTTTAAACAGTGTGCATGCTTAACACAAAGCATACTTGTGCTTCATTCACCCACATCCGGGACCATCCGGGATCAAAACAGTATCTATAATTATACTTAAAAAAATTCTGAATGTATTGTCCTTGATGTGAGTACATGTGCATGTTTGCTGAAGAAGCATCGTATCTCCCAGGATCAGGGAGTGTCAGGAGAAAGTAAACAGATGGCCATCCTGCTGCCGTAAGAATTTGTCACAATTTGTGCAAACATCCACAATTGTCCGAAAAGAGCGGCCAAACCTAGTCCTTCATGAGGACAGGTCTCTTTAGTTCTCCCTTGAGGGTCTGTGGAGTGAGAAGGGACACTATAATCAGTCTGGAGGTCTGGATGGTGAGGCTAAGGCATGTCTTTTTAACATTGTAAAATCTAAGAGTTATCCTTACTTAAAATGTTTAGTAAGTAGGCTGTAACTCCCATTTTTGTCTTTTGTTGAGATTACTTGCCGAAAATGAGTGTCATTTAATTTTGAGATGGAAAAGTAAACATTTAAATCAAGTAAACTATACTTGAATTGCTGAAGTTTCTGCTACACTGTAAGGAAAGTTAGTTATCCTTACTTAACCTGTTAGTTAACCTTAGTTTTAAAAAACATGCAAACCGATTGCCTTGAAATTACAGACTAATCTGGAATAGGAATTGCAAGTTGTGCAAACAAATGCTTACTTACTTACTGAGAATTACTATTTCATCTAACTAGGTAATTACAAGTAAAGTAGCCTATACTGTGTGTTTAAACAGGGCAATCAAGTGTCGCGCACTGAGCGTGACAGTCACTCATTTCAGTCTTTTGTCACGCTCTCCCGCCACACATTGTATTTCTCACGCAGAAAAACTATTTATATATTTAATATGCTGCCAAAATGTCTCTGGCCGCGCCGCTCTCACTATGGAACCGGCAGGAATCAAGCGCGTCTCTCCTGGAGTTGAGCCTGCCACTTATCAACCAATCGAAAATAACGAGAGGGGCTACACAATAGCCAGTCATAAAATAGCTCTATTGTATCTGGGTAAGATTTAACGCAACAACCAATGAAAAACGTGTATCCTGGAATTGTTGAACGTGAATTATTGAACGTGAACCTGTTACTTACTTCAGACAAGTTTCGTTCACCTTTCAGTTCATGGTTTCAGCACAGAGTAAGTCATTAAACACTAAACAAATTCAAGTTTATTGCATAGCCTATTGTTATTAACCTGACCCTAGCCAGATGAATTTAGTTCCGCTTAGCTCCGCCTAGCTTCACTCACATCCATCTGGGCAACCGACTTTATGGTTCAGCCAATCAGGACGCAGGGCGGCAGTTTCATAGATGTGACATAGCGTAGAAGCGACTGTGGGACTGTTATTAGCGTCACGGGTTGGTTTCGATGTGAGTGGTTGAAGTAGCACGTCAATAGCTGACGGACAAGTGGCTTATTCAATCATATGCATAAGCATTTTGTGATTAGGCCCAGCCTTCTGAAGCAACACTTCAATGGATCGGTTCCAGATGGATGAGTGGAGCTAGGCGGAGCGAAATTCACCTGGCTAGGGTCAGGTTATATTGTTATAGGTCACTTTTAAAATCATGTCATATTATATAATTATATCCTGGCCATGGATGCATTAATCATTGCATCTGTATTCAAAAATGTCGGGTAAAAAGCAATTAAGCATCCTCTCATTCACCCTGAGAGGAAAGCCCCCTAAATGGTCCAGGTTAGTGGATGCTCAGAGGTGGTGAAAAGGCCCATTATTGAATTGTCAGTGTCATGTGTCAAATCTTTTCTTTTGCAAATCTGAGCAATTATAAATTATACTCTTGCCCCATTTTGACTTAGGAGGGCATTGCTCCTACATACTTTAGCGAATAATCAAATGCCTACTCTCTTTTGCAAAGCTGAGGCACTGTTGGAAAACAATTAGAATAACTGTGTGATGTACTGACACAAAGTTACAAAGGCTAGATTATTCTTTTCTTTTTCTACCGGATAACAAGCATCTTTGAACTGACCACATTTCAGCACTCTAGGTCTTGACTTGATATGACTTGAGTCCTAGCATTAGGTCTTGTCATGCTGTGTGCAAAAGTAGATCAATATAGAATGACAACATGAGTACTTTAGACCATTATTTGCCAAGGTATGCTCATGCATTTTGTAAAATGCCCTATGAAAACTCCCCATAGGACTTTGGGTTATCCAAAATGCATACTGGCAATCAAATGCTTATTTTTTGCCATAGATGACAATCAAGAAACAGTAGTAAAAACCTTTGAAAGTATTACTATGAATGGTGTGTGTGTCTGTCTGTGTGTTTGTGTGTGTGTGAGAGAGAGAGAGAGAGAGAGAGAAAGTGTAGGCTAGGGGTTTGGCGTCTCTGTGTGTGAATATACTCTATGTAGCTATGTATGAGAGTCTGTCCGTGTAGGCTATGTGTAGAAGAGAGGGAGAGAGAGAGTGAGTGAGTGTGTGCGTGCAAACTAAATGAGGAATTCGATCTTCCAAAAAGCCGACATCCAAAACAATTAAGCGTCTGCACTGACCGAATAAACTAGCCATTTTCTGTTTATTTTTTCTCCATTTTTCATGGTCATGTAATAATGTTCAACCGTAAATCTTCTGGGTGGTTTATCTGCATTTTTGGGGAATTCAAAGTTATTCATTTGCACGGGGCCTTTTTTAACGATTTCAACTCGCTCTGCATCTCTTACGGTGTCTTGCCATAATGCAGGGTCGTCACTGATAACTGTAGTGCTAGGTATCGTGTTAGGGCTACTCATGTTACTGGTTTCGTTGCACCCAAAGCTTCTGCTACTGTGTCTATAGCAGCACCAACAGCATCAGTGCGGACTTCGCAAGACCTCGTTCAGACTAGCTAGTTGCTGCTATGGTGACAGGAAGCGGACCTGCACTGCAGTCATTTGATTTTATGATGAGTTTATGAGCAATCATGAGGCAAAATATTTTTTCCAATCTTTATTATGGATTAGAATATATTGTTTGGATGCGGTGAAAAAAAAAACGATATGGGGATGACGAGGCCCCCTGGTGGCCGAGGCCCCAGGCAATTGCCTGACCATGCCTAATGGCAGGTCCGCCCCTGATGCTAGCTGGTGATGCTAGTTGCGCGTGTAAATCCTCACACCCCTAACCTTAAGAACAGCTCTAACCGCTGAGTTGGAAGCCTGGTGTTGAAAGACGAGTGACACATCATTCAGGATTCCGTATTATAGCTTTTACTCAGGAACTTGTAAAGGCATAAAAGCATTACAGGCAACTTGGGTCAGACTCGTCATTCACTAAACTGACTACGGGCATGCGCAGTGCCCATTCAGAGTATTCAAACTGATCTCATTACTTATGAACATTTGGTGAATAACATGACATAGACAAATGTTCTACATCTCCTTTCCTTAGCTTATGGCTGTGGGATAACAATAAACAAGCCTGTTCTAATACATGTGCATTAGCAAAGGATTACAATGCCGTTTTCACTTGAAACGGAATTGGTTAATTCCAAACTCTAACTGAATCACAGGTAAGGTCAATAATACTGTAGGCATGTCACATACTACAAAATCATATCACATGTCGATGTAACAATTTTTTTTTTTTTTTTTTTCTAACAGTCCCTTAAGCTTACAGTGCTTACTGCACATACTTGGGATTTGGCTTGCAAGCCCTCCCAGAGCGTGTAATGTAAGTATTGTTTGCTGTCCCATTGAAGGATTGGACTGGGTCTTGGCTCATGTTTTGTGTGTGGTTGAGTGTTTGTTCTTCTGTGTTTTGTACAGATGTGTATGTATGCTGGTCGGAGTGGGATGTATGTGACTGAACTGCAGGAGTGGAGTCATGGGGTCTCTTTGTTGTGGTGGGGGTTCAGAGACTGGGAGAATATGCCTGCGGTTCCGTCTGTACTCGCCTCCTTCAGATTGGACGATGTATGACCTGGGTTCCTTGCAGACTTCCTTGATGGTTCCTAAGCGGTCATGCCCATGAGGGGTTTGCATCCGTACTACCTCGCCTTGATGCAAGGGACGAAGAGGTCTGCTGGATTTGTCATAGCATTCCTTTTGTGAAAGTCATTTACGAATGAGCCCTGCCTTGACAACTGTGTTGTTCTTGGATTTTGGGACTAACAATCTCTTACTCACAGGTAGGGTCGTTCGTGTCTGCCTGGACATCAGCCTTTCGGCTGGGGAGCCAAGTGTGTGGTCACGTGGCACATTGCGAAGATTGAGCAGGTTGAGGAAAACATCTGTTCCATCTCTCTTCGATCTTTCCATTAGTTGCTTTGCACTACGAACGGCACGCTCAGCTAGCCCGTTGGCTTGTGGGTATTCTGGGCTGCTTGTTATATGACAGAAGTCCCAAGCCAGGGCAAAGTCTGTGAACCGTTGGCTGGTGAATTGAGTGCCATTGTCCGAAATGAGTTTGTGCGGGCTGCCATAGACAGAGAAGTGCCTTTTTAGTTTTGTGATCACAGTGTTGGCAGTTAAGTCACGAAGTAGGTCAATCTCAAACCAACCTGAGTAGGAATTAACTAAAACTTAATAGTGTTGGCCGTTCCACTCAAATATGTCAGTTGCGACTGTTGACCAGGGTAGGTCAGGGACCTGGTGTAGCTTAAGTGGTTCCTTTTGTTGGTGAGGTTTTGTACTGTTGCACACAGGACATGCAATTGTGTCCCTCTCAATGTCCTCACTGATTGTGGGCCAGAACACGATTCCACGTGCTCTGCGTTTAATGGATTCTGTGCCTGGGTGCCCTCTGTGAAGAATGGTGATGTAGTCCTTTTGCAATGACTTGGGAATGACTGTCTTTGGGCCCTTCATGATAACACCATCTTCAACAGCCAGTTCATCTCTGTAGGGGAAGCGCTGGTGGATCTCTGGGGATATCTGAGTTTGTTTGAGAGGCCAGCCCTTTGATATGATGCTGCTCAGTTTCTGCAGGGCTGGATCTGAAGCACTGTGTTCCTTCAATTCATTCAGTCTGGAGGATGAGATATGTTGGACGGACATGATCTCATAGTCACCTGGTTCATCACTGTGCTGCTCCGTTGTTGTTCTAGGGGCACGCGACAGAGTATCAGCGATGTACATCTGTGAGCCTTTCTTGTAGACAATCTTGAAGTCATACTTTTGCAGCCTCAGCATCATACGTTGCAATCTGGCTGGAGCTGAGTGTATGGGCTGGTTGAGTATTGTCACTAAAGGCTGATGATCCGTCTCAATCTCAATCCTCTTTCCATAGGTGTAATCATTACATTTCGAGCAAAAACGACTGCTAACAGCTCCTTTTCAATTTGCGCATAGCGCATTTCAGTCTGTGTCAATGTTCGGGAGGAGTATGCGATCGGAGCACCTTCCTGAAGGCATGCTGCCCCGAGTCCATACTGTGAGGCGTCACAGGTAAGTGTAACCGATTTCTGGAGATCATAGTAGCACAGAGTGGGTGGACTGGACAGGCACCGTTTCAAAGCGTCAAACGCCTCCTGATGTTGTTTCTGAATGTCTTTGCATGTTAGCTCGTGCAGAGGGGCTGAGATCTCGCTAAAATTAGGAATGAACTTTCCTAGATAGTTGATCATGCCTAAGAAACGCTGAAGGGCATCTCACTAATTGCTTTTGTCTTTGCAGGGTCTGGCTTTAATCCTTTACTTGTGAACACATGTCCGGAATAACAGACTTCTTTAAGTCGAAATTTGCACTTTGTGGGGTTGAACCTAAGGTTCTCTTCCCTTTTGCACTTTTTTGAGGTTTTGTTCATGCTCTTTTTTGTCTTTCCTGCCTATGATTATGTCGTCCACTATGACAGCGCAGGGGTACCCAGCAAAGATTTGCTCCATTGTGCGCTGGAACACCTCACTGGCTGAGTTGATTCCATATGGCATTCTTAGAAAGCGGAACCTGCCAAATGGAGAGCTGAAAGTCGTCAGCATGGATGACTTGTGATCAAGTGAGATCTGCCAGAATGAACTTTTCGCGTTGAGGACAGAGAAGACTGTGGAATTGGGCATTTATGCAGCTCATTTCTCTACGGTACGCATGGGATGATGCAGACGTTTCAGGGCTTTATTTAGATCCCTTGGGTCAATGCACAGTCTGATGTCCATTCTGTCTCTGTTGTTATCCCCAGTCAGTCTCATGGACCTCCTCCTGCTCTGCAATAAATGACAGAAACAACTGCTCATTACTTTGAGAAGAGGCTATGTGTGGGGTTACTCAATTAAGAAATTGCAATACAATCTAGCAAACAAATCAAAAGAAAACTTACCATCTGGCTACTTTTTCCATGGATATTTTTTGCTGCTCCTGACTGATTCCAGCATTCCATTACAGTTGACAGTGACTAGAAGTTCATCAACTCTGTGCTGCATCTGTTTCTACATTCTGACCATTTATTATTCATTAGTGAGAAGATTCTCTCAACAAAGGCATTTGACCCTGGCACACTGAGGATAAATGAGACAATCCTGAACATTTTGATCATGTTGTCTTTCCCTACATTTTGGAAAATTGCCACCCACTTCTCACTGGTAGATTTTGTGGTGTCCTTGGCAGCTTTCTGCATTTCCTCTTTGCTTGCACAGAACTCTTCATAGAGCTGATCCATATTGACTTAGTCTGTCATTTTTAGTGCAGCCACCATTTGCTCCAGGTGAGCAAAGGAAAGCTCCTCATAGAGGCCTATTGGCTTTAGCTGCACCATTATGCTCTCTCGGGAAAAAAACAAACCACTTGCTGATCTATGCTACTGTTGAATCATAAAACATCACAAATTCCTCTTAAAGCTTGGACTTCTGTTCTGGTAACTTCTTGTCCAGCTTGTTCAGTTTAAACTGTCAAAGTTCCTCGTACACATCTGTAATGCACAGGTCTGTCACCTCTAGCTTTTTAACAAGCTGATCGAAAACACATCCCACATTGTGAAAAAAGCACAGATAAATCTCAGTAGTGTCAGTTTTTGCTTCATCCTCAAAAATTCTTCTCAGCATAACTGGACAGTTTTCCCCAAGAGACCTGAAATATGAGGTGAGAGCAGGCCAGGTTTTTAATAGTCGGGTCACAGCTGGATGAAGAGAGAGCCATTGGGTGCACACATGACGCAATATCTCACGCCACTCAATATCCACAAAAGCGAAAAAGGAACGTAATTCCTTTCTCCGAGAAGCCGACACAGAGAAGTGGCTGTAAACTTTCATAACAATGGTTTCGATGTCCACTGACAGCTGATCGCTGGCATGTTTGCATGCATTATGTGCAATGTGGGCAGGGAAATTGGCTTTTAAAATGCCATCATTTGAAGTGCTGAGTAAGTTGTATACGGAGTGATGTTTTCCGTAATTTACGTTTGCATTGTCAGCTGCATATGCAGTGATGTTTTTTATATCCAGCTCATTACTTTCCAGGCAATTCATAAGGGCTTGGTGTATGCCATTTGCTGTTTCGTCACTGTCCTCATAAAAGTCAAGCAACTTCGATTGCACACCTTCGGGCACAGAGAAATACCTCACGCATACTGGAAACATTTTTCTGTTTCCTTTATTCGAGACATCGGTGGCCAGAGAACTATTGACAGCCTCACCCTCAGCTGGAGAAAGGCTAGACAAAATCTTCCCCATTGTGCTCGGCCCTAACACATTCATTGTGATCATTTCAGCTTTGGTTCGGCCCAACTGCATCTTCTTAGCCATACATGAATCTTGGAATACAGTCCCATTTAACTTAACAGTGCAGTCAGTGCTGTTATAGCTCAGATTGTGGTTGATGGTATGGTTAGCCTATTAGCTGGTTTGATTTGCATTGAGCTCAATGAGCATCAAACCAGCTAATAGGCTAACTGAAATAACACCCATGCCAATCTCTAGGTATGGTGAAGGGTATGTGATGATGTGGGGCTATTTTAATTCCAAAGGCCAAGGTAACTTTATCAGGATGCACAGTATTCTGGATCCATGAAATAACTGGCCTTTAAAAATACAAATCTGCCTGTCTCTATGGGAATTTAACATAGGGGTGCCAATACTTATGACCCCTGTATTTTAAGGAAGAACATTTATTTATTTATGATACATTATTTATTCACTAAGAAAATTGGTGTCCTTAAAGGTTAGATATTTCCTCATTTTTCACTTAAGGCATTAAGATCAATTTCCAAAAGATGATTTTATATTCCTCTTTTCAACTTTAGCATGGGTGCCAATACTTTTGGCCAGCAGTTAATGATATGTACCTGGTTTTGACATGGCAAAGGGAGAGAGCATCAACGGACAGGGTATCAAACTTCAAACAGAGTTTGGCCGGTAAGTTCTGATTTGCTTCAATTTCTCTCAGCAAGTAAGTAAATATAGTTTTATCTGCCATTACTGCCTTCGGTGTAGAGCCAAGTATTAGATATTTATATATAATAGTTTGTCTAACCTCAGGACTTGGGCATTGGACAATAGGTGTTGAACATGCCTGACATGCATGCATGACAAGTCCATAACATCAGGGGCTATGGCATAGACCTCCCTGGTCTGGCTTGCTTGGAGGGGGCAAGCTGTCCCTGTCAGTTTCAATATCTTTCACTGGACAGAAACAGACATTCCTCCTCCTAGCCTAGTCACCTGCTGTAGTTGTACTGGTCAGTGGTCACCTAGCTACATGTATTTTATAGTTGTATCAGGTAGCTTAGTTGACTTTACATTCTCCTATGTGGGCCTAACACTTTCAGCCATTTGGAACAGAACATGCCAGAATAGGCATGTTTAGTAAGCTGGATTTGATGGCCACATATTCCTACACTTATAAAATGCAATTCAATGTGGAAGTAATCCAAATATTCAGAATACGTTACTCAGATTGAGTAACGTAACAGAATACGTAACAAAATACATTTTTGGGCATGTATTATGTAGGCTATTCTGTAACGGAATACTTTTTTGACGGGTCGGATTTGGGTCGTTAATCAGCGTATATTTTTGAGGGCCGGTTAGGTGCGGATCGACTCTCCTGACGGGTCGGGTGGGTGCGGATGTTAAAAAAACCTTAACCCGCGCAACACTAATGTACAGTGTATGTACAATGTACAATGTACAGTAGCATGACAATCGGGACATAGTATTACCAAGGGGGCAGGCGAATTCCCGGAAGTAGAAGAATCAATGTAAGCTGGAGGGACCACTTCTCTGCTAACCCCCATAGAAGCCCATTAATTTTAGGATTTTTTTGAAATACCATAACTTCATATAACATATATCCTGTGCCAATATTGTAGCTTCTGTGTAATCTACATAAACAATAAAAGGCAAAACAAGACTCGACTACCTCGTACGTAACGTTAGGTTCCCGTAAGAAGAATGTTTAGCATGTCCGTTTGTAGTGAAGCTAACGCACCATAGGGGGGTAACCCTATTGTTTGGATAAGAAGCTCAGTCCAGCCAGCATGGAAACTCATGAACAAAGCTATGTAGCCTATACACAAATCCGGCGAAACACGGAAGTAAAGCAGCGCCGGCATAACTGCGTTGCCTTGCTGCTAAGGAAGTAGCGAAGTAACATGTTGGTCCCGTAGGCGGCTGTAGCAGACGTTAGCTGTAGATGCGAAATCTTCTTTTTCTTAATTTTTTATTTGTACGTATGCTGTTCAGTGATGCCGGGACAAGCGAGTTGTGTGGTCGGCTGTTTTAACAGCAGTAGGAATATACAGACTTAGAATTAAACCGTTTGTGAAATCCACAAACCTTTGTTGCACAGTGATTGAGTGTGTTTACAGGCTTAGAGATTACACAGAGTTCCTTGTCGAGTGGAGGACCAAGATGTGCGTTAAAATTGGATGAAATACATACGATTAATAAAATAATCCTGAATAACTGTAAGAACATGTATTTTACTGCTACAAATGGTCGTGGCTAATAGTTATTTGCAACTTCTGAAGCTTGTGAACATATTAGTAACACAGCTACTAATGACAGTGTTCGGTTTATTGTTGTCATTAATTAATACACGTCTTAATACATTATGTTGTCAATAAATTACCTTCATCGGTAAGTTTTGGCCACTGCCTGACATCATCTACCCAATGTTCCCTTTCACCTGACATTTTTTCATGAGCAGGATCTCCTATTTGATATTCTCTGATGCTTTCATTGAAAAGCCATTAGAAGGCACCGGCAAGTGTCACACTATCACACACAGGCACGCAGTTATGGCGGCAGGCAACATTGCGGCGCCCATAAAGTTTGCGGCGGATTGGTGTATAGCATTGTATGTTAAAGTAAAGCATTGCATAGAGGCAAGTAAACCTAATGAAAAACGGCACTAACGATAATCATTTCAGAGGTTTTTCGATGGATTGACCGTAGGTCGGAAAAGTGGAAAGAAGATTAGCTTCAAGGCTATAACTTTTTTGTTTTGTTTTAGCATGACTGTTGAAGATGATCATGTGTGGTAGCTTCAACATTAATACGACTTGGTATCACTTGTGAGGGATGATATTAATAATAATAGCCTACATAAATAAATGTTTAACTTTGATGACTTTGAAGGCTAAGGAAGTGTGAGAAGAATTTCTGTGTATCTATCATATGAGTTAGAAGATTCAGTTCGATGGCTAACGTCACGAAGTTAAGTGTGAGTCTGCGCAGTACTGGGGGGACCAACTGAACTGAATTTTCGTTATGCATTATTTGTATTGGTTGTTTAAAAATGCAAAAAAAATCAGATTAATCGATCAATAAAGTGCTAGATTAATCGATTACAAAAAGAATCGATAGCTGCAGCCCTAGTTATATCTCAGCAAGATTTTCTCGTATCAAGACTAAACTTACTACATGTACACAATTAGGAGGAGGCTCAAGTCTCTGGTGCATTTTGACCACTGTGTGGCCCTATAATCACAGGAAGTAGGCTCATATCTCAGCAATGCTTACACATATTAAAACCAAACTTGGTACATGGACTTGAGACCCCATCCTGAGGACGCACAATAAATTAGGAGTTTTTTGACCACTATGAGCGCTATTTTTATTAACACTTTCACCTATTCAAACCAAACTTGGTATGTGGACTTAAGAGCACATCTTGAGGACACACAATAAATTCGGTGACCTTCGAATCCAGTCAAGTCCAGTCCAATCCAACACTCTTACCACAATCTTACATATGGTTCTTTTAGCACATAATTTTCAGGGTCCCGCCGGCGGGACGGTTACCCACCTCCCCCCAACATTCTAAATCTATGTAGCATAGTAATGTTATACACAATTTCAAAGCTTTGAAAAAAAAAATCATGTACAATCTGTATAATGCTTTACATTCTCAGATTATTCTTATTATGTCTCAATTAAATTTGATCCAAAATGCCCCCCTCCGCTTTTGGTGCTACCCTGACTTCTGGCTGCAGTGTAGCTGCAGCACAATAAGTAGATGCAACATATTGGGTACTGAAATATTTACAAGAATCCATAGAAATTGAATCTTCATGTTGTGTTATCCAATATTAGTTAGTACAGATGTATAGTCTATCTTCTATACACACTGATTGAACCAACAACGTAAATGCAAAAATATAGAGACTTTTTTGTAATTATTCCATATTTTGTGTAGTCAGTCTATCAGAACACCTGACATACAATCTAAATAGTTCACAAGAAACCTCAAAGTGTTACCTTTCATTTGAGACCAGGATTATGCTTCTACACAAAGGGGTTCATTTGCAGTAAGCATTTGATTGTCAGTATGCACTTTGGATAACAAAAAGTCCTATGGGGAGTTTCCATAGGCATTTTAACGCATAAGCATACCTTGGCAAATAATAGTCTAAAGCACTCATATTTTCATTCTATATTGATCTACTTTTGCACACAACTTCACAAGACCTTGTTCTAGGGCTCAGTTGTGTTTCTAAGTGATATCAAGTGACCGAGAGGGCTGAAATGTGGTCAGTTCAGAGATGCTTGTAATCCGGCAGAAAGAAAAAAATATATTCTAGCCTTGGGGGCAGCCGTGGCCTACTGGTTAGCACTTCGGACCTGTAACCGGAGGGTTGCCGGTTCTGAACCCCAACCAGTAGGCATGGCTGAAGTGCCCTTGAGCAAGGCACCTAACCCCTCACTGCTCCCCGAGCGCCGCTGTTGATGCAGGCAGCTCACTGCCCCGGGATTAGTGTGTGCTTTACCTCACTGTGTGTACACTGTGTGCTGTGTGTGTTTCACTAATTCACGGATTGGGATAAATGCAGAGACCAAATTTCCCTCACGGGATCAAAAGAGTATATATACTTATACTTATACTTACTGATACTATAACTCTTTGTGAGTACATCACACATTTATTTTGACTGTTTCCTACGAAAACTAGAGGTTTTCAGCTTTCTATAGAGGTCCAACATTTGATGGTAGGCCCCAAAAGAGGTGGGAACAATGCCCTTGTAAATAGGCATAGTGCAATTTCAGGCAAAAACTTGAAATTTGAATTGAGATTTAAAGAGTTAAGTGGAGTAGAGTTACTAGGCCTACTCTGTATGTCGCTGCTTGTTGACATCTTATTATCATGTATGATTGCTAAACTTTTATTCTTTTTAATGTCGCAATCGGTTAACTCCATTCAACAGCGCTTGTGGTTCAGTTTTGGGAATTGTGGCCAATCAATCAACCAATCAGTTGGTGCATCTCTAGTAGTTTTATTGTCATTACCCCACATTTGACCTACTCTTCCATCTGCTTTGCTCCCCAGAATGAAGATGGCAAGAGTTCAATGTCTCTGGAAAAGGCTCATGGTCTGCTCTGTGACCCTCCTCTGCTGTATATTGCTCAGGATGTACTACCACCAGCGTTACCCGTGGATGTGGTCTAACTTACCGCATAGTGCCATTCCCTCACATCCAATGGCCCCCTACATTGTCCAAGAGAACGTTAAGTGCTCTGCCAATGATAGCACGGAGGTCATTCCATCACACCTTCCCCAGTCATACCAGGAATTCCTGCGCCACAGGCATTGCCGGGCATTCCCAATCCTACAGGCCCCTTCACCTTGCGAGGATGACCTCTATCTCCTGTTGGCCATCAAGTCCACAGCTGCACAAGTAGAGCGCCGTTCAGCACTGCGGGACACCTGGGGTCGTGCAGGACGAATCCAGGGTCGACGGATTAAGCTAGTCTTTCTAATGGGCCGCTCACATGACAAGGTGCAGGGTCACGACCTCCAGCCATTACTTGAGTGGGAGAACCGCTGCTATAGTGACATCTTGCAGTGGGACTTTGTGGACAGCTTCTTGAATCTGACACGGAAGGAGGTAGGATTTCTCAGCTGGTTCTCCCGTGCATGCAGCAGTGCACAGTTTGTGTTCAAGGGCGATGATGATGTGTTTGTGAACACAGAGAATCTGGTGGAGTTCCTGAGAGCCCACAAACCCACAAACCACATGCTTACTGGTCACATCCATGGTGGCTCCGTCCCTTGGCGAGATGAGGGCACAAAGTATTTTGTCCCTGTCGAGATGTACCCAGACAGGAAGCCCTATCCACCCTTTCCAAGTGGAGGTGGGTATATAATGTCACGGCAGACTGTGTTGGGCCTGGATGTGATGGCCCAGAAAGTGAAGCTGTTTCCCCTCGATGACGTATTTGTGGGCTTGTGCCTGAGGGAAATGGGCTTGAACCCCACATTTCACAGTGGTTTTCTGACATTTGGTTTCAGCGCTGGCCACCAGCGCTTAGGCCCCTGTGTTTATCAAGAAATCATGGTGGTGCACAAGCTGAATCCAGTAGAGATGCGGGTCATTTGGTTGCTGATGCAAGACACTCTGCCCTGTGCATAAGAAAAAAGTATGTTCAGAAAGGCGAACGTTCAGAAAGCGTACCACCACTTTATACGGCTAGATGTCAAAGAAATCTGCAAAATTGTGCAAAATGTGCAGATTGGCGTCTATTGTCAGAATGTGCAAATTAGCATTTGTCAGCGTTAATCTCATGTTCACTTAAAGTAACTATCCATAGAATAAGCAAGTATACACAAATAACATATCCCAAATCACCAAGCAGTATGTATACATAGGCTAGATGTCAAAACAACAGTCTGTGCAAAATTTTGCAAATTGGCGCCTATCATCACATTGTGCAAATTAGCGTCTATTGTCAGGACTCATCTCATGTTCACTTATAGTACATATCCATAAAATTGTGCAAACTGCAGGTAAGTGCAACATAAATCAGGATACCACACCTACTCTGATGGTGTTTTGAACAATATGCTACGGGATATGCCCATTAAAAAATCATATTAGTTTATTAAGAAAAAGACACCGTAGATGTGAAAGTATCATATCCTAGCCCGGTATAAAGGTCCATGTCTTCTCACTGTCACTATAATGCATAAGGAGGATGTGATTTCATGTATGACTGGTCGAAGAGAAAACATGAGGTAAGGGTAACTGATTGTCAGGCATATTATAAATGTGATCCCATGTTACGACATGAGAAGTTAAGAAGTAGGCTGTATCTTGATCGGCGAAACTTATAATTTCTTTTTCTGTCGGTCCGATATAGCCTACCATTCAATTTGCCTTATTCACCCGGCGGCCAGAAGGCTACAGGGTACACTTGCCATTACACCATAAGTCCAGCAGATGGTGGAAGTAATGCATTCCGTTTGCAAACTGCCAAAAAAAACTCACTGAAGAAGAAGAATAACAGGCCAGCGAACCCTTCTTTTTTCGGTGATTTTTTTTTTGGCAGTTTGCAAACCAGTTTGGCAGTGCATTACCTCCACCATCTGCTGGACTGAGGTGTAATGGCAAGTGTACCCTGTAGCCTCGTTCTGGCCGCCGGGTGAATAAGGTGAATTGTGCCGCAAATTAATAGATAGAATCACGGCAGGGCACGCCCCTAATGAAAATAAATGAATGGAAAACAGACCCTCGCTTCTCAGGGTTGCGACTGCCTGAATAAACGCCGATGCCGACTCTGACTGACAACGCCACGGGACACACCGAGTCACCGACCTCGCCCGACTGTCCATCGATGTCCGACGGCCGATAATTGGGTTGGTGTGTCCGGGCCCTAGGCCTATCTGGCCATAATATCTGGTTCAATCTGAGAAATGCATAAGCATCTTAAAAGAAAACCTGAGCATTAACGTACATTAGGATAGCAGTAATATGAGTAGACAAATTAAGATTTTAATTTTTTGCTAATTATCTCCCATGATTCCACATTTACTGTAAATGTGTCATACTATTATGAGGGTTTATGATGAGACAGATGCATAATTCAGGATTTTGTTTGGACAACTCTCTAGAAAACAATAAAGCATTGCAAATTTGTGAAAACCGCTCAGGCTTGTCTTTGAATTTGATTTGACACAACTGTCTCTCCAAATGAACCATTACATTATATTTAAATGTCACTAGTTTCATACATTTTTTTATATATCAAGTGGGTCATACCATTTTATGATCCACTTTCATCCACTTTCACCACATGTCATTCAAAGTGGTGAAATTACTACACTGTTGTACACACATTGCTCTCTCCCAGTGTTGTCCTTCCAGGATGTTCTTTGTCATTTGACATATTATCTTGCAGTGCATTGTCTTGCCAGCAGAGTGGACCGCATTGTTACTTTCGTCATCTTACACTCATAGAACTTACTCTGCCACTCCAAGCACATTACATGCATTTTCAAAATGTGATGGAAAACCTTTGCTCTTTCCCTAATGATTTTGTCTAATGAAGTGAAACACAGGACTGGCAATTTCTTAAATATAAAATGATGTGAATACATTTTTTTTTTGCACAAAAGTTCAAATTGTGTCTCTAGCCAAACCTGTACAGTGTCTGGTGTAGTGATGGCTAGTGCAGTAGTAGACTTGATGATGACTATGAGTATAACTGGACTATAATCAGTTATGTCAGAGTCCCAGAAATCCGTGTCACAGAAATCAAAATCCTTTTTTGAAATGCTCTGCATAGTGACACGCCAGGCTGCCCAAGTGTAACCGTCGGCCCGTACAGACGGATGAGAGATCTGGTTGAACAGAAGGTTAACAGGAGCGCAGAGAAAGTGAACAATTTACAACCACCTGTCAGAATCAAAGCTCAGGCCTCCGAAAGGGTCAAATAAACGCCACTCGCGTCCATTGACCTGCTGGAAAGGGTTCTCTGGGGTCTCGGTAACTTAACTGTGATGGAAGCACGTCATGCTTTAAAAAAAAAGAGCTCGAGTTTGTTTCTACCAAACCTGTGGGATCCCTGCTTTTACAATAGTGTCCTGTGTTACCATGATGCTTTCATTAGTGTCTCACAATGTCCACATTCCACTCATGGCTATGGAGGAAAGACATCTACAGTATGAAGGTGTTTGAAGTCTGGCTCTCAACAGATTTGTCTCATGCAAAAACAAACTCACACTCAGAACGTTTCCATGGAATTAGATGTTGGTCTCATTGTATTGTTTAAGCTTCTAGAACTTTCCCTCATGTATTCTAAAGTCACTTCGAAAATGTGCTTATTGCACACTGCATGCTCGCCTAATTTCTCAGAATCTTGAATTCCAGCCCACTTTGGCTTACACTTTGCTGACACATGAGTCCACAAAGAAGGCACTAGGTCTCTCTCTCTCTAGGGCTGTCTCTCTCTCTCTCTCTCTCTTTCTCTAGGGCTGTCTCTCTCTCTCTCTCTTTCTCTCTTTCTCTCTCATCTCTCTCTCTCCCTCTCTCTCTCTCTCTCTCTCTTTCTCTAGCATACCTTTGCAGATCAGCATCTGCCTGTGTATAAGGAAGGAAGGAAGTGTTGGTCTGTCCACCTTTGTCAAGTGCCATGGCAGCATTTCAGTGGCACAGCATTTGAGACTTTACTTCTGAGACTAATTTTCCTCAGAAAAAAGTTTGACATCTGCTCATTCAAACGAATGGCTTTACTCAGAGGTTGAAGACACATGCTTCGTATTGAGTGTATTTCTTCAGAGCCCTGCTTAGAGAATCTGAATGATCTTCACTTTGATGAACAAATAAACATATTTTGTCAACATAAGTAAGTCTATCTAAGGGACTGTACGATATTTACCCGGTGTCGTCAGGGGGAGAGTGCCTAAGAGAATTTTTTAAGCCTTAGGGGAAGGCCCAGGAGAAAATTTTTGTCCTGGGGGGAGGGCCGAGGAAAATTGTCTTTTCCTGATCCATGATATTTTTTTTCCCTGATAAATGAAACGTTTTCGATATTTTAAAAGGTTTGTAGGTCAAAACATGATTCACGTCTCTTTGACAGAGAGGGCGAGTCCAAAAAGTCGCAACCCTACCTGAATCTCCCACAACCCCCCTTAAAGGTCTTGTCATTGCTTGTTTCGTTGCTTGTTTCACTTTACTGGCGAATCGTAGCCCTTGATGAAGACACATGAGCTGCAATAAAGTTTGGGAACGTAGTAAACAAATTGGCAGCATCTTTGTGGATATTCGGTGATGAAAAATTAGCATTTATATCTTAATATGAGACTGTCTGCTCATTTGTACTTAGCCTAGGCAGAACTTTTGCAAGATGAAGATCACACAAGTCACCAGACCAGGCATACGGTATGTGAGTTCAAGCAATCTTTATTATTTTTATGTAGCAAAAACTGGTAGAAAAAGGCCCACTCTGATATTATTCTTAACCACACATAAAACGGCATGTTTTCCCCTTGTTGTTCTGTATGATTCCGAAGCATCTATATAGCCTACGAGAGGCGTAGTATTGTAGAGATCAGCGTTGCGTGTGTACCCGTGTGTGTATGTGTGCTTATGACATTTGCTGGCCGTTTTTACCTTGTAAACGACCAGTTTTATTTGATTCACGAAGGGGGGAGGCCCCTGGAAAAAAAAATTTGACCAGGGGGGAGGGCCAGGCAGAAAATGTTTAACCCGATCGTCTCTGACCCTGCTAAATATCGTACAGTCCCTAATAAATGACCCAGATCAATATGCTTACTTTTGTGGCAGAATATGCAACATGATGATCATTCGATACACTGTTAATTTTGTTCCCTTAATTGTTCGGCTATCTTACCAAAAGTACAATGTGCTCCATAAGGCATTGTTTCAGTAACGAAAACATTTTGTTCATGAAAGCAAAGCACTTTCATCAGTGTGACTGTCAATGTACAGAATATTTGTTCAACTTTTATAATAAAAAAAAATATTAGCTACTTGTGTCTGGTCTTTTTCTAAGTTTCAGTGCAAAGCACAGGACAGCAGTCTTGGGATGTGGTGCAGCGTCATCACTAGGAGGCACATAGGAGAGGACTACATTTGCTTCAGCGGTTTTGGATTTTGCAAAAACATTGTGTGTGTGAGAGAGAGGGTGTGCACTGCACACGTTAACTGGATGTTTTGGTGTCAAAGGTGATATTCTCTCCCTCAAAGAATGCACTGCCAACAGACAGACTAGCTGAATTTCACACATTCCACACATTATATATATATATTCCACACATTATCATTCTGCTTTGATTAGATGAATTCCACACATCATTCTGCTTTGGCTCCTTCAAAGCCAGAGAGAGACAGAGATAGACAAAGAGAGAGAGAAAGAGAGAGAGAGAGAAAGAGAGAGAGAGAGAGGCTCCATGCAGAGTGTGTGTGAATACCTTCACTGGCCCCGTTTCACCAGACGTACGCTTTACTACAACCCGTCAAAACCCAGGAGGAGGACACTTGTTAAAGCTGCATTTGGGCTCTTTGTGAGCCCTGGTGAATGGCTTTTTATACACTCCAGCCAACAGAGTTATACAATGTGGCTAATCTCGCCGGATGGTCTTTGTAGAGCTTGTGGACAATGACATCATTCCCTAATTCACTTAACATAGCAGGCAAGGCAAGGCTCTGCGGGCAGAAATTTGGGACGCATTCAAATGTGAAGTTAATGCATTGTGTGTGCAGGCGACTCGTGCACTTTTGTGGTTTTTATGATGCACCACACTTCAGGCAGCTCATTAAACTGTAAAGGGATTGAGGCTTTGAAATACGCCGATGAAAACGTCATGGTTTTTGAGGCTTTGACATTTAAATGCATCAAGTTTATTAGTTTAATATGCAGGATGCCTTACAGGGATTTTGTTGCCCATGCTTGTTATGTGTCTGTTACAATAGCAGACTGTCCAATCTGCGGCTCTATACAGTTCTACACACACCTATTATCCTCAATTATCCGTAATTGAGTTTGTTTCATTTGAATGTTTCATTTCAGTAGAGAGGTCGCTGAAAATAATCACTTCCCACTGACCCCTGAATTCCAATGCTCTGCCTGATGAGCAGAGGCGGACAGAGTACACAGCTTCATTACTTGAGTAAAAGTACAGATACCCTTTGCTAACTTTTACTCAAGTACAAGTAAAAGTACAACAGTCAGATGTCTACTTAAGTAAAAGTACTGAAGTACTTGTTTTTAAAAGTACTTGAGTATCAAGAGTACAAGAGTAGCCTACATTTTCTAAATATTGCATTACGACTGCCACAGTGCTTACATTTATGTACAGAAACATCCTACATGGAGTTATGAAAAATTTTAATGTTAATACCTAATACCTAAAGTATGATGTATTGCGACATCAGAAGCAAGTCAAATTTGTAGTATCTTATGTCTCATTCCATCGAACTACAGATCCGCTACCCGATCTGGCAAACTTGCATAGTGCGGTTATAGCCGATAGAGGGTCACGAAGAGAATGCAGAAGTGCCGTTCACCCTATTACGAGTTGATGAACCACTGAAACGATTTTGGAAACAATATTTTAAGAAAAACTCTGTGGTGTTGCTTTAAAGTAAAATCAAGTCATTTTCATCTTTTTACCATGTCGCCAGGGATGGGCAGTATTTCTAATACATGTATATAAAATACGTATTTAAAATACAAAATACTACTTTGTAATTGAAACACTTGAAGCGAAAACTATCATTAACTTGATCAGAAAATTGAAATAGTTTGGTGAGGTGGGGCTGCTGCGTCTTTCTTCTATTGTTTCGTCCATGGTTTCGTCTTTCGTCTTCTATCTAAATCTGACCATGGAGTTGACTTTGGCGGATAGCTGAAGGTGATTGCTGATAGGCTGTCCCAACCAGTGGCGTCTGCACAATCCAATCACGTTTGAGAGGTACAACAACAAATTGAGGGTTTCCGAGATTTTACTTTTTTAGAAGAAGAAGTAATGGGTACTCACGGTTATGGATGGAAATGTAGTGGAGTAAAGAGTACAATATTTGCCTCTCAAATGTACTTGAGTAAAGTCATGAGTACTCCCCAAAAATTATACTCGAGTAAAGTACAGATCCCTCAAAATTGTACTCAAGTACTGTACTCAAGTAAATGTACTCCATTACTGTCCGGCTCTGAACGTATGCAATATCTACTACATTGATGAGCAGAGTCTCTTCACTGCTCCACTGGCCTGCACTGGTCTGCACACGTGCTTTGAACCCGATACAGCTGGTGCAGTGGTCTGCACGCGTGCTTTGAACCCGATACAGCTGGTGCAGTGGTCTGCACGCGTGTTTTGAACCCGATACAGCTGGTGCATCCTCAAGGAAGCCTTCCGTGTGGCTCTATCCTCGTCCAGGCACCTGGAGCACAGGCTCTGGCCACATTCATCTCGGGGAGTTAATGCCCCGCGGGCACTTGCACGGCACACACAGCTTCATCAAAGCAGCCTCTCTGAGGGGCAGCCTCTAATGAATGATGTCACCGACCGTCCCAACATCCCACCCCCCACCACCACCACCTCCATGATCAATATCGCATTAAAAGCACCAATATTATTGCAGGGCCCCTACAGAAACTGCAGGCCTTGTGTGCAAACACAGCCACGGGAGCCACAACATCTCATCCGTCTGATCCTCCCGACAAAGCACCACCCCCCACCATCATCATCAACCGACCACTGTGTCTCAGGGAGCCCAGCATAATAAAAGAATCACAGCCAGGGCCCAATTAAACGCAGTGCTGGACTGAACTGGCAGTGGGAAGGGATGGAAGAGCGCACTGGAAGTAAAGACACATGCATTTCGTAGGAGGATGAGATCAAAGAATAATGAGAACGCTGAGACCTCGGATTTTGTGTCTGCGTGGTGATGGAGCTTTCTCAATGGTCCTCTTTCGCACAGGAAGCCGGTGGGATTGCATTTGCTGCCACTGGCATCGTTTGTTTTTACAGTAATGGCCCGGTGCCATGGAGACGCCTTGGAGACCTAAGCGGTAGCAATCTGTAGATACTGCTGCATAAACAGCCTCTGCTAAGACGCTAGCGCGGTAGCAATCTATAGATACTGCTGCATAAACAGCCTCTGCTAAGACGCTAGCGCTGCATCTCCTGTAAGCAGGACGGTCTAGCAGCAGAGCCAGTCCTCACCTGCTGCTTTGAGCACATCTGGAAGCCCGCCGTCAGTCATTCACTCCTTCTCTTCCTGCTAGTGTTCCTGTCTACATCACAGCAAAGCGTAAGCATACGAGCCCCATCTGCTTAGCGCTGAAGATATGGACAGCTGAATGTGACAGTCGGTGGGGGGTAGAGAAGGAAGGTGCCTATGGGGGCTTACTGATGCATCTGTGGTCTCATAAATGTCCCTGTCAAGCATCCAATATGCTATCCACATAAATCATATGTTTAGTGAGGATTCCGAGCCACGCTTGGCTTATCCTGAAGAATGAGAAACAGCAGCAGTAGCGGGACAGAGATGTGAATCTGGAGAGAGAAGATTTACAGGTTTACAGGTCTTTTCATAGGCAAAGATGATTGTGTTGCGGCACAGCTTACAGAATGCATGGTTTGCAGAAGCAAAGTGAAAAAATGAATTATGGCAACAGAAGAGGAGATTTTTGAGAGCCTGTCACATTTTTTATCAGCTGTTTTTTTTTTATGTTAGCTCAGCTTTTAAAGGTTTGAACTGAAAGGCTGTTTATTGTTTCATCATGCTTGTGATGATAGGTGGGTGATGGGTTTGTCGCATCAGTGAATTCACACTTTGACAGGGAGATGCCTCTTTGGCATGCTAGCATTGTTATTTTGAATTTTGAATTGTTTGGATGAGCTGTAATTCACAACAGGAATCCAACAACCATCCATATTTATCAGGTCAAAGCGACATAATCTTTCCCACAGGACCTATTCCAGACATCGCTTTGGACATCTGAGGAGACTAAATTTATGGCATGCTCTGTTTAAGAATCGCTGTCCAAACTTCTGTCAGAAGCAATGAAATCATCAAACTGAAAAGTATTGGTTGTGCTCAGACATTGCACCACATACACTCAGCATAAAGCCCATGAAAATAGGTACATAAGAAAAAAGTCATTTAATTATATTATTATCTCACAATATTGCATAAGAATCACAATAGAGCTGAACGTCAAATGTGTTATATATTCATGGAATTCATACATAAATCACCCTCAGTATATGCACTCTATGTGGAGGCCAGTATGATATTCAGAATGCATTGTGGCTGTAGACGTGTTTTCTATCGTGCGTACTACAGTTTTTTTTCAAATGCTTACACACTAAATCTTTCTATACATGTCTTCCAAACATCATAACCCCACACCAAATCTGCAAAACCATACACTAATTCTCAGTGTTTGACTCAGTTTTTTATTGACTAAAACACATTTTGCACCACACACAATTTTCTACTTAACACACAAAAATCGAACAGGAAGTAACTTGATTTCATTTTTCAAACACAACCCATCACAATGCCACACTAAATCACCAGTGCTTCATTCTCTCTCTTCACATGTGTAAACACTCATTACTCTACGGAACACCATCCAATCATTGCCTTAGTATAGGCCTATAAATAGACACTCTATATGTAGGTATGGACCCTTTCAATCCGGCCCTAGAGGATTTCAGAACCAATGCAGATACTTTGAAAGGAATGTTCTACAAAACATTATGTACAGTAAAACTTGTCTTTTTTCATTATATTTTTGTGTCTTTTTTGTGTTTTTGTGTCATTTTTCTATAGACCTATAAATACACACACCCCCCCCCCCCCCCCACACACACACACACACACATACACACACACACACACAAACACAGACACACTTTTCTTTGGAAAAAGCAAAATAATTTGATAGTAGTCAGTCATTTCCATAGGCAAAATCAGCTTTTTCAGAACTCCATGTACTGTATATCTGGTGGTCATTGCCTCATCTGGTGATCTATTTTGCTTTGCTTTGTTCTTGTTGGCTGTAAAATACTGTATTCACAGCAGCAAATTATTTGGGAAAAATCACTATTTTTTGGTTTCAATATTGCTTGCATTTTTACTGTGCATTTTTACTTCTCTCTGTAGATACCGTAACTTTCATTATTGTATGGAAATACATAAAGCCTATGAAAGACAGAAGAGCGTTAGATTTTGAGCAACAGTGTGTACATGATGTATCCAAAATGTCATATTACGACAAAAGTGTTTGTAATGTGAGGTGAATGTTTGATTTAATGTTGTGTTTATGACATTTTGAATGTGGTGTGTCATTTTCCTGGAGATTTGAGGTATTTTGCATTTTGTGTGAGCAATTGTTGGTTTTGTGTGTGGAGCTTTGAAAAATAAACACAGAGTTTTGAAAACGTGTGTAAACAGTTGAAGGGTTCAGATGCAAAAGCCTCTAAATGCCACCTACGTCAAAAATGAGATAAAGATGGTGAGTGAATGCTCTCCTCACATAGTATACGTTAATCAAATAATTTAACTTCAAAACACATCAAATAACACTCTCTTCCTGGTCTGAAATAACGATTTCTATGCAAAAACCTATAGGAACCGGATTTTAAATGCTCATTTAAAAGAAATGTGGTCAGACGGATTTAGAGGGTTTTGCATCTGAACTCTTCAGTTGTAAAAAACTGTACTATGCCATCTCCTGTTCGTAATGTTTCTCTCTCTTGGTCTGTGCCTGTGAATTGCTGCGAAATGTAAAATAACTTTATTAAGGGCGACCATAACTGGAAAGGGCCCAAGATTAGGCTGCAGTGTTTTCTCATTAAAACATAATTATTCTCTATGGCTGCTCAATAAACCTTCAGTGCTATCGCAGGAAATCCCATTTAGCTTGCAATCTATATTCATCTCGACTGTCAAGGTAACCTAAGGACAAGATATACTTCCTCTCTGTTTTAAGATCGGCTTTAATTAGACTGAATTGTTGTCCACAAGAAGCAGCATACCAATGAGTGCAGAGTACTATTGAGGCTATCAAAAGAACATTAAGTAAAATTACACTATCTCCACTTTATGTGTTAGTTCATCAAATGGCAAAATAAACAACCTCCTTTACAGTTTTTTACAATTGTTTACACACGTTTTCAAAACTCTGTGTCTATTTTTCAAAACTCCACACACAAAACCCACAACTGCTCACACAAAATGCAAAATGCCCCAAATCTCCAGCAAAATGACACACAACATTCAAAATGTCAAAAACACATGTTTAAAGCAAACATTCGCCTCACATTACAAACACTTTTGTCATAATATGACATTTTGGATACATCATGTACACACTGTTGCTTAAAACCTAAAGCTCTTCTGTCTTAGGCTTTCTATATGTATTTCCATACAAGAGTGAAAGTTACGGTATCAACAAAGAGAAGTTGAAATACACAGTAAAAATGCAAGCAATATTGAAACCAAAAATAGTGATTTTTCCCAAATAATTTGCTGTTGTGAATA
Organism: Alosa alosa; assembly: GCF_017589495.1. NCBI lineage: Eukaryota > Metazoa > Chordata > Actinopteri > Clupeiformes > Clupeidae > Alosa > Alosa alosa. The sequence goes on from NC_063198.1 coordinate 30,910,831, forward strand.
CAGTATTTTACAGCAAACAAGAAAAAAAGCAAAGAAGAATACAGTGACCACCAGATGTACATGGAGTTTTGAAAACACTGATTTTTTTTTTTCTAAAGACAAGTGTGTGTGTGTGTGTGTGTGTGTGTGGGAGGGGGGGGGGGGGTGTACAGTATGTATTCATAGGCCTATAGACCCTTTCAACTGCAGAAACAAACAATTCTACAGTAAGCATTCCTAAGGCATTTCTGGAGGCACAGAAAAATGTATTGAGCTAATGGTACTGTAACATGGGGACAAACAAAAATAGAGTAAAAAGACACATTTATTTTGTAGAACATTACTGTAAGCTAAAGTCCGATTACTGTATTTTCTCTATTTTTAAAGTATCTGCATTGGTTCTGAATATTTCAACCGGAAATCCTCTAGGAGCAGATTGAAAGGGTCTATACCTATATAGAGAGTATATCTATTCATAGACCTATACTAAGGCAATGATTGGATGGTGTTCAGTAAAGTAAAGAGTGTTTACACATGTGAAGAGAAAGAGTGAAGCACTGGTGATTTAGTGTGGCATTTTGATGGGTTGTGTTTGAAGAACGAAATCAAGTTACTTCCTGTTAGATTTTTGTGTGTTAGGTAGAAAATTGTGTGTGGTGTTTTGCAAAATGTGTTTTAGTCAATTGAAAACTGAGTCAAACACTGAGAATTAGTGTATGGTTTTGCAGATTTGGTGTCGGGTTATGATGTTTAAAGGACATGTTTAGAAAATTGTGTGACAAGCAAAGATTTAGTGTGTAAGCAGTTGAAAAAAACTGTAAATAAAGGATATTCCTTATTTAAAGGAGAAATCCAGCAAGTTTTCATATAGATCTCCGTTTCTCCAGGTCATCGAGTACTGTCGGTACGGAAAAAAGGAAAACAATAGGTTTTACCGCTCGAGGTGCTACAGCCAGCAGCTAACGCAGCCAGGCAGCTACAGTGCTACACTCTGGGGGCATGTACATGGTTGCAGTTTATTGTGGTGAATGAAATGGATTTCCACCCCTGACCAACCTCTGGCTTTGAATCCGAGCAGCCACTTTTAGAGCGCCCAGTCTAATGATGGAGTGTTACAGTAATGAGAATCTCTCTTCCTTAGCCTCACATCTCTCCCTGGGAGGAACGTACATTTATATCCCCCTTGTGTCCTGACCAGTAGCGATGGTGGGAGGGGGGGCATCAATGCTTTTAGTCACCATTATAAAATGTCCCATTCATTATTCATCAATTCCTCTACTCATAAGGCTGGGTGGAGATGCAGGAACCAGGAGTAAAACATGAGGCTTCAACAAGGCAACACATTTCAGGCATCAATTAAACATGGCTGCCATGCTCTCTCTGTAGTGCAGGTGGTGGTCCGGTTCTGCTGCTGCTGGTGCTGTCATGGTCTCTCTGCAGTGCAGGTGGTGGTCCGGTTCTGCTGCTGAAGAATGTCTGTTTTTATGTCTGGCGTGTGTGTGTGTGTGTCTGTGTGTGTATATATATATATATATATAAGTATATATACTCGTTTGATCCCGTGAAGTGAAGCACACACTAATCCCGGCGCAGTGAGCTGCTTGCAACAATAGCGGCGCTCGGGGAGCAGTGAGGGGTTAGGTGCCTTGCTCAAGGGCACTTCAGCCGTGCCTACTGGTCAGGGTTCGAACCAGCAACCCTCCGGTTACAAGTCCGAAGTGCTAACCTGTAGGCCACGGCTGTGTGTGTGTGTGTGTCTGTGTGTGTGTGTGTCTGTGCGTGTGTGCATGTATGTGTGTGTGTGTGTGCGTGTGTGCGCATGTGTACAGTATGTGTGTGTGTGTGTGTGTGTGTGTGTGTGTATATGTGTGTGTGTGTGTGTATATGTGTGTGTGTGTGTGTGAAGGGCAGTAAAAAGGGTAAAGTTGCACTCTCAGGGTGTTTGCATTAAGCGAGCGGCCTCCCAGCTCATCAGTAAAAAAAAGCCATCACTCCGTCCCCACTTCGAGCTTCCAGCCTCGGCACGGAGCATAGCAAACAACGCTGAGTCAGTTGATGTGTTTCCTTAAATGGGCACATTACTTATGTGACTACAGCAGTTGTAATTAAAAGAAATGAAATGGCACACTGCCCTTTGTACGCCAGTTCTGAATACAAGGAAGCAATTAGTTACTGTACCTCCCCATTCTGTCGACAGGGTTCCGTTACAAAATCCTCGTCTCCATTTTCCAATTTTCTTCTGTGGTGTCCAGCTTGCCATGTTTGTCTCCTTTGTCTACATTGTGTTTACCCTTTTGTCACTTTTCAATGTATTATACCAGTTTAGCATCATTTTTCAATGTGCAGGATTTCATGAACGTCTATTGAACTGCACTTCACATTAAAAAATGCTAAAGCAGTTTCCAATGCATCATGAAACTAGATGTACCGCATAGCGGTACAAAATATGACCGCCGCTCAGTCCTGTACATCCGTTCCGCGAAAATAAATCACACTTCAATTTGTCTCCATATTTTACTCCATCCCCACTCTTGAAACTTTTGTGTATGCTTGTTTGGCATGCCTGAGTGTGTAAAAAGGGCTGCACAGAAAGTACCCTACTGGTGCTGAAAAGGTGAATAGATTGTAGAATAGCCAAAGAAGATGTAGAATTGTTATAAAACCTTTAAAATCTCTAAACAATCACAAGTAGGGCAGTTCATCACAGTTCATCCATTGCAACTGGATTGATGAAAGGTCACTTACACCTGTAGGCTACATTGTATTTGGGAAAAGCAAAAGGTATCAGCATAATGTTATTTATTTATATATTTTTATGTATTTATAAACAAAAACATCTCTGTCAGTTCCATGCCGTTTTCAACAGCTATCAAAAACAAAGGTCATTTTTTGGATGGATGGATTTTTGTGAATGTTTCTTCTTCTACATAAGATTTTAGTCATCTTTAGTTCATGTAATACTTTATTGTCAATGCACAAATTAAGTAACAGTAGTCTGAAACGTTATTGTTAATGCACAAATTAAGTAACAGTAGCCTAGTCTGAAACGAAGTGCTGTTTTACATCTAACCAGTGGTGCAAATAACTGACATGTCCAAATGGGCCTTGATGAAATGCGTCGCTAGACTGTTCATACACATTTTAACGGGCCAAAGTTGAAGAGCTTTTTGTCCGTTATTGTTAGTGCAAATATAGGCTGATTCATGTTCCCTTGCATTGTTTAACTGAGGTCCATGGCTAGTCTGGCTTTCATCAGACCAAGCTCAATCTTTTAAGAAATCAAAAATAAATAGCGGGCAGATCAGGCTGGGTTCACCCAGCCTAGTCCATAGGCACCCGATATTGTTTAATTTTTCGATTGAGATATACACACTCTGGCTATTCTAAATGCAAAAATGCATCAGGGAGTTATGACAAAACGGTAACTAACAAACTAGATCCTAATAGAAAGTTGTTAGCTTCCCTAAGCTACAGGTAGGATTATAAGGTAGGCCTATTGACAACATAAATTGTCAATAGGCTAAACAACAAATAAAATCTCCTTTGAAACCAATGGCTTACGCCTTACAGTATCAAGCGGACTTAAACTGTCATATCGCGGGCGAAAAGTTGTAATAACATTCACGCAGCTCCATGAGTCAAGGAAAGCATAAAATGAAGTAGCCACTTCTAAATGGGACCTACTACACAGTAGCTTAAGGTGTTTTTGCTAAAACAGCCATAATGAAATGAAGGTGTCATTGTTTGGATACTTCACACACCGTGCTTTTTAATTTCACAGATTACAACTACCAAGCTGTAATCAAAGCACATCGATTCCCCTCTCACACCCTGCACGCACTTAAAACAAAATAAACAGGCGCCTCAGTCTCACGCATGTATAGGCAAAACTGCATCAGACCGTGTAACGTTGGTAAATCTTCCATTGCACAGAATGATTTTGTAGCACGTGCAATAAATGACAGTCGAAAGATACAAACAGTGCTGCTATACATTTGCTTGGTATAACCGCGCATTTATAGTTTTCTACAAATGCAATAAATCAAATGCCTCCATCACTCAACCAACGTTAACGGTAACATTACCTAGGTCCTTATTGATATTACAAGATTAACGTACCTGCAGTAAAACCAAGCATGTCCGATAAACATCCTCAGATTTATTTCGCTTCAAGAAGAAATGGGAATTACACTTCATGTGAACATCGCCCTATCCTTATTAGATGTTCGCCAAGTGTAAATTACAGTCCTTGTATGAAGCGCCCATTGTTTTTCCAACCCCTTTTAACTTCCAACAAAATTACGTCTCACTGCAACGATGCGCCATCTAGTGGACAAACGACTACTTCTCGCCAATACTGAAAATGCAGCCATGATGATGATGATGAATATTTATTTTGGCTTTCTTTTTAATCCTACTGATTTTCATTTTTACGGGGGCAAATCACAAATGAGTGATTATGAGCCAGGTTTATGTGGGCCCTTGAGACCAACATACCATAAAAGATTCACAGAGAACTGTGTCTGCCCTACCCTCCTTTCGGGGGGTCCAGTCCAGCGGGGGGGCTGCAGATGAAAACGAAAAAATGACGGTTCCATGCTATCCATATGGGGGTACATGCTCACCAAGTTTTGTGTACCCCGGTCTTTCAGTGTCCCGGGAATCCTTGTTGGTGTACGTCACTAAATGTACACATAAATTATTTTATTGTAAGGCCCCCCATGAACGAAAGTACACAAAACTTGGCATGCATTCAGAGGGTGTCATAATGATCCTACACTTTTAATTTTGTGCAGTTTTGACCTTGTCAGCCAGAGATATTGAGATGAAAACACCTAATTTTATGCTTTTTAATTTTTAACTAGGTGGCGCTATACATGAAATAAGTGGTAATGGGATGGGTTGACATGGCCCCTTAAGACCAACATACAAAAAAAAAGGTGGACCTCCTAGGCCCTACGGTTCGAGATATTCACAGAAAACTGTCTCCCGCCACCTACAGGCCAGTTGGTGGATAGTAACATAAATTAATTTATTGTGTGGCCCCCATGAACGGAATTCCACAAAACTTGGCGTGCATACAGAGGGTGTCATAATGATCCTACACTTCCAATTTCGTGCAGTTTTGACTATGTTAGGTCACAGATACCTTCAATTACACCACCTCATTTTTACTTTTTTGTGTTTAACTAGGTGGCGCTATACATGAAATGAGTGGTTATGGAATGCGTTGACATGGCCCCTTGAGATCAACATACAAAAAAATAATGGTCCTCCTAAACCTTACGGTTCTCGAGATATTCACAGAAAACTGTGTCTGCCCTACCCTCCTTTCGGGGGGTGCAGTCCAGCGTGGGGGCTACAGATCAAAACGAAAAACGATGGTTCCATGCTATCCATATGGGGTTACATGCCCACCAAGTTTTGTCTACCCCGGTCTTTCAGTGTCCCGGGAATCATTGACGGAAATTTGGACATGCGAAAAAGAAAAAAATAAAAAAAAGAAAAAAATAAAAAAAATCTTCGCCGCTTCGCTGCGCGGCGGTCATAATAATGAAAAGGACCAAATATATAGTGTAATATCATGCATTTCTGGCAACAACAGAGACACCATTGCCCTATTATGAATCAGTATACCATCAAAGTGATTTAAGCCATGAAGGTAAAATTGTTACATATTGTTGCTTTAAGGCGGAGGAGGTCTCTCAACTGACTGCAGTTGATTTGCAGTCAAGACATGACAATAGGGTTTTGTCCTTGTGGGCCACTGAGCAATTCTGCATGACCAATTTTCTATCAGTACACATAGCATATCCCCATTGTGTTATACAAGCGTGATGTGTGATTTGAATGTTCTAGCAGCACTTCCAATAACAAGTACCTTATGCCCAATGTGCTGCAGATTCTGAAAGAGAGACCAATGGATATAGTCCCCAACTGATTCACAAATAATACACACATGCATGTGTGTCACTTTCAGCCTTGGTATTTTCAGACACACACACACACACACACACACACACACACACACACACACACACACACACACACACACACACACACACACACACACACACACACACACACACACACACACACACACATACAAAAACACACACACACACACACATTACAGTAGTGGGTGAGGCCCTCCATAGGAGTGCAGTAGAACATCCCAAGCCCACACAGCCATGGCTTATTCAGAGCTCACGCTCTGCTGCCTGCTCACTGACTTGGATCATTTTGTTTCTGGAGTTATATAAAAGCACGATGGTGCATGTGTTTGTGTGTGTTTGTGTGTGTGTGTGTATGTGTGTGTGTTTGTGTGTCTGTGTTGAAGATGGCTCTACCAAGTTAAAAACTGTAAAAATAGTTCTGCATGAAATATTGACTCTGCTAGTACACACTGAATGGATCTGTTGTAGCTTCTTCACATGATTTTAAAAGGGAGGCCTGCTCTTTTTAATCCACTATACATGTAGTTTTGCTCAGTCTGTCTCATGCCCCAAAAGAAAACTGCCATGCGGGAGAACCCGAGGGGTTGAACTGGTATCAGAGTAAACTTTACGTATAGTACAGATTGAATATCGCATTTTACATCTTTGTGTACAATGTTGAAAAAGAGATGTGAAACGTACCAGGTTTATATTGATGCTATCTTTTGTATGTTTATTACACGGCTCTTCAGAGTGCTGCAGAAAGTTCCATTCACATGAATGAGCATTCCCAACATTTGGAGGTCTGGTAAATCAATATAATTACCGCTACAAATTTAATAATGACCGCTGTCAATGGCAACAGGTTTTGTGCTTTTGATTTACGTCTTTCATATCATTCCTCATAGTAGAGGTCCTGGGTAAGATTTGTATGCACTTCATTTAGCGGAGAATATCTCAGCTGTTATAGACTAATATGACCCTATTGAAAAACGTGGGATGTATGCCAAAATCTCTACCCGGGACGAAAGTCCTGAAAATGACCACAACAGATGACACTATTATCACACTACAGGTGAATGGGACTTTTTTCCCCTTTATAGATATCCCCATACATTTCTACCAGATTAATCTTCATATTAAGAGAAATACTTGTTGTATTACACTTTGCCTAAAAAATAAAATAAAATATGCAAATGAGGCAATATCTCATTAAATATGCGTACATAAACCCGTTGAAGCTACAGATTTTCTGAGGTGATCACAATGTTCACAGTGACCATAATTATAAGGTTTTAGAAGAGTGTAAGCATTCTGATTTGATATAAAGAAAATGGCTAAAAAACAGTCAACCTATTATAAACAACTAGTGACATACATGAATTGCCAGTTATTTATTAACCTAAACTTTAAAAACTTACATTTCCTACCTGTTCTAAATATTGCTGTCATCACGCCAATACCTCTAACTTTTTTTTCTCCAACAAAAGTTTACCTGGCAGCCATAGTGACCTAGGGTCATAGCAGAGCACATGGCTGTAAAACAAGATGACTTGTGAGATCAAAAAAGTAAGGAAATCTACTCTTTATTCTTTGTGTTGGCATGTGTCTTCTTACGTGTCATTATCATGAGTTGTAGTTTTGTGTATTTAAATAATTATAATGAATTTGTATCAGTTTTATATTTAATTTGGTGTGTATTGTAGCTAGCTAGCTGCTATTGTTTTTGTTTAGTTTTTTTGCAAAATGGGAAAAATGTCATCACCAAATTGTCTCAGACAAGTTGATGAAGTTACAATGTCTTCATGCCATGAAGTTATTCCTCACAAAGAACAGATAAGTTGGTACATACCAATTACTCATATTTGAAACCTTATTTTACAAAATTCCAAAAGATCTGGATAAAGTGAGAGAACTACTTATGGATCTACATCACTGACACTGTCATCAGGTGACACAGATGTCTTTGTGTGCCTATTATATTCTGGCTCATCCGCAACTCAGGAGTGAAAAGATCAATATTACCACTTCATAATATCTGCATAGCGCTGGGAGACGAGCTCACACAGTGTCTCCCAGCGCTACATGTGCTGACTGGGTGCGATACAACCAGCAAAATATCAACCAAACTTGCAGCTCTGAACACTGTCCACAAACCAGACAAATCCTTTCTGGTTCTCAATGTCAACTGTCCTCAGCTAACAGAGGGCAACACAAATGGCAGAACCATTCTTGGTCAAATGTCAAATCAACGGACATGGAGACATTTGACGACCTGCACATTGTTGTGTTCGATAGTAATGCCCTTAAGATGGACTTTGAGAGGGCCGCTTGCACCTCAACTAATCCAAGAAAACATATAAAGAGCCTATTTAACAGCAGCTTTGGGTCCAAACACCATTTACAGACACCACCTTGACCTTAAATACAGATGCTATGGTTTTGTAAGAAAGGGCAGTTTATTAGTCCCTGAGATTGTAATCTCAAAACCTGAAGGTTTACCAGATCCCTGCTCGTGTGGCAAGTGTGCACAGAAGAATGGGTGTCCCTGTCGGGTAGCTGGTATCCGTTGTTGCAAGTACTGCAAATGCAAGGGAGGCGATAGTTGTAAAAATCCTATCTCTGAATGAGGTCTCATCATCCCCATACCTGGACTCTGTTGTGAAAGTTTTACCTTGCAACACAGGGAATAAACCTGTTGTTTTGTATTTTTCACTTTAACGTTCCAATGATAATAGCAAGGTTGGATATAAACTTACTTTTTGCCCCCAGGCAACATTGTACCATTGCGGAATGAAAATCAATATTTTACAGATATGAAGTTATAATATTACAAATTATCGTAGGAAATCTAAATCACTGTTATGTACTAGATAAAAGCTCCATAAATCTCCCCACACATTCTCCGGTACAGTATACATACACACACAACCACACACACATATCCATGAGTTTGCACACTTACATCCATGCACACTCATGTATGCGCACTGATGCACACCCATGCATACTCATGTATGCGTACTGATGCACACTCATGCAAGTTACCTGCACCTGACTTTCTGAAAGTTTAGTAAGCAATTTGTCTCAAAAGAGAAACACAGGGGGTAGGCCTATAGCAAATAGAGGGATCAGTCAGGCCTCAAACTTGGGGCTACTGTACAAGGTAGCAAGTCTGCAGCTTCACAGCAACATCAAAAAGCCATGGATGTTGGTATGATAGTCAGGGCACATACTCAACCATGGTGATGGCATTCTATAAAACTTCACATATACAGATGCTTCCCTACTTAGAATATTTGGTATGGCCATATGCAAGTCCGTTATGGTTCAATGTTGCCTTAGGGCAACATGCAGTTTTTTGTAATTTCCTATGACACCTACATTGATATGTTATGAAAAGTTGTTGATTATACACCGGTAAATGTATACTTGATAGTCACAGTTGATAAAAATAAAAGGTTCCTAGGATTAACCTTTGAAATTCCATAGAAAATGCTTGGGGTCATTTTTGACCCCATGTACTGTATGGAAAAGTGTGGTACTGATACTTAAAAAATATACCAATTAGATACAAATCCAAGGTCTTTGACATGGTCTCATGTCAAAGACAACCTATTTGAGGAATACATGGAAGATTAAACGATAACAATTTAAAATGACCAAGATATTGCAAAAAAACAACCACTGGGGTCATTTTTGACCCCACTGATGCATCCCTTGTTTGTATACAATTCAACATAATACTGCACAAAACACAATTGAAAATATCAAACCAGAATTCGTACACATACACTACATGGTCATTGTAAACATTGTGATCACGGGAGTTCAAGGGTGCAGCACCCACATCCAAAACGTTGAGTACTGGGTGCTGGACAGGAATGCACAAACATGTACAGTATGTCCAAAACCCCACAGTAGAAGGCCTCCAACACATTCTTACCCTTGCTCAGCAGAGAGAGAGAGATGGTGATGTCCATAAAACTCTGGCTCTATATACAGATGATATTTCCACCAAAATCAAAGTTTCATATCATGTATCATCAGGCTTGATGAAGATGTACATCTTCAAATTCTTTCATGCCCAGATCTCTTTGCATGATGCCAAATACCATAAAATGCCTTGCATACTACATCTCTAAATGAAATATAGCAGAAGCCATAGAAAATAAGAATAAAAAAGCAGACCAATGTCTATAACAAAGCCTTTATTAAGCTCACTGAAGACATTCATAAAACAGTATTGTCCAAAGGTAGGAAAGTGAGGACTCTCAACTCTCAACTCTTTGACTGATAGCTATGAGAACATACTAATGACCGTTGCTGAGCAAGAAGGTGTGTCAACACAAGAAATATAGATCAAGGACAGTGGTGTCTACATCCCAACTGTTCTCACTTGAGTTGCTGAACATGGAATTGTTGATGCAGCCATCGACAACTTTTAACAAAATGAAGACACCCTGGATGGGAAGTGTACAACTCATGCTATGATGTCCGTTGTGTTCCGAAGAGGCCAAGTCTCCACAGCAGATAAATGCCTAGCACAGGTTCCCTCAGGTTCAGAGGTCCCTCACCACCTTAAACACGATTGATATGAATGGATGGAGATAAACTTGTATACAGGTACATTTTGTCCATTCTTTTACGCTTCACATCCAGGGTGTCTTCATTTTGGTCAAAGTTGCTGATGGCTGCATCACAAATTCCATGTTCAGCAACTCCAGTGGGGCCAGTTGGGTTGTAGACACCACCCTCTGTCCTTGATATCTGGTCTGCTGCAAAAGATGTGAGAAGTGCCTAACATCTGTATAGGAAACACAGTGTCCCATTGCACTGAGCTCAGTGATGATTGTCTTACTACCAAACTTATGATGTATCAAAATGGGAAGTCCCAGTGTGATTGGCGTATGGATGTGACAGCTCTGTTCAATGAGATCATGACAAATTGCGATAACACACAGATTCTCCTTTGAAGCTGGGTCATCATCACATGTTTGGTAATTTCTGTGGGCATGTTAATCAACACAACAGTTCACAAAGTCATACAGGATGTTGGGTACATACTTGCTGCATTGGAAACATAATAAACAGTCACTGCTGACATATTACTCACTGTCATGCTCTACCTGATCCATGCTTTTCCTCAATATGTCTGCAGCCCTGTGTAATATTTGGATTTCAGAAAGACTCTGACTTGTCTGTGGAAGTGTAGTCTCAGTCTACTGTTATTTCTGTGAGTTTAGCAGCTTCCCTCAGTGCACAATAGGGTCATACTATCTGAGCAGATCAGATCTTGGACGTGGAACAAATGCAAGCCTGTCTTTGTGCTGTATCAGCTTTTCCTTTAGTTTCCAGGATCTATATTTCTTGTGTTGAACTATGGACACACCTTCTTGCTCAGCAATGGTCTTTAGTATGTTGTCATAGCTATCAGTCAAAGAATTGAGTCCTCACTTTTATATCTTTGGACAATACTGTTTTAGCAATGTCTTCGGTGAGCTTAATAAAGGCTTTGTTATAGACATTGGTCTGCTTTTTTTATTCTTTTCTATGGCTGCTGATATATTTTGTTTAGAGATGTAGTGTGCAAGGCACATTTTATGGTATTTCCCATCATATGCTAAGAGATCTGGGCATGAAAGAATTTGAATGTACATTCAGAAGCTGCCCGAAGGACCTTGTCTCTGGTACTGGGGACAGCCGTGGCCTACTGGTTAGGGGTTCGGGCTAACCGAAGAGTTACCGGTTCGATCCCCGACCCAGAAGGGAAAAACGGCGGAGGAAGTGGTTGAGCGCTGCTCTCCCATGCAGACATCCACGGTGCCCTAGAGCAGGGCACCTAACAGGGTGGTATGAGATGGTATATTGCAACAGACTCCACCCGACCAGTAGGAACGGCTGAAGTGCCCTTGAGCAAGGCACCTAACCCCTCACTGCTCCCCGAGCGCCGCTGTAATAAGGCAGCTCACTGCTCCAGGTTAGTGTGTACGCTTTCCTTGTATGCGCAAGTATACTTGGCCTATAATTTAAATTGCCCCTGTACCAGTCGAATTGGCTGTCAGAGGTTCTGATCTAGAGCTGGCCTTCCCACAAATGAAACAATCTCTCAGTATTTGAAATGATGTTGTATCAGCCCTACTCAGCCTTCTTGGTGCAGATGTGCTCTCACTCTCAACATTTGCAACTTGCTGCTGCTCACTGATTTTTGTCTTACTGCAGTAGTTCACTCTACATGATATGAAACTTTGATTTTGGAGGAAATATCATGGAGCCAGAGTTTTATGGACATCACCATCTTTCTCTCTGCTGAGAAAGTATGCGTTGGAGGCCTTTTACTGTAGGGTTTTGAACATAGGGATCTTTTTTCTTGCCCTTTTCAAAATGTTTCCCACAAATGATACAAAGCTTTGGATCCAATGCCTGTAAGACAGGGGTGGGCAAACTTTTTGGCTCAAGGGCCACATTGGGTTTTGAAAATTGGCGGAGGGCGCACAACAACCCCCGACACACACGCGATAAAAAAATACATTTTTTATAGCCTATAATTTAGTATGAAAAGTATGTTTTAAAATACTGCTAATTTGTTTTAAAAATACTGCTAATTTTATGCTGTTTAACAAATGTATAAATTGTGCACTGTCGCTTTAAGACAGTCGCTTTAATTCACGTTTATTTCTCAATGATCTTCTGCTTGCTCCGCTATGGCAGTGCTGTACCTACGGCTGGGCCCTCTCACAGTTTTTAAATGGTCAGTAGTGGGAACTACTGTTGCCTTCATGATTTCCTTTTAAAACTTTCTTATGAGAAGGAGATATCAATTTTCAACAATCACAAGCCAGCTGGAACCTGCGGCTCTCTCTCCCTCTCTCACGTTAGATCTGCTGCAAAGATAACTAAGAGTTAATTTAGTTTACCATGATGTTATCTCTATTTAACATGATATTTTGACATTGACATTGTAAACGTTATCTAAGGAGACTGAAAAGCAGTTTGCAGTAAAGCTAACCAACGTCGGTTAAAAAAGGAAAAAAATAGCGAGCAGCCTGGTAACTAATGAAATGCTCGGCGGGCTGGATGAGTTTGCCCACCCCTGCTGCAAAACATAGCCTAGAAATCTAGACGCACCCTAGCGGCAAATTAATTTGCTCAGCCTGTACGACTAGTATCAAACCATAGGGATTTCTATTGGCTGACGCCGTGGACGTCATCCAATCACAACACTCTATTTTGTTAGAGAGTCTTAAGGCGGGCTTAACAGGATAACAATAGTCCTGCGACGGTGAACAACAAGGAAGGTGGCTATGGCGAACGAAGAGCGGTTGTTTGAATCGGCATTGGCGTCAACTTTGGAGGAGTTGGACTTGTGCTTTTCTTTGAAAGTTGAGCAACACAATGCACTTAAGTCATTCCCTTCGAAGAAGGATGTTTTGCCGACCGGATAATGGATATGGTCGAAGAAGCTGGCCTATTGCATGCCTAGGCAGTTTGAAAGACAATTCTCTGCCCGCCCCTTGGATGAAGCGAGGTGAATGGTTCGATTCCAGACTATACATTTCAATGATATAGGATGGCCCGCTAGGCTGTGTAAGACATTCTCCATAATTCAAAAGACTAGTGAAAAGGAAAAATGATATACATTTCAGAATTTTCATTGAAATGCAAATCAAGTTGAATTACATGTGCAACATTGGTCAGAGGGCTAAGTACTTTTTTAGCTAGGGAAAATAGTTTCTACAACTAACTGTTTAGCTACTTAGGGGTGAAGTAAGCAGTGTAGGCTGTACTGTCCACTGCTGGTCTGGACAGACAAAAGCTAACAATATTATTTTCCATTATTCAGTAATGACATGACCAAAACAAAATTCAAGTGAATATAAATATTTTAATAAAGGTGTTCCATTCCAATGTTAACCTGATTCAATTGGATCTGTGTTTCATATGAATTGTTTAATACTGGGACATATGAAATGTATCATTATTAAATGTAAATATAGAACAGCACTTACTGTACCTTGCAGTAACAATGAATTTGTCAACATTCTTCTCACCACTGATAATGTGATTTGGACTTGAGACTGTATTTTGCCAGTGTTCCGTTTTCTTTCATTTTGGACACCTCATACATTGAGTGACAGAACACCCTGATTCGTCATACTATATTTACATATTTGGTATTGTTGGATTCAGAACAACCCCACCTTTCCAACAAGCCATCATATGTGTTTCTATGATAATCCCTGGTAAAGCAGCTACAAAGTAAATGAAAACATTCTGCATAGATATTCATTTTTTGCATGTCCGCTTATTTTAGGTGTATGTTTACATGTCTCTATTCATTCCATATATCAAGATATTCACATTCAGTCTTTTCTAGTGGGTAAAGCAACTTCCCGACTATACACATGCCAAGTTTCAAAGCTCACAGAGCTTGTGTGATTGATCTGCACTAATTTATATGCCTTAACTCCAATACGGACAGGCTATATTTTAGTCCTTTTTTGGTTTTGGGGTGTAACAATATCTGTTAATTTAACAATCTTAGCAGTCTTTTTCTTGGCCAACACCGCGCTCTCCCGATTCTTCTCTTGTTTCTTTGTGGGTGCGTAATCCAGGGAACTCATAAAAAATAGCAAATGGTCGCACTCCAAAAATCTTTTTCTTTCTTTTAATCCATTTTAGCACAGGGGTTAATAACGTTTCGGCCTGATGGCCTTCGTCAGTGTGTTTCGTCCCTATGGCTACTTCCTAGTTATAAAAAGACAAGTATATTCAATTAGTGACACCTGTCCTCATTAGCTCCGTATGAATTCAACAGGCTCCGACACATCAGGCCTCCCGGCCGTTCATCAGTCGGAGCTTTGGTGTCTCAAAATGCAACACACTCATTTTACATTGTAACAACGCACCACCACATATCGTTATAGTCAGACAATGATAAATACATAAGACAATAAACATATAAGTAACACTCAGAATGACACAATCACAGAAATTACAACAGATCAAAGTCTTCATTCATTCCCTCTGGTGACATAGAACGTAGGCGATACATCCAGAAAGACTCCCTCTGAAGGAGCTTTTTGTCTGTATCTCCTCCTCTGCGTGGTCTTTATGCGTGCTCTATAGCAGTGCATTTCAGATCTTCTAAAGTGTGATTTTTTTTCTATAAAGTGTCTTGCTACAGGTGAAGTTATATCGTTCCTACTTAATGGCTGATTTATGTTCACTCAGTCTTGTTCTTAATTGTCGCGATGTTTTTCTCAACATATAATAACTGGCAAGGGCATTGCAAAAAGATAAATTACGTTTTTAGTAGAACAATTTATTAATGAATCTATTTTTGTACAATTCTCCGTGTGAAAGCAGCTGAACGTATTGGTTTTAACATGTGTAGACAAGCAGCACAATTTCTGCAACACTGTAAAAAGTTTAACGTGAAATTTACAGCAACTTGCTGGCAGCAAATAACCAGCAAGTTGCTGTATTTTACTCTACAGTACACCTACTGTATATGAAATCACAGTACCTATGCCTGATACTGTAAATGCAAACTACAGTAGTACTACCAGTGCTGTAATGTATACAGTATTGAATTGTCTACCGTATTTTTTAATCACAGTACTTATGGATCATGCTGTAACTTAGTACAGTAGTAATACCAGTGCTGTAATATTATATACAGTAATTTTGGGAAATTCATATCCTGCTTTATCTACAGCCTGTCATGAGCTCTCTCTGCCTGGTTGGCGCTGATTAAAGTCTGATGACCTCCACCTGTTCCTGCTCTGCTCTGCCTCACCCTCGTTTACCTACCAGCTGCACTGCATTCACCACTCATCATGCCCGTATATAAAGCCTTGCTTTTTCAGTCCACACTTGTCAGATCGTCTGCAAACCCGCACCAGTTACCTGCCTGTCTTGGAAAGCGACTCTTACTCTTTGCCTGTGAACCCAGACCCGCCGACTACTTCTTTGATCTCCAGCCCCGGTAATCTTGACCTGCCTTCTGTCTCTCTTCTACTTAATACAGCCTAGCCCTTGACTGTACTGCTGCTTCGTTTCAATTGCTGTTGTGTGTGTGTTTCCCCAGGACTTCCCGGATCATCCAGCTCCTGCCATTGCTGCTCGGCTATTGGGGAACACACACACGCGAGACTCTTGGAACTCCGGAACCCCTGTAACCCCAAACCCTTAAATAAACATTCTAACGTGACTCTTTTGTGGTCCTCGTCCTGTTTGGTGTCTGACACAGCCAGGATAAATTTGACTAGGCCTCGGTATGGTTTAGGCTACACAAACTTGCATAAATAACCATTGACAACTTGTTATCAGTTTGAAAAGCAAGTACATTTATTCACTTTTTCCGTTTAGAAATTCTCGTGTGCTGCATCCTAACGTTAGACCAACGTTTGCAGTCAGCCTGATCCACCACCAGTAGCAGAGTGAAGCAGCACCTAGCAGAAATAGAAGAAAAAAAGAAACAGTGTTAGATAACAATTTTCAACTGAAACTGAAGGCTACTTGCAAGTGAAACTTTAGAATAATCATTTATATATATATACTGTATGTTTTTTGAGTTTACTGTCAAAATGCCAGGCTGAAGATGGTGTTAGCATAACTCAGTTTCGCAAGGTATATTTAGCTGCTAACGTTAGCCAGCTGGGTGAGCTCATTGATGTTTGCTTGCAGCAACACATAGATATATGTACTGATTACGATGAGTTAACATTACATAAGTTAGCTGGTAGCAGCTAAACCTCCACGTTAACGTTAACCAGCAGCACATCATCTTCAGCCTAACATTGTGACAGTAACATACTAGGCCTAGCACTACTAGCGAATGTTTTATATAAATTATATGAATATAATAAACTGTAACTTACTGAGAACTAAGGTAGCAGCTAGGCCTAATATAAATGAGACTGCCAAAACGTTAACGTAACATAAAACATTAACGTTAATGCCACCTTCACAGCAACAGCAACTATGATAGCTAGCCTAACCTTACTTACTTAGTTGATGACTTAGCATGGATGAGTTTGTAAGTTAGACAGTACAACGTACATAGACTGTACACATGCCCGAATTTAATGTAGTACAATTTCACAATGAAACATTAACGTTACATAAATAAATGCTTGCTTACCATTAAGGTGGAGCTGCGAACTTGACCGAAAGTGCTGAACACCTTTGGTCTGACTGAACTGTTGCTCAAAATGATCTCCCGCCCGGACAGTTCAAGCGTCGCCGCCGCGTGCACGCGTTTCAATCACCACGTCAAAATTTCCCAGTAAAACCATAAATCCATGACTTTTCAATATCTTTTCAAAATGATGATTTGGATGGAAAATCAACATAAATCAATGTCACCTTGCTATCTGGGAGCTTAACTTTGTATTTATGTGCAAAAAAGAAAACAGAAAACCCCCAACTGATTTTCCGCCATGTTTTTCAAAATTTTCAAAAGCTGACAAGTGAGGGAGGAGTCAGATTTATTACTGTGTTATGATTCGCAGCAAATTTTTATTACTGTAGTTTGACCATTTTTGACCATAATTCATAGCGAAACTACAGCAACATACTGTATTCACAAACACAGTACACATATTCCTCAAAAACAGCAGTGATGCTGTGAAAATCACAGAATCTTGTTACAGTGAAGGAAGCATCCCTTGATGAAGGAGGGCTTACCTGCGGATGGCGTCCGACCTAACCAATAAATTATTTAAGTTACTCAACCTTTTATGAGTGAAGAGAGGTGGTGTAGCAAATGTGTTATTCAAAGAGGTGTCTGTTGTTAGAATATGCCAATGTGTATTCACAATTGATTTGATAGGTCTTGATAATTTGTTGTATGCGAGTCGTGAGTTCACTGAAAAAGGGCGTGTCTGTTTTTCCTTTCTTCGATAGTAATTCTGATCTTTGCGATGATCTTACTTTCTCATAAGCTGGGGTCAACCATTCTTCAGGTACCCCGTGGTCGAATCGGTTAAGCAAAGTTATTGACTGTTTTCAATTCGTCGTCTGTATACGCCCAGATCGCCGGACCCGTATAATTGGCTAGCGGCAACCCTCTTTTCAGCGGCACTGGATGGTGGCTGTCTGCACTCAACAACGTGTTTTTGTCGGTCTCTTTTGCGAGAAATACTGTGGTGGATATCCGATTGTGTTGTTTCAATATTAAAACATCTAAAAAAATGTATTGACTCCAAATCCCTCTCTGATGAAAATGTGATGGTCTCTAGTCTTGAGTTCAAAAATTTGTGAACTCCAATAGCTCGGTCTCATTACCTTTCCAAATCAAAAAACAAGATTTGTTTTACAAGATGTTTGAAAGGATTGTTATTGTACACAAAATCCAGTTCAAATTTCCCCATGAACAGGTTAGCATAGCTTGGTGCCAATGGGGTGCCCATGGCTGTACCCTGCAATTGTAGATAATAGTCGTTCTCAAATGGAAAGTAATTGTGGGTGAGAATGAACTCTGTTAAATCAGTGATAAAGTTCGTAGGTATGTCTAGTGGGGTTTCAAGTAAGTAGTGATTTAAAGCTTCTAGACCATCTTTATGAGGGATAGAAGTGTATAGAGAAGACACATCCAAAGTCACAAACCAATCGTGTTCATCCACATTTTGTATAGGTTGTAATCTGTTCAAAAGGTCAGTTGTGTCTTTCAAATAAGATGGTAACTTTCTAACAAGAGGTTGTAAGTAGTAATCAACAAATTCTGACACTTTCTCGGTGAGAGAATTAATCCCCGACACAATAGGACGGTATGGAGGGTCCGTCACGGATTTGTGTATTTTAGGTAACGCATACAATAATGGTGTGACTGGGTTCTTGTTGGTCAGAAACTTAGATTCTTGTTCTGTTAACCATTTCATGGCTAGCCCTTGATGTATCATGCGATCAATTCTATCTTTGTATGAGCATACAGGGTTCAGAGTCAGTTTCTTGTAGCAAGTGACATCACTTAACATGTTCTTTATTTTTTGTACATATGTTGCGGTGTCTTGGATGACTATCCCGCCGCCTTTGTCCGCTTTTTGGATGATGATGGTTGCGTCTTTTTGCAGGTTCTTCAAAGCGCCCCTTTTAGAGATAGTCAGATTGTTCTTTTGTTCCCTTTCAAATGTCTTCTTTTCTTTGAGCAAACAGTCAATGTCGGTGTTCCACCAGGCTGACAGAACGTGTTCACTGATGGGTTTTGTATCTGGGGGTGTGAATGTACTCTTGGGTTTAAATATTGGTGCTTGTGTTATTGGATTTTGTGGAGCAGAGCCAAAAAGCCTTTCAGCTTAATGTTTCTTAAAATTTAAACAGTTCAATCTTAACAAAAATGGGTTGATCTTTGGAGATGGAACAAATGATAAACCCTTCTTAAGGGCGTCTTCTTGTTCAGTAGTGAGTGTTTTTTTCCGATAGGTTGAACACTAGCTGTTCATTCTCTTTATTGGCTTCAATGCACTGAATGTGGTTGGAAATCACTTGCCTCTTCCGCTGCCCCCTTGAGCCCCTCCTGGTGGGTCGCGACCGGGTCTTTTGGTCCTTGATTTGCTTCTCATGGATCGTTCAGTTCAAAAAGATACGCAGAAGAGGAGGAGGATGCCATTGAAGAGATGGAAGCTGTGTGTCGCCCGGCCTTGGTGGCGTGGATCGCGTGGAGGTCTTACTGGTCTGTTGGATAGCCATCTGTAGATGTTGTTGTCTTTGTAATCCATCGTGTCACGACGAAATTTTCGGAGCTTGAATTTCAATAGCTCATCTCGAAAGGTGTCCACTTGTTCTTTTAGTTTCTTCTGCATCACTTCAAGGTCTTTCTTGCTGTGGCTTTCCTCAATTTCTTTCATGCAGTCTTGGATGGAGCTTTTTGTAGTATGCAGATCTTTGGTTGCCTGCTCTACAACCAAGAGCATGAGGTTCATTGAGCAGTGATTGAGGATCTCGCACCACTTTTCACAAAACTGTGGATCTTCTCTGCCGATTGTCGGGGCTTTTTCGATCCTTAAACCTCTTGGAATCCTCCCGCTCCTATAGTATTCGCTCAGAGTCTTCGCATGTAATTCCAATCGTGTTTCTTTTTGTTGTAATTTAAATAAGTTTTCTTCCAAATATTCTAGTGGTTCTCTATCGGGAAAAAGGGGAGCTGCATCATCTTTAGGGAACAGTATTTTCGTTTTATCCCCCGTGCTAAAAGTGAATGTTTTCGCTCTTACATCTGTTAGTTTGCTGATACCGTCAAACGACATTATGGTGGCTGCTGGTGTAATCAACTGATGATAGTCTTTTTCTTGGCCAACACCGCGCTCTCCCGATTCTTCTCTTGTTTCTTTGTGGGTGCGTAATCCAGGGAACTCATAAAAAATAGCAAATGGTCGCACTCCAAAAATCTTTTTCTTTCTTTTAATCCATTTTAGCACAGGGGTTAATAACGTTTCGGCCTGATGGCCTTCGTCAGTGTGTTTCGTCCCTATGGCTACTTCCTAGTTATAAAAAGACAAGTATATTCAATTAGTGACACCTGTCCTCATTAGCTCCGTATGAATTCAAAAGCTCCTTCAGAGGGAGTCTTTCTGGATGTATCGCCTACGTTCTATGTCACCAGAGGGAATGAATGAAGACTTTGATCTGTTGTAATTTCTGTGATTGTGTCATTCTGAGTGTTACTTATATGTTTATTGTCTTATGTATTTATCATTGTCTGACTATACGATATGTGGTGGTGCGTTGTTACAATGTAAATGAGTGTGTTGCATTTTGGAGACACCAAAGCTCCGACTGATGAGCGGCGGGGAGGCCTGATGTGTCGGGCGCCTGTTGAATTCATCTGGAGCTAATGAGGACAGATGTCACTAATTGAATATACTTGTCTTTTTATAACTAGGAAGTAGCCATAGGGACGAAACACACTGACGAAGGCCATCAGGCCGAAACGTTATTAACCCCTGTGCTAAAATGGATTAAAAGAAAGAAAAAGATTTTTGGAGTGCGACAATCTTAGCAGTAAAATATTTTTAGCCAAGAATCCATTTCAAATATGGGAGACCTTAGAGATGTGGAAAAACATTGTTGGGTTTAGTTCTACCTAAGGGTATCTCAAAAACTAAAGCCCTTTCTGACCATTTGTCACTAGCCTACTAGACTATCGTTCTCTTATTGCAATGGAATTTTATTGAAAGTGAAAGTCAGCTAGTAAGACATTGCCACACAACACCTACGCTGCGCGTTGGGCGTTGGGGTTCTGTTAAACCCTAATAGGGACTTATTTTCCGATAATTACCCATTTGGACAATACATTATCCTGCATTATTGTGTGATTAAACACATAGCTACTGGGATTACTGACTTGTGTGCTGTTAGCAATAAAACATCATCAAAAGTGGACACCAGAAGATACTTTTTCCTTTCACATCATTCCACCTGGTCAGACAGTGATGTGGCAAGAATGGTTGTTTGCAAGTATGTCACACTTCACAATTATTTTTCTGTCTCAACTGCATTATTGTGTGATTACCTGGAAAATATAGCATGTATGTTAGTACACATGTCACAGTCAGGAGGGGTTTATTATTATTATTATTATTATTATTATTATTATTATGTATAAATGTCTGATGTTGGGGGAAAAATGCTTATTTGTGCACAATGAACAATTCCTGTGATGGGCGTTCTCCTGCTTTCTCCGTGGAACACTGTGATTGGTGGATGGACTAATTGGACTGGGGTGTGTGAGGGTTTGATTGGGAGAATGGGGAGGTAAATCCTTTTTATAGGGAAAGGGAGGTTGTAGTGACGACGGGGGAACCCAGGGCTGGCCTGATGATGCGACCCTGAAGCAACAGCTGATGCGAGGTGGACTGCTGGATGACTGACCGCTGATGGGTTGATTAAGAGGGGCGCAAACTAGCGTCCATGAAGGAAAGTAACTTTGCTTATCTGCTGTCTTGCTGTGTGAGTGGGCCATCGGTCATCTGTCTAAGTTTTAAGAACTGTCCTTTTCGAGGGGTGCCGACTTCCTGGAGCTGTGCAGCCTGACTGAAGAGAGGGAGACAGCTGATATCTTGCGATAAATGCGTCTGCTAAAAGGAAAGTAAAACAATCATTCTGTCTTAGTGTGGATGAGCCAGCTCAAGGTTTCACAGTATTAAAACATTGTTCTCTCCCGAGGCGATTGCTGCGTGGAAGAGGCTGGCGCCTGCGACAAAGGAAGTCTTCTGCGCATTTTGGACAGCAGTCTGGCGTGCCCTAACGTCACTGGCTGCAGGGGCCGGACTCCGCGGAGACAGCGCTGCTACACCACCCAGTGCATTGTGGGATTTGTTGTTTCTTGGTGTGAGGAGGGTGCCGCCCGACCAATGTTATTTCTCTGATTGGGGGCCAGCAATGTGACACGGAGGGGGTGGACTGTGTCATGGTGAGCCCTCCCTCCTTATAACTGCTTGGGCCTATTGCACAATTGTCTACCTGTGTGGCAATTAAGAACAAACTGGACTGAAGTGATTTATTGTGTGCTTATTCCTATGTGGCTTTATTTGTGTTAAGCGTATTGCTATGCAATTCTGAATGGTACATTCTGGAGTGCTGTGAATAATATTGTGTTTCTACTAGTGCTAGCCTGTGTGTTGGTAATGCTATTCCCTTTGCTGTGATTGAGTGTGTGTGGGCTATTTTATCTAAAGAGTCCTGTGATGTTCTTCTTGTTGCTCAGAGTTAGGCTTCTAGTGGCTTAACTGGTATTCTTGGGCATTGTGTGGGTGATATCCTGGGCTTTAACAGAGGGTGGGCTCGGGCCTGACACTGTACACTTAACATCTTCTGCGGCTCTGCATGTATGCTTGCTGCTGCTGCTCCTTGTAATAAATAACTGTAAATTTATTCAGTGTGGTGGTTGTGTCTCAGAGAGGTTCGAATCTGCATTGTTAAGAGTGTACGACAATTTTGGCGTTAGTCGGCAGGACCTCTCTTAAGACACAGCACCATGTCTGAAGATCAGCAGGCGGTGGAGCAGCTGGACCTGTAATCAACAACATGATGATGGTACCATGGTTTTAGGGGTCCATCCCGGTGCCCAAGTATGGGGAAAAGAATGGTCCCCGCTAGCAGAATGTCGGCGTAGCCAAATGGAAATTACTTGAGAGCCCAGACTTTGTCAGCAGAACAGGAAGTTGATTTTATTCTAAGTGCACTTCAAGGTGAGGCTAAGAGAGAGGTGTTATTGTTGCCCCCTGCAGAGAAAGACACAGCTGATCATATCTTTGAGGCCCTAGGAAGAATATATGGGGATGCTGTAACAGTAAGCCAGTTAAGGGCACAGTTTTTTAAGTGTCAACAACAAGCAGGGGAAGGGGTGGGGCCTTTCATACTGCGTCTCCGCGAGTCTCATTCCAGGTGGCGTGCGAAAGAGCCGACTGTGGGATCCGATGATGAGATGCTTCGAAGCCAGTTGGTGCTTGGACTACAGCCTGGCCCTGTACAGATGGAACTGCAGGCGAGCACGCAGGGGAACCCTGCCACTGGCATGCAAGGAGGCATGCTATGGAGAAAAGCGCCAACAGGCTCATGCACCAATGGATGTGGAGACCCGCCGCACATGCAGCGCAATTGTGTTTCTCAGGGACCAGTCGACCATCGCAGAGTGGCGTCCTCTGCAGACGGCAGTAGCCCCGCGGAAGCCCCAATGAAGACGGCCCTCGTAGGACAGTGCCCTGAGGTCGAGGTCCTGGTCCAAGGTAAGCGGTTCCCTTGCATCCTTGACACTGGGTCCCAAGTAACCTTATTTAGCCGTGGTCTCCTCAAACAGCATCTGGGGAGATATTGAAATGAAAGATACTAAAGATGTCCATGGCTAACTCTTAAAGCAACAAATGGACTAAGCTCTCCCATATGTGGGCTATGCTTTATTAGATTTTTTGAAGTGGGTGGCATTGCAGTCAGGGGAAAAAGTGGTGGTGGTAGAAGATCACTACCTACCCCCACTTATGGGGTGCTTGGCATGAATGTCATTCAGTACTGTTGGGAGGGCCTGCGACAGCAGGGGGGGCATCAATTTACTTTGTTTAAGTCCACTCTCCCCAGGGCAGCCACAGTAGCATGGGATCGGGCACCGCAGCTGCCGCCCGGCTGCGCGGGCAGAAGAACGCCGAGGCCCAAGTCTGGGGTAGCCCGCCTCCGCCACGGCGAGCCAGTGCGGTTGGCTCCCAGACAGAGACTGCGGTGTGGGCTCATGTCCTGAGGTGCGAGAGCCAACCAGGAGAGTGTGCTTCTAGAAGACTGTTACCATGGGGCCCAGGAATGGTGTGTGGGGGCTTGGCGGTGGCCAACCTTCAGGATGGGCCGGGTCCTCCTCGAGTGTGCAACCCCATCCATATCCCGGTCGAACTGCCTCCTCGCCCCTTAGCGAGGGTCTTTGGCTGTCTCAGGAGGACATCAGGTGCCCAACCAGCTGGTGCTCGGAGGAAGATGAGACTGTGGTGGAGGTGGATGTTAGCCCTGTAAGCAGTGCCCTCCCCTGACCACTTAGCCTCTCTGGTCCATCAGGCGGAAGACCTGGCCCCTCTACAGCGGCGACAGCTCGAGGGTCTACTGGGCCGATGGCAAGGTACATTCGCACAGAGTGAGGAAGATTATGGCTGCACTGATGTAGTATATCATACTATCCCGCGGGAGATGCTGCCCCCATCGTCAAGCGCTACCGACCCGTGCCACCCAGCCTCTACGCCGAATTGAGGACTCTACTACAGGGCATGTTGGAGGGTTATTCGGGAAAGCTCCTCTCCCTGGGCCTCGCCGGTGGTACTTGTGAGGAAGAAGGACCAGTCCTGGCGGTTTTGCGTAGACTACCGCAAGCTGAACGAGGTCACGCACAAGGATGCCTTTCCTCTTCCTGCGCGGGAGGAGACATTGACTTGCCTGAAGCTTGAGCTGAGTGGTATTCCACCCTCGACCTGGCCAGTGGCTACTGGCAGGGTGGAAGTCCACCCATCAGATAAGGAAAAGACTGCCTTGCCACACCTGTGGGCTTGTATCAATGCGAAAAGAATGCCATTTGGGCTATGTAATGCCCCCTTCGTTCCAGCGTTTAATGCAGCGGTGTTTGGGAAGGCAGGTTCACGATTTTTCTACTCATTTATTTAGGCGATGTGATCATATACTCACCTGATTTTGATTCCCATTTAGAACATCTGGGACAAGTTTTCTTGAAGCTGCAGGACCACGGGCTGAAGTTGCAGCCTTCCAAGTGTCGTCTCCTACAGAAGTCAGTAGCTGGGCCATGTGGTTGGAGGGTGGGGTGGCGACCCGATCCCAGCAAGACCCAAGCAGTGCAACAATGGCCAGTCCCAACAGCGGTCGCGTGAGGTCCGTTCATTCCTTGGGTTCGTTGGATACTATCGCCGCTTTATCCCTGCCTTTTCCCAGAAAGCTTCTCCCTTGCATGCTTTGCTGGGGGTACAGGGGGCATAAGACTCGGTCCATCAAGTGGACCTCTGATTGTGAACAGGCCTTTAGCCAGTTGAAGCGGCGTCGTGAAGGCTCCTGTGTTGGGTATGCGATTTTTACTCTGCCCTTCCGACTTTATACCGGCAGCTAGTTTACATGGGTTGGGGGCTGTACTAGCTCAGGTTCAGGGAGGGAGGGGCGTGTGCCTCGCTTATGGGAGCCGCCTGCCTGCGATGCTGAAAAACAAGACCAAAATTACAAGCGCATTTAAGTTGGAGCTCCTGGCTCTTAAGTGGGCAGTGACTGACAAATTTAAAGATTACCTCTGGGGGCAACCTTCCAAGTGTTTACTGACCACCGGCCTCTGCTCCGCTTGCGGACTGCAAAGGTGGGGGCTGTGGAGCAGAGGTGGGTGGCTAACTGGATAATTTTGATTTCGTTGTGTCATAAACCAGGGTCCGACACCTGAATGCAGATCGCTGTCCAGGCTTCCAGAGGCCCTGCTGGTGGGGCGTGTGAGGCCCCAACTAATGGAGGTACGCAGGAGGTATGGGCAGAGCGGCGGGGAAGTGATCCGGACCTCCGCTTGCTCGTCGGTGGCAGCAACAGGGGCATAGACCATCTGCAGTGGGGCGGCAGACCCTCCAGTTGGCTGGTTGACAGCTGTTAAGAGAATGGCCTAACCTAACTGTAATGGAAGGGGGTATTGCTGTGTAAAGGCCGGCCTCAGGTGCACTGGGAGAGGTGACTGCGGTGGTAGTGCCCGGTGGCGAACAGAAGGCAGGTTTGGGCTACCATGAGGCCCTGGGTCATGCCAAACCGACTGCTACAATACACTGAGGGAGAGGGTGTTTGGAATTTGGACTTGGTGGGTAAGGGAATGCGCAGTGCTACCATGGAGGGCCTAAGGTCATGACAGCAACCGTGGGGGCCCTGGACTACCGACTGCTGGTGACACATTATCCATACATATTGGTCATTGTAGATCTCTTTTCCATTTGCAGGTGCCTACAAAGGACCAGACAGCACCCGGCGACAGCTAGAGTCTTGTGGACCCGCGGTTTTCCAATCATTCGGGTGCCAGAGAGGATTCTGACCGACCAGGGACCTGCGTTTGAGGCTGGGATTGACCCAGCAGTTGTGTGGACTCGGCTGCCACAAAGGTGAGGACTACGCCATATCACCCACAGGGCAATGGAGCCTGTGGCGTATGAACAGACCATCTTGGGGTTGCTCAACACCCTCAGCCAACGTGAACAGGGCCGATGAATGGAGCATCTACCGGAGCTGACGCATGCCTATAATAACCAGCCCACAGTGTTACTGGGTTGGCCCCTTCTTTGTCTTGTTTGGTAGGCATCTTGGCTGCCCGTCGACCAACTGATGGGAGTACACGATCCGGTGGAGGGGTAACACCCTCGAGGTGGATCGGTGAGCATCATAACCGCCCTAACCTCGGCACCAGCTAGTGCGGGGGACTCAACAAGCGGCAACAGCACCCAGGATCAGCGGCGCCATGTCGGGCAGGAGGGCCCCGCTGCTCACTTCCAGGGTCTTGGTCGGGATTTCATACGCGTGGCGGGGAAACTAGGATACCATTGGGATCCTAGGCCCTATGTGGTGCTGAACCAACCCTCAGCCGGACCCGTCCAGTCTACACCCTGCGCCCAGAAGGCGGGGAGGGGCCCCACCGCACTTCACCGCAACCACCTGCTTGGCGTTCAGCCTGCCTGACTGGGGGGACGGGTGGGACTTCGTGGAGATGCAGGTGAGATGGCAGGGAGGCGTAGAGTAGAGGAGTCAGAGCTGGTGGTGGCCAGTGGGTTTACCTGTCTGGGAGAGAGCCGGGTCAGAGGAACCACAATGATGAGGGAGGCATGGCCCCTGAGCTTGAGGAGGGGCTCCTGTCTGAGGAGGAGGCGGGCTGTCTGGAGCCCGTCACGGTCTAGCGACAACAGGAGTTCGGCCAGCTAGGTACCGTGAGTGATGGTCAGGACGACCGGTGATTTAGTGGGGGATGTCACAGTCAGGAGGGGTTTATTATTATTGTGTGTGTGTGTGTGTGTTATTATGTATAAATGTCTGATGTTGGGGAAAAATGCTTATTTGTGCACAATGAACAATTCCCCTGTGATGGGCGTTCTCCCTGCTTTCACGCGGGAACACTGTGATTGGTGGATGGACTAGTGGACTGGGGTGTGTGAGGGTTTTGCGATTGGGAGAATGGGAGGTAAATCCTTTTATAGGGAAAGGGGAGGTTGTAGTGACGGCAGGGGAACCCAGGGCTGGCCTGATGATGCGACCCTGAAGCAACAGCTGATCACCGAGGTGGACTGCTGGATGACTGACCGCTGATGGGTTGATTAAGAGGGCGCAAACTAGCGATCCATGAAGGAAAGTAACTTTTGCTTATCTGCTGTCTTGCTGTGTGAGTGGGCCATCGGTCATCTGTCTAAGTTTTAAGAACTGTCCTTTCGAGGGTGCCGACTTCCTGGAGCTGTGCAGCCTGACTGAAGAGGGACAGCTGATATCTTTCCGATCATGCGTCTGCTAAAGAAAGTAAAACAATCATTCTGTCTTAGTGTGGATGAGCCAGCTCAGGTTTCGGTATTAAAACATTGTTCTCTCCCGAGGCTTTGCTGCGTGGAAGAGCGCGCGTCGACCGAAGTCTTCTGCGCATTTTGGACAGCAGTCTGAGCGTGCTGGGTAACGTCACTGGCTGCAGGGGCGGGACTCCGCGGAGACAGCGCTGCTACCACCACCCAGTGCATTGTGGGATTTGTTGTTTTCTTGGTCGGCGAGGAGGGTGCCGCCGACCAATGTTATTTCTCTGATTGGGGGCCAGCAATGCTTGGCGACAGCGGGGGCGTGGACTGTGTCATGGTGAGCCCTCCCTCCTTATAACTGCTTGGGCTATTGCACAATTGTCTACCTGTGTGGCAATTAGAACAAACTGGACTGAAGTGATTTATTGTGTGCTTATTCCTATGTGGCTTTATTTGTGTTAAACGTATTGCTATGCAATTCTGAATGGTACATTCTGGAGTGCTGTGAATAATGTGTGTTTCTACTAGTGCTAGCCTGTGTGTTGGTAATGCTATTCCCTTTGCTGTGATTGAGGTGTGTGTGGGCTATTTTATCTAAAAGAGTCCTGTGATGTTCTTCTTGTTGCTCAGAGTTAAGGCTTCTAATTGGCTTAACTGGTATTGCGGGCATTGTGTGGGTGATATCCTGGGCTTTAACAGAGGGTGGGCTCGGGCCTGACACTGTACACTTAACATCTTCTACCCGGCTCTGCATGTATGCTTGCTGCTGCTGCTTGTAATAAATAACTGTAAATTTATTCAGTGTGGTGGTTGTGTCTCAGAGGTTGAATCTGCATTGTTAAGAGTGGCAACGACAATTTTGGCGTTAGTCGGCAGGACCTCTCTTAAGACACAGCACCATGTCTGAAAATCAGCAGGCGGTGGAGCAGCTGGACCTGTAATCAACAACATGATGATGGTACCATGGTTTTAGGGGTCCATCGGTGCCCAAAGTATGGGGAAAAGAATGGTCCCCCGCTAGCAGAATGGCGTAGCCAAATGGAAATTTACTTGAGAGCCCAGACTTTGTCAGCAGAACAGGAAGTTGATTTTATTCTAAGTGCACTTCAAGGTGAGGCTAAGAGAGTGTTATTGTTGCCCCCTGCAGAGAAAGACACAGCTGATCCATATCTTTGAGGCCCTAGGGAAGAATATATGGGGATGCTGTAACAGTAAAGCCAGTTAAGGGCACAGTTTTTTAAGTGTCAACAACAAGCAGGGGAAGGGGTGGGGCCTTTCATACTGCGTCTCCGCGAGTCTCATTCCAGGTGGCGTGCGAAAGAGCCGACTGTGGGATCCGATGATGAGATGCTTCGAAGCCAGTTGGTGCTTGGACTACAGCCTGGCCCTGTACAGATGGAACTGCAGAGGCGAAAGCACGCATGGGGAACCCACACTGGCTTTTGGACGAGGCATGCTATGGAGAAAGCTATGGAAAGAACAAATGGACAACAGGCTCATGCACCAATGGATGTGGAGATACGCGCGACATGCATGCAAGCCATGAAATTGTGTTTCTCAGGGACCAGTCGACCATGCCAGAGTGGCGTCCTCTGCAGGCGGCAGTAGCCCAGGGACCGGAAGCCCCAATGAAGAGCGGCCCTCGTGGGACAGTGCCCTGAGGTCGAGGTCCTGGTCCAAGGTGGCGGTTCCCTTGCATCCTTGACACTGGGTCCCAAGTAACCTTATTTAGCCGTGGTCTCCTCAAACAGCATCTGGGAGATATTGAAATGAAAGATACTAAAGATGTCCATGGCTAACTCTTAAAGCAGCAAATGGACTAGCTCTCCCATATGTGGGCTATGCTTTATTAGATTTTTTTTGAAGTGGGTGGCATTGCAGTCGGGGAAAAGCGTGGTGGTGGTAGAAGATCACTACCTACCCCCCACTTATGGGGTGCTTGGCATGAATGTCATTCAGTACTGTTGGGAGGGCCTGCGACAGCAGGGGGGGCATCAATTTACTTTGTTTAAGTCCACTCTCCCCAGGGCAGCCACAGTAGCATGGGATCGGGCATTACGCAGCAGAAACGCTGGCCGCGGGCAGAAGAACGCCGAGGCCCAAGTCTGGGGGTAGCCCGCCTCCGCACGGCCGAGCCAGTGCGGTTGGCTCCACAGACAGAGACTGCGGTGTGGGCTCATGTCCCTGAGGTGCCGAGAGCCAACCAGGAGAGTGTGCTTCTAGAAGACTGTTACCATGGGGCGCAGGAATGGTGTGTGGGGTCTTGCTTGGTGGCCAACCTTCAGGATGGGGCCGGGTCCTCCTCAGTGTGCAACCCCATCCATATCGGTCGAACTGCCTCCTCGGCGCCCCTTGGCGAGGGTCTTGCGGCTGTCTCAGGAGGACATCCAGGTGCCCAACCAGCTGGTGCTCCGGAGGGAAGATGAGACTGTGGTGGAGGTGGATGTTCGCCCTGTAAGCAGTGCCCTCCCTGACCACTTAGCCTCTCTGGTCCATCAGGCGGAAGACCTGGCCCTCTACAGCGGCGACAGCTCGAGGGTCTACTGGGCGATGGCAAGGTACATTCGCACAGAGTGAGGAAGATTATGGCTGCACTGATGTAGTATATCATACTATCCCGACGGGAGATGCTGCCCCATCGTCAAGCGCTACCGACCCGACCCACCCAGCTAGCCTCGCCCGAGTGGAGGACTCTACTGGGGCATGTTGGAGGTGTTATTGGGAAAGCTCCTCTCCCTGGGCCTCGCCCGGTGGTACTTGTGAGGAAGAAGGACCAGTCCTGGCGGTTTCGTGAACTACACTTAAAGCTGAGCAGGTCACGCACAAGGATGCCTTTCCTCTTCCTGCGGCGTGGAGACATTGACTTGCCTGAAGCGCAGGCTGAGTGGTATTCCACCCTCGACCTGGCCAGTGGCTACTGGCAGGTTGAAGTCCACCCATCAGATAAGGAAAAGACTGCCTTTGCCACACCTGTGGGCTTGTATCAATGCGAAAGAATGCCATTTGGGCTATGTAATGCCCCCGCTACGTTCCAGCGTTTAATGCAGCGGTGTTTGGGAAGGCAGGTTCACGATTTTCTACTCATTTATTTAGACGATGTGATCATATACTCACCTGATTTTGATTCCCATTTTAGAACATCTGGGACAAGTTTTCTTGAAGCTGCAGGACCACGGGCTGAAGTTGCAGCCTTCCAAGTGTCGTCTCTCCTACAGAAGTCAGTAGCTGGGCCATGTGGTTGGAGGGGTGGGGTGGCGACCGATCCCAGCAAGACCCAAGCAGTGCAACAATGGCCAGTCCCAACAACGGTGCGTGAGGTCCGTTCATTCCTTGGGTTCGTTGGATACTATCGCCGCTTTATCCCTGCCTTTTCCCAGAAAGCTTCTCCCTTGCATGCTTTGCTGAGGGGTACAGGGGGGCATAAGACTCGGTCCATCAAGTGGACCTCTGATTGTGAACAGGCCTTTAGCCAGTTGAAGCAGGCGCCGTGAAGGCTCCTGTGTTGGCGTATGCGATTTTTACTCTGCCCTTCCGACTTTATACCGACGCTAGTTTACATGGGTTTGGGGCTGTACTAGCTCAGGTTCAGGGAGGGAGGGGGCGCGGTTATAAACTTATGGGAGCCGCAGCCTGCGATGCTGAAAAACAAGACCAAAATTACAGCGCATTTAAGTTGGAGCTCCTCGCTCTTAAGTGGGCAGTGACTGACAAATTTAAAGATTACCTCTGGGGGGCAACCTTCCAAGTGTTTACTGACCACCGGCCTCTGCTCCACTTGCGGACTGCAAAATTGGGGGCTGTGGAGCAGAGGTGGGTGGCCCAACTGGATAATTTTGATTTCTCGTTGTGTCATAAACCAGGGTCCGAGCACCTGAATGCAGATCGCTGTCCAGGCTTCCAGAGGCCCTGCTGGCAGGACGTGTCGAGGCCCCAACTAATGGAGGTGCCTTGGGAGGTATGGGCAGGCGGCAGGGGAAGTGATCCGGACCTCACACTTATCGCCGGTGGCAGCAACAGGGGCATGAACCATCTGCAGTGGAGCGGCAGACCCTCCAGTTGGCTGGTTGACAGCTGTTAAGAGAATGGCCTAACCTAACTGTAATGGAAGGGGTATTGCTGTGTAAAAGGCCGGCCTCAGGTGCACTGGGAGAGGTGACTGCGGTGGTGGTGCGGTGGCAGACAGAAGGCAGGTTTGGACTCGCTACCATGAGGCCCTGGGTCATGCCAGGGGTCACTGCTGGCTGCACCAGAGGGTGTTTTGGAATGGTATGAACCGACTGGCTGGAATGCACCCAGTGTACAAAGCAACGTGGACCAGACAGCACCGCTACCCGTGGAGACACAGCCCTAGAGCTCCGGCTGGTGGATCCCATATTGGTCATTGGATCTCTTTTCCAATTTCATTTGCCTACAAAGGACCAGACAGCCCAGTCTTGTGGACCACGGTTTTTTTCCAATCATTCTGCCCGACTGAGGGACCAGGGACCGTTTGAGGCTGAGTTGACCCAGCAGTTGTGTGGACTCCCCACGGCTGCCACAAGGTGAGGACTCACGCCATATCACCCACAGGGCAATGGAGCCTGTGAGCGTATGAACCAGACCATCTTGGGGTTGCTCAACACCCTCAGCCAACGTGAACAGGGCGATGAATGGGCATCTACCGAGCTGGCGCATGCCTATAATAACACGCCCCACAGTGTTACTGGGTTGGCCCCCTTCTTTGTCTTGTTTGGTAGGCATGCGCGGCTGCCGGTCGACCAGCTGATGGGAGTACACCGATCGGAGTGGAGGGGTAACACCCTCGAGTGGATCGGTGAGCATCATGGCCGCCTAACCTGGCGTGTACCAGCAGTGCGCCAGGGGACTCAACAGCGGCAACAGCAGGATCAGCGGGCGCCATAATCGGGGCGGAGGGCCCTGCCGCTGCTTCCAGAGAGCGGGTCTTGGTCCGGGATTTCCGCCGCCGTGGCCGGGGGAAACTAGGATACCATTGGGATCCTAGGCCCTATGTGGTGCTGAACCAACCCTCAGCGGACCGTCCAGTCTACACCCTGCGCCCAGAAGGCCGGGAGGGGCCCACCCGCACTATTCACCGCAACCACCTGCGCGTTCAGCCTGCTGACTGGGGGGACCGGAGTGGGACTCGTGGAGATGCAGGTGAGATGGCAGGGGAGCGTAGAGTAGAGGGTCCAGAGCTGGGGTGGTGGCCAGTGGGTTTACCTGTCCTGGGAGGGGAGCCCGGGTCAGGGGGAACCACAATGATGAGGGAGGGCATGGCCCCTGAGCTTGAGGAGGGGGCTCTGTCTGAGGAGGAGGCGGGCTCTGTCTCTGGAGCCCGCCGGGTCCTATGACCCAACTTGGGGAGTTCGGCCAGCTAGGTACCGTGAGTGATGGTCGGGACGACCATTGATTTAGTGGGGGGGGGATGTCACAGTCAGGAGGGGTTTATTATTATTATTATTATTATTATTATTATTATTATTATTATTATGTATAAATGTCTGATGTTGGGGGAAAAATGCTTACTTGTGCACAATGAACAATTCCCTGTGATGGACGTTCTCCTGCTTTCTCACGTGGAACACTGTGATTGGTGGATGGACTAATTGGACTGGGGTGTGTGAGGGTTTGCGATTGGGAGAATGGGGAGGTAAATCCTTTTATAGGGAAAGGGGAGGTTGTAGTGACGGCGGGGGAACCCAGGGCTGGCCTGATGATGCGACCCTGAAGCAACAGCTGATCACGAGGTGGACTGCTGGATGACTGACCGCTGACTGGTTGATTAAGAGGACGAAACTAGCGATCCATGAAGGAAAGTAACTTTTGCTTATCTGCTGTCTTGCTGTGTGAGTGGGCCATCGGTCATCTGTCTAAGTTTTAAGAACTGTCCTTTTCGAGGGGTGCCGACTTCCTGGAGCTGTGCAGCCTGACTGAAGAGAGGAGACAGCTGATATCTTGCGATCGCACGTCTGCTAAAGGAAAGTAAAACAATCATTCTGTCTTAGTGTGGATGAGCCAGCTCAAGGTTCACAGTATTAAAACATTGTTCTCTCCCGAGGCGATTGCTGGGAAGAAGCCTGCCGACAAGGAAGTCTTCTGCGCATTTTGGACAGCAGTCTGAGGCGTGCCCTAACGTCACTGGCTGCAGGGGGCGGGACTCCACGGAGACAAGCTGCTACACCACCCAGTGCATTGTGGGATTTGTTGTTTTCTTGGTGGAGGAGGTGAGGCCGCAATGTTATTTCTCTGATTGGGGGCCAGCAATCTTGCGACAGCAGAGGGGGCGTGGACTGTGTCATGGTGAGCCCTCCCTCCTTATAACTGCTTGGGCCTATTGCACAATTGTCTACCTGTGTGGCAATTAAGAACAAACTGGACTGAAGTGATTTATTGTGTGCTTATTCCTATGTGGCTTTATTTGTGTTAAACGTATTGCTATGCAATTCTGAATGGTACATTCTGGAGTGCTGTGAATAATATTGTGTTTCTACTAGTGCTAGCCTGTGTGTTGGTAATGCTATTCCCTTTGCTGTGATTGAGTGTGTGTGGGCTATTTTATCTTAAGAGTCCTGTGATGTTCTTCTTGTTGCTCAGAGTTAGGCTTCTAGTGGCTTAACTGGTATTGCGGGCATTGTGTGGGTGATATCCTGGGCTTTAACAGAGGGTGGGCTCGGGCCTGACACTGTACACTTAACATCTTCTGCCGGCTCTGCATGTATGCTTGCTGCTGCTGCTCCCTTGTAATAAATAACTGTAAATTTATTCAGTGTGGTGGTTGTGTCTCAGAGAGGTTCGAATCTGCATTGTTAAGAGTGGCACGACACACACACACACACACACACACCCATACATGTCCCATCTAGTAGAATGTCACTGTTTTGAATTACTGCTTTTCCTGGCTTGCTTTCCTGTTTGAAAACTGTGGCATTTGTGCGTGTGAAACCCAATACAGCTATGAAATATGGTGGATTGTAACGATTAAGCCAGTCCTCCACTCCGGCCTCTGCCCTGCCTGATGTTACCCGTCTCAGAGTGAGCTTTCCCTCTCCTTGTCCTTAGCTGGATGTAGGCCAAGTCCTTGTTGAACTCCACTGAAAGAGAGAGAGAGGGAGAGAGAGAGAGGGAGAGAGAGAAGCTCTAAGCCTCGCTGCTTAGAAAGACTTGAGGACCACATTAACACGAACAAGAGAAATTAACATACATTAAACGCACTTAGCATACGCTGTCTTATCCGCCGCACTCAATTCTGGGGGAAGTTATAAAAGGCTTGTTTTATGACATACTTGAGCTGAGGCTGCCTAAAGTGGGCCAGGGGGCATTGAAAGATGGGTTTCTACATGTGTCTGAGGAAAGTGTACCGTTCGCTAGCGCAGTGCTCCTTCTCAAGATCAGCTTCATACAGGAATAAGCTGTCTGTTCCTCTAGCCCCTATAGGACTCCATCATTTGTCTTCCTCCTGAATTAAAGATGCCACACAGTCACACCATCGCCACGGGAAATTCAAAACAAAATCCTTATCGCATCAACTTCACCCCCTCCCTAATAGATAGATAAATAAATAAAAACACGGAACACAGCACACCCACACAGACAGTGAGTGCATGTGAAGCATCCCCGGGCCTCAGAGAAATAAGTTTAGTCGCTATGCAGTCCAGAGTCCAGAAAATAATAGCAGCCTTTGTGTGGGGCTGCAGTCTTTGAATGGCTTGAATACCACAGCTCTTTAGTCAGATGGGCTTGTCTGAATGTGAGGCTTTTTGGTATTTCCTTCATCTTTGCATCCCCTGGGAAGTGTGTCAGAGGACTTGGGAAAGTTTGAGGAGGTGGATGTGAGGAGAGAGGAAGTCAATGGCTCATCACGTGGCTAATGAAGAGAAAAAACAACAAAACGCGTATGATTCAAAAAGTGGTGGTATTTGAGGCGGTGGGTGTGAGGAGAGGAGAAGCTAATGTCTCATTGTGTGGCTGATATATGCATTCAATAATGAAGATAAACAACAAAAAGCTTCAACGGTTAGGGTCAGCTCCTTTAACAGAATGGTTGTTTCTTTAATTTTTACAAAGCGTCTTGGTCCCTTATGGTTCGGGACGACGGCAGAAACCACCTGTAAAGTACCTCTTTTATAGAGAGCTGCTGATTTCAGTTTATTAAGCGGACTGGATCACCATGAGACCAGTGAACTGTATGAGCTCACGTTTCCTCCCTCCACAAATGGGTTCCATTAGCTGGGCCCCTTATATTATATCAGCCTGAGACAGCCAGAGGTTCGGGCCGCATGTGCTAGATAAACAGCACAGGCTAAAGTGAGGGCTAGGCTTCGGAAGTCTTGGCTAAAGTTTGTGATTTTGGATAATGGATATCATGCAAATCAAAGATATGAGCGTTAACCAGAGTTAAGAGCAGAGATCCCTTTAACCCTCCCGAAAGCCCCCTCCCCCGCTCCTTCCACTGGCACAGAGGCAGCAGACCTTAGCACCATATAAAGAAGTATGCACTGGCCACTTGGCCTGGTATGTTTTGGACTATGTCCAGGGTGCACGGGAGTTCCCTGGTTTCCACAGATGGGGAGAGGGAGGAGGGGGCCCCCATCGCTTCCCTCCCTGGGCTGAGTGGCCTGCTGGGTGGGGAGAGGGGGGAGGGGGGAGGTGAGAATGAGGTGGGAGAGGAGAATTAGTCATCACATACCCGGCTGCATGAGGCAAAATGATGTCGGCATGTAGACGGGTATAAGTCATGGCTGAACCAAATGGGTCTGCCATAGGAGGCCACATTAGAATGTTAAAATTGGAAATATTGTTTTTAAGGTGAAGCTGACTAATGAAATGAGTAAGAGAGAAACCAAAAGTCAACCAAAGTATTTTGGTTTACATATTGAGAATTGGCAAAAATAAAAGATTTATTAGCTGATCATGTCAATGTGAAGAATTAGAATCACACATTTTTGTCAAAAGACATATATTTATTTTCTTTACAGTCATTAAAAATGTTTAATCTACTATGACCATGATACTATAAAATTAGATTTGATCATGTGCATTAAATATCAGCCATCTATGTGCACACAACTGTGGACAAACCACTTTTAATCCCCCTTATTAAGTGCCATCTTGTGCCTCTGAGGCATATTGTGGAGGGTGTCACGTTGTATTACCGAGGCTCAAGGGTGGTGTCCATTCTGTGGGAAACTGACAGTTGATTTGGAGCCTCAAAGCCATGGAGGTCAGGTCAAAGGAGGACCTGATCTTATAAAGCCAAACAATAGGTCTTGTGTGTGTGTGTGTGTGTGTGTGTGTGTGTGTGCCAGGCTTGTGCAAAATTCCAGAATTGAATTGAAACTGACTCTTAAATTCCAATTCAAATCTTGAATTTCGCTTGCATTTCAGTTGAGGTAGCAAACAGGAAACAGAATTGCAATTTGAATTGTGCACAACCCTGGTGTGTGCCTGTGCGTGTGTGTGTGCTTGGGTGGGGTTGGGGGTGGGTATTTAGAGATGCCTTAGCCTTTTAGATTGTGTAGTGTGTTATTCTATGCTTACATCTCCTTCTTGTGTGTGTATGTGTGTGTGTATGTGTGTGTCATTGCCTCAATATCAACAAATCAGGATGTAGGCTATGAATCTGATTGAATTAAGTATTGGCCATCCCCAAAATGAACCAGAATACAGGAAATCACATCAAACAAATAAAAAAAATTCTGGGGGAGGACCCCCAAACCCCCCCTCCCACAAATACGACAATTAGTGGGGGGCTCTTAATACATCTGGGCCCAGGGGCCCGAAAGTTCATAATCCGCCCATGCACATGGGCCATACAGGGCCACCCAACATACATCACATGGGCCATACAGGGCCACCCATCGTACATCACATGGGCCATACAGGGCCACCCATCGTACATCACTTGGCCATACAGGGCCACCCATCGTACATCACATGGGCCATACAGATACCTTTATGGTAGAGCGGAAACTGATAGTGAATGATACATGTCATTTCTGAGAATATGTGTATACCTGTGTTGTTTTGTTCATCTATCACCTTGGTCTAGTCATATGTGACAAAGATACAGTATATTTCTTAATTTATCTTATTTTTAATAACTTTTTAACTTGTGTTAAAACAAGTAAAAACAGGACACTTCATCATCGACATATTCTCCCTCCTGCACTTTTTATTTCTCTGATGAAAACACCACTTCCTGGACTCTTGATGATTGCTTTGTTTTCAGCAGAGAGGTTATCAATCTTTAAATGCGTTCAGGGAAATCATCTCCGAGTAATCAGTGCAGAAGTCTGACTAAAAAAAAGAAAGTCATGAGCTGTCTTAACCTGCTGTCTGTCTGTGCCTGAGTGGGCTGGGGCCACCTCTACAGGGTCTTAATGTGTAACACATGACTGCCAGGACACTTCTCCCCTCTCCCCTATCTCTCCTTATCCCTCTCTCCCTCAGTCTAGCATGGGTAAAAGGTGACAGTTGCTTCCAAACGACAAGATTCAGTTGATGATACCTGGGCCCCATATCAATAAGACTGGAAGACACATTTCTGTCAGTTCTTGTCAAAACAACCAATGGGACATCTATTTGTGAAATGCATTTTCTATTAGTTAGATTATAGCATAGCATTGAAATATTTAGTAAAATGCATTATTTATGAGCATTAATAGTGTGTAGGCAATGTGTAGACTACTTCTTGTCTTGAACGCAGCCAGACAGCACTTGTCCCTTGACTTGCTTTGTACATACTGTACTACACTACTACATTACTACACTACTACACTACAAACTACGGTGCTAAATGTGGTACAAAGAGGTAACGGCCTGGCGTCACCTGTCTCTTCACACTCTGTTGTTATTTTTGCAGGTTATTTTTGAACAAGCAAACAAACAAACAAACAAAAAATTACAAATTAAGATGCAATATGGAATATGCTCTATTATCACGATTATGGGCTGACAGTAAAGAAATATGGTCTATTATCATGATTATGGGCTGTAATTAATGGCAAATGGTGTCATTAGTCAT
The DNA here is from genome assembly GCF_017589495.1 of Alosa alosa. Lineage (NCBI taxonomy): Eukaryota > Metazoa > Chordata > Actinopteri > Clupeiformes > Clupeidae > Alosa > Alosa alosa. The sequence continues at coordinate 30,949,755 of NC_063198.1, forward strand.
TAAAATAATATTAAAACATGGAAATAACTCACCAAATGTTTAGCCATTAGCCATTGTTTAGCTATACAAGTTAAACAGGCTTTTCACTCTTTCATAACTGTTTTGTGTAAGGTGTTACTGTATGTATAACATGAACTAGCAAGAACACAAAGTCAGTCAGACCTGTTACACTGGTCCTTCCATCATATCAAAGTCAAACACAAACAATAAAACCTTTCAGAATGAAGCTTTAGTTCAGTGGTCCCCAAACTACGGCCCGGATACGGCCCGCCACCTCATTTTAGGTGGCCCCCCAAAACATGTCCGTAGTATATAGCATCCGGCCCGCACGGGAGTACAACATCGCCAAACTAAAACCTCCGCAATTTCCCCCCTTCATTCTCTATGGCGAGTCTTACAGTTGCTTTGGTGCTTTTTTCAGATCAGAATGAAAATTCTCATAACTATTAGTTCAACCTCCACAATATTTGTCATTTGTGCACATCATAGTAGCAATTTCTCCTTCCTTTGAACAAATTGCAAATGCTTTTGGACATGTATCAGTTGCTTTCATACAATTCTCTGCTGTTTTTAACATTATCATTTGCTTATGTCATGTCAGTCAAAATGAACTATACTTATCGATGCTGAATAGTGGTTCCCAATAAAACTAATAGTCTTCATTTCATTGCTTGAGTCATTACATACAAAATTGTTGAACTAGTTATCAAATTCTGTCACAATGCTGTAGAATTACAAGAGCATACTGTAAAAACTCCCCTAATGTGTAACTTTTACTGTAGTTTTCAAATGACAGTTTCACTAATTGTTTTGAGAAATGCACTAACTGCTGTGCAGTCGCTTTGGTGCTTTTCTCACATCACTATTAACATTTGCACAGAAGTTAGTGCAATTCTCAAAACAATTAGTGCAAACTGCAAAACCTAGTGGATGACCTGCAAAAGCACGTCACTTGCTCAAAATGGATAGTCCATTCCTCAAAAGCAGATATTCATGTCAATGAAACTGTCAGTGTCATCAAAATGAGAAGTCTTGACACCATCGTTTATGAACAAGATAGTCAAATGGCTTTGTCATGTTTTCATTATGACAGTTCTCTCAGTGTTTTCCAATGCAAAATAAGGTCAGAACTCGGTGATACTACCTGAACATGCTCAAGACAGCACTATACAGTACTTGTACAGCCATTTGAAAACTACAGTAAAGTTACACATTGCTGTAGTTAGGTGAGTAAGTGAGTACAAGACACTGAATGCATACATTTTTACTGTATGCTCTGCAATTCTACAGCACTGTGACAGAATTTGATAACTAGTTCAACAATTTTGTATGTAATGACTCAAGCAATGAAATGAAGACTATTAGTTTTATTGGGAACGACTATTCAGCATTCATAAGTATAGTTCATTTTGACTGACATGACATAAGCAAATGATAATGTTAAAAAACAGCAGAGAATTGTATGAAAGCAACTGATACATGTCCAAAAGTATTTGCAATTTGTTCAGAGGAAGGAGAAATTGCTACTATGATGTGCACAAATGACTAAATGTTGTGGAGGTTGACCTAATAGTTATGAGAATTTTCATTCTGATCTGAAAAAAGCACCAAAGCGACTGAGAAAAACTGTAATAGTGATGTGAGAAAAGCACCAAAGCGGCTGAGAAAAACTGTAACAGTACACATGTAATACTCTTTTTGTCCACCGGTGGTTGTTTTGGCGCTGTTTTGCGTTTGCCATCGAAAACGGAATGAAAGTAGGCCTACCTGTAAACAATGTAAGAGGCCTATGCTGACTGCATCAGTGCTCAAAGTATTTTAAAAGTTTATCAATTAATTTTTAATAACTAACTAACTTCTATTCAAGTCATATTTCTGGGACTTTCTGGGATAATTATTTCTATTTTTTATTCACTCGTTCAAATGTTCATATAAAGAGTTCACAAAGTTCTCATCAGGTGACTGAAAGTTAGAATGGTGGTCATTTCAGACCACTTCAGCACTTCATAAAATTCTCATAGTTTGATAACTTTAAATTATTTGTAGGATATTCTCAACTTGAGCTGTGTATGCAAAGACACAGAATTCAGAGTTCACACATTTTTAATAAAATATACTTTTGGGACTCCCTGCTAATACTTTTGGGAATGCAACCGTTTTTTTATTATTATTATTTAATTTTACACTGATATGGCATGATGACAATATAAACACAGCTAACAATGGTATTAAATTGCAATAGCCTATGATTAAATGTAATAGAATATTCAACTAAGGTAAACTGCTGTTGTTCACAGCACTAAGCTATTTATGGTTACTGATATACAACTACTCCGAGTCTCTGGTCCTCTCTTGAAGCCAGGCATATTGAGCTGGCCCTCGGAAGAAAAAGTTTGGGGACCACTGCTTTAGTTGATCTTTAATAACATCAATTTGATTATTTGGTTATTATACAGAGGCAATTCAAAGTTTTTAAAAAGCAGCAGATTTTAGAACATTGGATTTTTTTTATGAAAGTCTCATAAAAAATACAGTGTTCAAAGTGCAAAGATATGATGCTTTATACATTTTAGAATGTATAGGTTAAATACAGTGTAGAACCATTCCTGAAATCTGCAATTAATAGTTCAAATGGTGAATGGACTGGGGTCATTCCACGTCAATTCAACCAGGGCCCACGCACTTAGGTCTCAAAAATTACCAGGTGTACCTATGTTACCCAGGAGACACACTGTAAAATTACTCTTATGTAAGATCAATACTTTACAAGATACAGCCAGTTTTACAGGGGGAGGGGGGTGTCGATTTTGTTCGGGCTCTTTTTTTTGTCAAAGTTCACAAGCCCACAGCGCAAGAACTAAACCATGTAGGAGGCTCAAATTTTGCATACTGGTACATAAATAGGAATAGTATGTAACAAAATCGTCACGTTTGGTCTGGATAATCCTGCATGGTCATAGCTGTCCCTCAAAGTTGATACAAATTTTATTGGAGTTTTTGGCTGGGCTCTGTTTAAGCCTTTAGAAGACATATTTGTACTTAACATAGGCTCTTGATTTATTTTCCTTTCTGAGATAAGTAGAAACACTCTCACAAAAAACAATGAACAGAAAATAAATTCCTTCAGGGTCTGAACAGCAGACCTTAGAAGTCTAAAAAATCATTTTGGTTCTCATTTTCAGAGCACCTAAACACCTTGTGGGAATATACAAAGATTTTTTAAATATTTTTTTCTTTCAGCAAAGTCTCCCAAATGGAGGACATGTAATTCTTTAAAAAAAATATATGAACCTTGCTGCTGTCACACATACGGAGACCCTAAGGGGACATGAGCAAAAAAAAAATCTAAAGTGTAGTTTCATGTGCTCACGTGAAACTTTCATGTGCTCACGTGAAACCTTCACGTGAACAGATGAAACTAAACTTCAGATTTTTTTTTCGCTCATGTCCCCTTAGGGCCTCCGTACACACAGGTTTGTATGTAAAGCGCATTTAAAAAGACTCTTCTCAGGCGGTTTTCCTTTCATGGCCCATACCAACAGAGACCTTGCCTCTGACAGGGATCCTAACCATAGGATCTTCATACAGGAAGTGCTTTTCTTTCTCTTCTGGGTTGTACACCACCACCACCGAGTTGTACCAGCTGTACTTCTTATCCCTCTTATCCTTTTTCGCCTGAACATTGACGGCTGTTTTGTTTTTAGGACTTTTTAGGAGTGCTTTGCTGATCTCCACCACATTCTCCTGCATGTATTTCTCTAGTTGTTTAGGCAGTCCCTTACAGTAGATAACTGAGCTCTGTATATAGTATATAGTGAAAAATTCCCTTAGATGGATGCCTGGAAATTGGTTCAGATTAAAGTTGAGTGAACTTGACTGAAAGAGAACTATGGCTACATTCAGTTCTGCATGTTACATTCTAACTTTAATGTCAGTATTTCTGCTTACAAATGCTTATATATGTGATAGATAGATAGATAGATAGATAGATAGATAGATAGATAGATAGATAGATAGATAGATAGATGGATAGATAGATAGATACAGTAGATAGATAGATAGATAGATAGATAGATAGATAGATAGATAGATAGATACTTTATTGATCCCCAGGGGAAATTCAAGAAACATTGAACATAAAGTACCGGTATATATCCACAAAGAAGTCTATCTGTTACTATGCATAAGGGTTAGAGTTTGACTTTATGAGCAAATAGGTATATTTCACATTCATAAATATATATCATCCTGACCACTTGCTCATAAAAGGCTTGTGCTCAATGTGCCTTTTTAATGTAACAGGCCTTATTATAACCAAGGGAAGCTGTAAGGGTTTTATGGTGCTTTTTTGAAAATGGACACCACTTTGAGAGCATTTACTCTGAGCTAATGACCCATGCTATTGCCAAGAGAGAGAGGGAGAGAGAGGCTCATGTGGTATTTCAAAGCTGTCGCCAGAGAACTTTTGCTTCAGCTGCAGCGTCTGCTATCTGAGAAGCACACGGCGCATTCCTCATGGTCCTGGTCCAACATTTTGGACATTCCACTAATGCTTTCATAGGATTTTGGATAAGAGCAGACATTTAATTGATGCTGAATTAAACAACAACAGAAACCAAACTTCTTTTAATACTGGGAGTTCAGGTCTATGTGCTATGCAGTGTGATACTGAAATACTTCTCACATGTCAAAGGAAAACTGATGTCTGTCCAAGGAAGACATTGGGTTGATTAAGTAAGCAGAAGCAAATTTGATTTGAGTGTTTGACTCTCAGATTAGGGGAGAATTTATTGTCATATACATTTTTTTTGCTAAATCACCTCTGAATACAGTGTGTTTGTGCTGGCTACAGTGTGTTTGTGCTGGCTACAGTGTGTTTGTGCTGGCTACAGTGTGTTTGTGCTGAATACAGTGTGTTTGTGCTGGCTACAGTGTGTTTGTGCTGGCTACAGTGTGTTTGTGCTGGCTACAGTGTGTTTGTGCTGAATACAGTGTGTTTGTGCTGGCTACAGTGTGTTTGTGCTGGCTACAGTGTGTTTGTGCTGAATACAGTGTGTTTGTGCTGGCTACAGTGTGTTTGTGCTGGCTACAGTGTGTTTGTGCTGAATACAGTGTGTTTGTGCTGCTGGCTACAGTGTGTTTGTGCTGGCTACAGTGCTGGCTACAGTGTGTTTGTGCTGCTGGCTACAGTGTGTTTGTGCTGAATACAGTGTGTTTGTGCTGGCTACAGTGTGTTTGTGCTGGCTACAGTGTGTTTGTGCTGGCTACAGTGTGTTTGTGCTGGCTACAGTGTGTTTGTGCTGAATACAGTGTGTTTGTGCTGGCTACAGTGTGTTTGTGCTGCTGGCTACAGTGTGTTTGTGCTGGCTACAGTGTGTTTGTGCTGGCTACAGTGTGTTTGTGCTGAATACAGTGTGTTTGTGCTGAATACAGTGTGTTTGTGCTGGCTACAGTGTGTTTGTGCTGGCTACAGTGTGTTTGTGCTGAATACAGTGTGTTTGTGCTGGCTACAGTGTGTTTGTGCTGGCTACAGTGTGTTTGTGCTGAATACAGTGTGTTTGTGCTGCTGGCTACAGTGTGTTTGTGCTGGCTACAGTGCTGGCTACAGTGTGTTTTGTGCTGCTGGCTACAGTGTGTTTGTGCTGAATACAGTGTGTTTGTGCTGAATACAGTGTGTTTGTGCTGGCTACAGTGTGTTTGTGCTGAATACAGTGTGTTTGTGCTGGCTACAGTGTGTTTGTGCTGGCTACAGTGTGTTTGTGCTGAATACAGTGTGTTTGTGCTGGCTACAGTGTGTTTGTGCTGAATACAGTGTGTTTGTGCTGGCTACAGTGTGTTTGTGCTGGCTACAGTGTGTTTGTGCTGGCTACAGTGTGTTTGTGCTGGCTACAGTGTGTTTGTGCTGGCTACAGTGCTGGCTACAGTGTGTTTGTGCTGGCTACAGTGTGTTTGTGCTGAATACAGTGTGTTTGTGCTGGCTACAGTGTGTTTGTGCTGGCTACAGTGTGTTTGTGCTGAATACAGTGTGTTTGTGCTGGCTACAGTGTGTTTGTGCTGGCTACAGTGTGTTTGTGCTGGCTACAGTGTGTTTGTGCTGGCTACAGTGTGTTTGTGCTGGCTACAGTGTGTTTGTGCTGGCTACAGTGTGTTTGTGCTGGCTACAGTGCTGGCTACAGTGCTGGCTACAGTGTGTTTGTGCTGAATACAGTGTGTTTGTGCTGGCTACAGTGCTGGCTACAGTGTGTTTGTGCTGGCTACAGTGTGTTTGTGCTGGCTACAGTGTGTTTGTGCTGGCTACAGTGCTGGCTACAGTGCTGGCTACAGTGTGTTTGTGCTGAATACAGTGTGTTTGTGCTGGCTACAGTGCTGGCTACAGTGTGTTTGTGCTGGCTACAGTGTGTTTGTGCTGGCTACAGTGTGTTTGTGCTGGCTACAGTGCTGGCTACAGTGTGTTTGTGCTGGCTACAGTGTGTTTGTGCTGCTGGCTACAGTGTGTTTGTGCTGGCTACAGTGCTGGCTACAGTGTGTTTGTGCTGGCTACAGTGTGTTTGTGCTGGCTACAGTGCTGGCTACAGTGTGTTTGTGCTGGCTACAGTGTGTTTGTGCTGGCTACAGTGTGTTTGTGCTGGCTACAGTGCTGGCTACAGTGTGTTTGTGCTGGCTACAGTGTGTTTGTGCTGCTGGCTACAGTGTGTTTGTGCTGGCTACAGTGCTGGCTACAGTGCTGGCTACAGTGTGTTTGTGCTGGCTACAGTGTGTTTGTGCTGGCTACAGTGCTGGCTACAGTGTGTTTGTGCTGGCTACAGTGCTGGTGTGTTTGTGCTGGCTACAGTGTGTTTGTGCTGGCTACAGTGCTGGCTACAGTGCTGGCTACAGTGTGTTTGTGCTGGCTACAGTGTGTTTGTGCTGGCTACAGTGCTGGCTACAGTGTGTTTGTGCTGGCTACAGTGCTGGCTACAGTGTGTTTGTGCTGGCTACAGTGCTGGCTACAGTGTGTTTGTGCTGGCTACAGTGTGTACAGTTGCTGTGCTGGCTACAGTGTGTTTTGTGCTGGCTACAGTGCTGGCTACAGTGCTGGCTACAGTGTGTTTGTGCTGCTGGCTACAGTGTGTTTGTGCTGGCTACAGTGCTGGCTACAGTGTGTTTGTGCTGGCTACAGTGCTGGCTACAGTGTGTTTGTGCTGGCTACAGTGTGTTTGTGCTGGCTACAGTGCTGGCTACAGTGTGTTTGTGCTGCTGGCTACAGTGCTGGCTACAGTGCTGGCTACAGTGTGTTTGTGCTGGCTACGGAGTGCTGGCTACAGTGTGTTTGTGCTGGCTACAGTGTGTTTTTGTGCTGGCTACAGTGCTGGCTACAGTGTGTTTGTGCTGGCTACAGTGTGTTTGTGCTGGCTACAGTGTGTTTGTGCTGAATACAGTGCTGGCTACAGTGTGTTTGTGCTGGCTACAGTGCTGGCTACAGTGTGTTTGTGCTGGCTACAGTGTGTTTGTGCTGCTGGCTACAGTGTGTTTGTGCTGGCTACAGTGCTGGCTACAGTGCTGGCTACAGTGTGTTTGTGCTGGCTACAGTGTGTTTGTGCTGGCTACAGTGCTGGCTACAGTGTGTTTGTGCTGGCTACAGTGCTGGCTACAGTGTGTTTGTGCTGGCTACAGTGCTGGCTACAGTGTGTTTGTGCTGGCTACAGTGCTGGCTACAGTGTGTTTGTGCTGGCTACAGTGCTGGCTACAGTGCTGGCTACAGTGTGTTTGTGCTGGCTACAGTGCTGGCTACAGTGTGTTTGTGCTGGCTACAGTGCTGGCTACAGTGTGTTTGTGCTGGCTACAGTGTGTTTGTGCTGGCTACAGTGCTGGCTACAGCTACAGTGGCATTCATCTTTACCAATTGATGATTGTTTCATTCCCTTGCAGCTTAGCTGTCATAATATCATAATATCAATAATATAAATATTCTTTCAATAATATCAATAATAACACAGACAAAGCTGTGTAATGCACATGACTGGGCAGATCTTGTTTACCTCACATGATGGGTTTACATTTATGAGGTACAGTAAATCAAGGTCATTTCAAATCTATCATGCACACAAGGACAGTACACTGCAATAGCATTGGTCATGAACCACCAGAGCCTTTTAAATGTGCATTGTAGACAAACAATAGGGGTGATTAGAGACCACCAATTACTGACATGTACAAAGCCCTTTTCCGTCACCAGTCACACGGCAGCAGCCTTAAGTCGTGAGAGATAATCGCTTGGCCTTTTATGACACACATGGCATACATCGCTAATCTGACATGGACACTGGCAACTCAGATCCAGTCAGTGATGCTTTAGTTAAAAGAGGGGATTTCTTTCTCCCTAGACATTATGACCACCAAGGCTTTATTGAGTCAAAGAGATTTTAAAAAGAAAAATCCACATCACACTCCCCTTTCATTTAAATAGGTTACCAGAGTAAAGAAAGGATGCAAAAAGGCCATCTGGTTTGACATATTGCAGTCAGATGCACACAGAGCGGTGCATTTTTTTTAAATGTAATACAATATGATATGGTGTAGAGTCATTTGAATTACACTAGTACATACAATATTGCAAATCTTTAATGTTTCCATATAGTAATGGACATTTATTTCATTGACACTGTACACTAAATGCAAATCTAGTGGCCAGATAAGACAATTTTCGCACACATTGAAAATTCTGTGTTTGCATCAGGGTTATTAAACACAAGCAAACAATGCTGTAGATTAAAGATGTGTAGCTGTAATAGATAACATTTACTTAACTCTCCTGTGTCCATTAGGAAAAACACCTTACAGACAGATAGATGGATATATATAAACCCTTTCAACAATGACAACAAAAACAATGCTTGAACGTTTTATTTGGTTCCCAATCTACTTCCTCTGCATTAAGATAACATATGGAATGTTAAAACGGAAGCCTTGTGGGGCCAACTATGATGCTGATAATGGAACTCTCTTGAAAGGGTCTATTAAGGTTTTGCACCTACGTCATAATGTCATGTGACCGTTTGTTTACAACTAGAGTGGTAGGCAAGAATGGTAGGCAAGGCACTGCAGAGAGTGGTAGGCAAGCCTACAACAGTCGGGTTGCATAGGCTACACATAGTTACAAATAGCTTCAAAATTGAAATTTTAATATCAAATATTGACCGGGATGCCGACCACTTGTGTAGGCCCTAACAGTTGGTTTTACAATAAGAAGCAAAAGGCTTGACGAGCGACCGTTTAGCCTACCTATCCTCATGGTTGTGGAGGATGATCGTTAGCAGCTGTGAAGTCTTTTTATTCTCAAGATAGCCTAATGGTGTAGCCTACTGTCTACGAAGGCGTAGGCTAAAATACAACTATCTACAGTCATCCAAAATGAATTGCCAGAGACAGGCTATGAAGGGAAAAAGTGCAGCATTTTAAACATGGCAAGATTATTTTTACCGAACAGTTTGTTCTAATTTTGTCTCGGAAATACGTGCTTGTGGACATCAATCACCTATCTTCTGTCCTTCTATTTCAAGTTATCATGTGTGTCATTTGATTATATAATCACAACAAATGCTAATAAATGAAAACAGAATAGGCTTTTGTGCTATAGGCTAACGTTACAGGTCACTTAGGCTAACTCCCCTATGTCAAAATAAACTGATTTGATCCTAATAGTTTAGCGATCACACACAACAACTTAACACAGCAACCTCAAACACCACTGTTGAACCTAGGCTACTGCTTCAGTCATGTAAGAAATAAGCAGTTTATGAATTATCTTTACCCGTTTAATCAAGTCCACATGACCAAAATAACAACATATTTAAAGGCTGAGCTAGCATAACAGCCTAATATAGGCGATGCTGCAATGGATAACTAATAAAAAGTTTCACACAATTAATGAACTTTATCACTCACATTCTGAGTTTTTCTGGGTGGTTATATATCCATGCAGATCGTCTTGGAATAAGCCATCGCTGTTATATGATATAATATGTTACAGGATTCATGACTAACGCCATTAATGTTATGATGCTGACTGACGCTGGCTATACCAGTAGCTTCTAGGCTACCGTTTTAAAGTCTACTGCCTACCAAAACCTGTCGCTGTTCAGTTGAAGTTAAATGATCAAATATTGTTTGATTTTGTGTCAGCTTTCAGAAGGAAGACATGTTCCTTTCTGGTCAAATTTCACAGCTTCTAAGAAAGGCTATCGTCTAAGAAAGGCTATCATCTTCGTGTAAACCGAGTTTTGAACAGAGAAAAAAAGTTAGGCTACCATTAGGCTACATGCAGGTTCTCGATACAGATCAATGCACCAAATCAGGGCGATTTTTAGCGAAACAACGTTCCTGTGACAGGCTATCAAATATTGAACAATGGGATAACGTTTCATCATCACCTTTATTGATGCCTGAAATGTTGACATTGCTGAAATACAGAGATGTAGCCTACTGAGAGGCAGCTGCAGACAACGATGTTCAATGGGTTCAACTTGTCCCTTGCCTACCAGCTGGATGTAAACAAAGCTATAGAACCTAGAATACGTCACATGAAAAACGTTAATAGATGCCTAGTATATTTTAATATTATTATTATTATTTGCTATTGTTTTGATGTAACTACTGCTTTGGCAACATTGTAACACTTACAGTCATGCCAATAAAGCTCATTGAATTAAATAGATAGATGCCCTACTCACTGGGAGAACTGTAATATATGCTTAATATAAACAGATAGATGCCCTATTCATTAGGATAACTATAGATGCCTAGTATAAATAGATAGATGCCCTTCTCACTGGGATAACTGTAATTTTATTTTGTTCATCCATTAATGCTGAGCAATACTATTTGAGGCAATTTTGATCAAAACAGAGGGAAGAAATGTTCAATACCAACCTACCTGAAGCTCTTTGGGTTGACTTTGAGACCATTTTGTTTGTCCAATAACTGACGCTCCCAGGGCAAAGACACAGAACTTCCTGCCCTGCTGGCCACCGTGCTGTATCCATAATTTATGGATGGATGTGTCTTGATGACTTATGTGTCCATTAATGTGTGTCCAAACAAAAGTATAAAATCTGAAATATGACTTGATGTAATGCCACTAAACAATTGAACAATGAAATGCAATGATGGTTAAAAGTGTAACCTGTACAGCTTGTTATTATACCACTATGAGATGGAATTCTTCCCAGCATAGACAACATCAACATGATAATCTTTCTTGCCGCAATGCTTGGCTCTAGTTGAATTTTGACATTTATGCATCTTCCATACATAGCATGGATCCACATCTTATGCAAGCAGTTTATGTAATTAATGGGATGCGACATGAATACCATTCCTGAGAAAGCAAAAGCCACAGCTTCATTCATAACCACTGATCATTATCAATACCATTCTGAGAGATTTCCTGTTTTTTGTATCTGTTGGCCAGTTCCTTGTTTATACTCTGCCGAGCGCATGAGTGTGGTGAGTGATTCACAAAAACATATTCCCAGGCAAACACAAAAACCTGCGGCCATGCCTGTCAGAGGCTATCAGTCGGTCAGGTCCTGGTGACTCTTTATGGCAGGTCTGCTGCTCTGGTTCCTGACCTCTACTCCCTACCTCCTGAGTCATGCCAGAGTCAAGAGACTGAACTTTGGGCGACTGCATGGACACTGAGAAACCCTTGGGAGTGTCCCCTCAAAAGAGCAGCACCCCCAACAGAAGGATAGTAGATAGATAAAGTTTCATGTTTCAGTTCAGACAGATCCTTTTTGAGTGAATTTCTGTAGTTGCTGCATTGTGAGCATTGAGAAAACGTTTGCTGAAAGGGCTGAAATGTTTGCTTGTGAATCTGTAATTATAAATAAAGTAGCTCCTCTTTGTTTTTTTAGCCTTTCAGAGTGTGAAGCATGCCAGCTTCATCCTTTAACACACCTGTTCCAAAACTCTACATCTGAACACAATAATATACTTCTACCTCCTCAATTCAGACAGAAGACATATTCAGAGGACATTATTCAACATATTTTAGGCTATACATCCATTGTCACAGCAGCACTGTGAAATCTGTTCTGGACTAAAAGAGTACAGTATATACTTACTTATTTGCTTACTTACTTACTTAGGTATGTGTAGGTGAAACAGTGTCGATATTTTATGGATACATTTATTTGTCAGGTTTTCATTCAAAAGGAGAAAATCCTATCATGGTGAGATAATACTGCTTTTTTTATTTAGGGATTATACGATTTATTTCATTATATATTTTTTCGAAGGCAGAAAGAACACTCATTCAATGCTGACAACATGAGGTTCTACCCATTCCCCTGACTAATATCAATTTGGATGTTACATCAGCCTCTGAGAGATCCCAGATGCGAATGACTTGCCGTGTGGTCTCTGGCTTTACGCCTGATTGTGGATCTGACGATCAGAGGAGATGTTACACAGTTCAGGCTTAAAAGCCCTCTGTTTTCCGTCCCGTTCAGGCCAATGATTTCACCCACCTGGGAGCGGCAGTACTTTGGATGTTATTTTTAGGCGTTCAGGCCTCGTCTGTGTCTCCCAAGGTGAGTGGCGTCTGCGTCGGCGGCAGCGGTGCTGCACAGCCCATCTGATCTTATCGTGAGGCTTCACTTTGTCATGCTGACATCTTCTGCCAGTCTGTGAATCCACTCCATGTGTTATCAGCCCTGATGGTGACAAATGTGTTGCTCCATGGCAAATATAGTCTCACCTAAACGTGATGCAGCCAATGTAAGTTGTATCACATTACGCAATGTGGTACCAGTGGTGCCAGCTTAGGTTGAAATGCAAAAGATCTTTTGTTTATGCTGAATAAGAGTTTAGTAAACCCTATGGTGAGATTGCAAAATCAGAAAAGGGAACCTGGTAGAACCTGTAAAACTGGTACTCAAACAGGTCACAGTCATACTCATTCATGTAGGTGAAATGACAGTTACACAAGCCTTATGTAAAAATACCAAAATAAAGCATGAAAACCAACATTTACAACATGTTGACAGAAATAAAAGTAGGTCAAATAAAAAAGGACATGCAGTCTTCATAAACCCTTTGAAAGGCTCAAGAGCAAAGAGCAATGACCATCTTTGTTATTCAAAATGCTGCTTTAAAGCACTCATGTCTGGTATTCTCTCTCTCTCTCTCTCTCTCTCTCTCTGGGCAGCTGTAGCCTACTGGTTAGCGCTTCGGACTTCCACAATATGCCATACATCAGGTATATTGGTAGTAGGCCTATCTTTTTGAATAAGCTTACACAACCACTGTTGATCTCCTTTTAGTGAGAAATAGGGCAGCGAGAAGTGCAACCACTTTTCTAAATTATTATTTTGCTATATCATGAGAAAAACATGTAATCAAGAGCTCAGCGAAGTTACAAAAAATCCGGCTTAGGTTTGTAAACATTATGGTGAAAAAAGATTGAAAGGCTTTAGGACCCTGCATTAGGTGTAGTCAGGGTATCCCTTTAGGGCTCCGGAGGGAGGGGGCAGAACGCATGCGCTCATTTTACTATCAGTCCATGCCCATCGGTGGAGCACGCAGCATAGGATGAAATGTAACGAAACAGACGACAGCATTGTACCTGCTTAAAGGAGCCGTGATCTGTGCAGAAAACACTAACAAACTCACACCGTACATAGAGGAAAGCCGCGGGGCTGGAAAAAGAATGCAAGAAAAGTTGTTCCGAGGGAAGAACCGAAGATAAAAATTAGTACGGACTCAGGACATTCATGAAAGTAAGGCAGACGCCGATGAGATCGATCAAGGGGGATTACCGCAAAGATGATAAGAAGATGAGGAAAAACAATACATGTGAATTAGGAACAGCTGCTGATTAAGGAGTTCGGTTTAAGTGGACTATAATGGCTTGATTTAATTCAGTTTTATCCAGAAGAAAAACGGCATTCATGCTCCAAGTTAAGAAAAATAAACTTTGTTGCGTTTGATTGGAATATTTCATGAGACAGCGGACAATCCACTGTGTTAGTTATTTATTGGTGAGGCCACCTGTTTCTTGGCTGATTTGAATCACCATGTCAAAAGTGATCCAAAAGAAGAATCACTGGACCACCAAAGTAAACGAAAGCGCCGTCTACAAAGACGTCCGCGGTGAACTGAATGCTGAGCTGCTCGGTGGAGCGGAGAATGGAGAGTTTGCCTACATAGGACAAGTTAACGAAAATGCTGTGGTTTACAAGAATGGCAAATTAATCGAAGGGGAATTAATATTGGAAGTTGAGACGCTGCCCGTCTCCGGCTTGCCCCTGTATGACATCCTGACAGTGATCAAGAATTGTAAAGGACCGATCAGATTGAAAACAGTCAGGCAAGGTAAGACGAGCGCAGCTATCATCTGATTCCCTATAATCATCTTTACAATACAGCAATACGTGTGTGGTTTTCTTATGAAACCACACTGACTGCAAGTTGTGAATTGCCATAAGCACAGTTCCCAGGCTAAGGTCTATTCACTGGGATTTTTTTTACCAGCTGCATGGTACCATGTGAGAATCACTACTGTACATTCAGACTACATTCTTTGTGGTCAGCTCCGGTGAGCATGACCATGCAGCTTGACACAGTCTCCCTGACAAACATCTGCAAAGAGGGCTGGCATATATTTAGTCTTAATTTCATTTACTGACACCACACAAACCTTTGCAGTCAAGTGAAGTGTTGACAGGGTAGCCATATGAATTACAGGCCAAGTTTTAATACTCTTGGCATAAATTCAGTAGGTGTTCAAAAACAAATTGGCAACTGCTTTGAATTAACAATCACATATACTAGCAAGGGAGGAAAGCAACTGGTTCATTCCCATACCAGATTATCATGACAACAGTGTATTGTGAATGTGAATAATTTGTAGTAGGAGGAAAGGTAATACAAATGGTGTGAGAATCAAAACTCTCAACATCTAATAAGTTTTCATTGTGTTCATCTGACATAGAAGTATGTCACTACCAAGCTGAATCTGTGTCTCCTTCTCCCCCCACTCACTGCTTGCTGGCTGTGACTTTACCCTATGCTTTCTGGTGTGTATAGCAATCAAGACATTCCTGTGGTGGTCAAACACCTTGTTTTGTTATGTCTGTAATGTCCACTGGTGGCTATCCTCGGGGGTTACCTCATGTGGTTTCAGTTACACTGTCCCGTCAGTCCTAGAAACTCAGCGTCTTACTTTAGTCCCATGAGCTTGCCTTCATAAATGACCAAAAACAGTCCGAATAAAACCAGCCAATTAGCCCTGCAGCGGGCCCAGGAGGTGGTTGGGCCTGCTTCCAGCTTCTCTCCTGGGGAGGATTGGTCCAGCTCTCACCCGAACAGATTCTGTTTCGCATTTAATAATTCATATAGTCTGGGAGTTTGGCCCTAATTAGTCTTAATTGAGAAAATATGTTCAGTAAAAAAAAGCTTTATGTGTAATTTGTTAAATGTACGCACCTTTGTCATTATTCCATGGAATATTTTGTCCCGGTCTTCCTGAGGAACTGGAAAGGCAGGTGTTAATAGATCGAAATTCCAGTGTTACTGGGAAGGTCTGGTAAGGTTCATGGGCACAGTTAAACACACGCTCTCTGTTGGGTTGTTAAAACCCTGGCTCACCTTTTGGAATTTATGATCCGGTTGTTATCCATTAAACCGTTCACCCATCTGTGATGTCAATTGGCAAGCGGTGATAGTGTCAAGCTGAGTGTTGGACGCAAAGGGGGTCAGGTCAGGTCAGGGTGAAACTATGTTGTGATGACTACAACACATCGTTCCCTGTCTTTTAGTAAATAAGCCGGTGTCCCTGAAATGGGGAGACTCCTATGACAGATGTGAAGGTGTCTCTCTGATGAAAATGAGACACTGTGCTATGCTTCTTCTACTATACATCCCATACATAAACTATGTTGGGGAACAAGGCTGTGGTTGCTTATATCTAGCTTGGTGGGAGTCCAGTTAGCCATGCTGTCCACTTGATTTCATCGCCCCAGTCTTGGCAATGGAAGGAATCTCCAAACGGTCATGCATGGATAATGCAGCACAGACTGCTGTGGGGATGTGCTTCTCAGTCACCATATATTCCTGCAAGACTTCTCTGCATGTCCTGTCCAAACACTGCCATATCGTACTGTTTGTCATCAAATGAAAGAACAAAACAACAACAAATCCATGTTTTGCATGGACACTCCTGTTTTGCATTTCACTCTGGGCGTCTGCTGACCAAAACCTGCGAAGAGTTTGTTTTAACCCAGGCCACCTCGTTGCAGGAATTTGTGACAACTTGGATCATCAGAGAAGATTAGGAGTTTTGAGAGAGGGGGGATGGCATAGCGTCCCTGTGTTTGCATTCTGCTCAGTTTAAGCCATCCTTTATAGAGGGGCGGGAGACAAGTGAGACAGGTATAATGGGCAGGGTCAGGGGTCAGGGTGGAGGCATTTGATGTCTGGGTTGGAGATCACCGTGCAGCTTATCTCCATTTGATGTCTCCTAAAGATGCTGAATGTATTTTTTTTGTTTAGTTTAAAACATGCAAAAATTACTTAGAAATAGCACCCGATTGTGAAGGGAGCCGTTTTGACATGATGTCAAAAAACGCCTGTGCGCTGTGTTGCCCAGCTATCCTAGATTATCATGCAGACCAGCTAGCGCCGGACCGCAAGTCTGTGGAAGGGTTCCGCCATGACAACGTAACGCGGCGTTCAAGACCACTCATATGCTGCACATAGTCCCTTTAAGGTGCTCAGCGCGTCACTGTAGTATTCACTCTTCTGGTTCCCCAAACTTTATTGTCCAGATTCTGCTCTGAATTACTGTTGTTGCTGCCAAGCTGGTTGTTTAGGCCAATTTGGGATGCAATTCATGTGTGCACATGTTCGTCTGTGTGAGAGAGGAAGTGGGCTTTCTTCAGGTGTGTGGCTGGTGGTGGTGGATATTGGCAGTAACTCGGCGAGGATGGTCTCTGTCGAGCCCAAGCACGTGGAAATGCTCATTTCCTTTCCTTCAGCTCAACTCAGGAATGGACAGGGGGCGGGGGGCTCTCCTTGTGCCCTGTTCCAGAGCAAAGCCCTGACTCTGCTTCCTAATGAACATGGTTCAGTGTGATCTTGCGTTGAATTCAGTGGAAATAGTGTGTAAGTGTATTTAGATCAGGCCTAAAGGGGCGGCTATGTGATGGTAAATGGCCTGTGAAATGTCGCTGTCCCTTAACAAAGGATGGTGCCTGGCTTGCATAGCCTCTTCAAGAGAGAAGGCTTTTTTATTGCCCTGTTTTGGTCATTTTGGCTGGTACAGATTGACTGAAGTGTTTCCTCTTGTTGTGTGATTACAACGGAATTGGTCACACTAGCGATTGTATTTACACACTCTGTCAGATGAAAAGAAAGCCTATTATTCCTCGCTTCTCTATTCTCCTACTAGAAAGAGAGGGTTTTCTCATTGCACTGTATTTAGTGAAGTGTGTGTGTGTACGTGTGTCTGCAGTTAATGATGATTCACCTTAATCTAAATGATATGTTAACATTCAAACATCCAAATTGTTTCCCACAATCAATTGGAAGCAATTGATTTTTCAGAATGTTTGTTATGTTGTACATTTTGCATGATATAATTGTTTTTTCTCTGAGAAAGGAACTTGCCCACCATATGTGGTGTCCAGATCCTGTAGTACTTATGCATTGAGGCCAGTGCACCCAAGTTGAGTCCCTCTGTCCTAATCTTCGCTGTGGCTCTGCTTTACCTATGAGGCCACGTGTGGTGGTTTCTATGGTGATTGTTTCCACTCCTTGACAAAGGCTCAGGTTACCAGGGAGGTGATCAAACAGCAGGATGCATCCCGGCTGCGCCTGCCACTATGGAAATCACTCTGTGGCCCTGAGAACTGTGTCAACAGCTCGTGGGGCCTCCGAAGAAAGGCTTTGTGGCGGCCATGAATAAGACCTAGAATATTTGCGTCCAAACGGATCCATCTCAACGCGACTCAACACGTTACTTCATATCCCAGGCCTATAGGTGGCACTGTTTGTTACAGAAATTGACCAAAGCTTGCGCGCTGTGTAGGCCATGCAACAGACAGAGTAGGCTACGACAAAACTGGCTAGTGCAAGGAAACCAAAATTGTTTGTGTGGACTGATGGTGAACTGTCAACTGTAAAACTAATAAACTTATTTTTTATGGTATATGAAGGGTGCAGTCCCGTCCTTTATTTGGCTAACACAGGTAAAAATAATCTCCTTTACTTTCTTTGGTTGTAGGATAATCGCGATTCACATTCGTTTTTGCAAAGGCTAGGCATACCCAAGTTCTAGGCTTTTCCGTCGCCACATTTATAATTGCTAGTAACAGTCAATACTTTTGCTTGCATCAAATCGCGCATTCGCATTTAGTGCGCATCTATATTAACATGAGTTCTAGAATTCTAAGCGTCTTTGTATGCTCATATCTGACTTCACTATGAATGCATTTATTTATGTTGTAAGACATGTCAAATAAATTAATGACACCGGCACTACGCACAAATTAATGCAAACTTACACCGCACTTCCCTAATAACTTAAGTTCTCTCGCGTCACTGACAGTAGCTAGAATGCATAAAAAAAACACTGGGAAAAACAGTGTTCAGTCCACCAAGTCATAAGCTATCGGCGCTGTGCAGCACCAGTTGTGATATTTATCTTACGGAGTGTAATCGTAGGTAATGTCATGTATGAAAACTAGTATTGTTAGGCAATACTATAAGTGTGAAGTCCAGGGCAGCTGAGGTGTGGCGATGACCTCATCGATACGCAAGTAGGATGTGCGGTTTATCTGTCCAAACGAATTTAAAAGGGCTACGGTTTCAGATTTTTCCACTCTGGGACCAGGTTTTAAAAAAGTGCGGTTTCGGGCAGTGCGTTTACAGGATTTGTTTGGACGCTCGGCCAAGACGAAGCAAAACCTCTGCGTTTAACCCAAAAAGCGTATCCGTGTGGACGGGCCCTAAATAGCCACTTATTGCTGTCCAATTATTTTTCCAGTAAGATCCATGCCCTCTGTCTAGAGGCTCTCAGTGGCTGACGAGATTTTGTTCTCCCTCCACTCCAAATGCCTAGTCTCTTCAGCCACAACCAGAAGCAAAGGAATCACATTACAAAATATCTAGTCCTAATACCATTGGGAATTCCTGTGTTGTCAATCACGTTGTCGTATTATCATAATCTTAGTGCTATAAACCATCCCCCTGTGCTTCCTCCAACCCTCCTCATCTGTCACTGCCTCTGCTCATTATTATGTTTTGTGGAGCAAGTGAGGAATGTGAAATGGTTGGTTCCCACTTCTCTGTCAGAGTCTTTGAAGATGGGGTGTGACTAACTTTCTGGACAAAATTGAGGTCAGGTCAGCAGGTGGTGGACAGGGGTCACATGACTCTCATGTGGTAGCGTAAGGCATGTCAAGGGTAGGGCAGGGTAGTGGAAAAACAAAACTAAACTGTCTGGGTCGCGATGACCGTTCATTGTGTTTTTGTGAGCTATTTTGTTAGGTTGTGTGAGTTGACTTTACTTCAGGCGCTGATTGCAAACACCACACAATGTGTGTGCTTCTGACATGTCCGTATGCTACTGAGACCTTGAATTTTCCCTTTGGGGATCAATAAAGTATCTATCTATCTATCTATGTGTGCTTCTGACATGTGGTGGGGTCTGCTGTCAAGGGGTTGGACTGCAGTGTAGATTCATGGCATGAGCTGAGTGCAGGGCTTCATGTAAGGGTGCAGGGTTGTTGTTTATCCTCAACACACACACACACACACACACAGCCAGAGAGAGGAAGCGATACAGAGACAGAGAGAGACTATCAGGCCAGGCAAAGCATGACGCATGCTGACGCAAAATGCTTTTTGTCAGCTCTGCTTTTATTTAGAGAGATGAAAATGCATAATTTCTCCAACAAGCTCAGAGATGCAGGGAGAGGGAATGTGAGGCTAGAGATAAAATCGGAGAGATCGAGCCCCTCAGGTTATGAAAACTGACCTTGTTTTGAACAGAAGTTGCTATCTGACTATTTTCATAGATATTGATTTTGCAGCAGTGAGGTTGCATTGTATTTTCCCCTGTTTTAGAAGTAGTTAGTTTTAGAAGTAGTTATAGTAGTTTGTCATCTGTTTAATTTGGACTAAAAGTACATCATGCAGTGTTTGTGTCTGTCTATATGTTATTGTTGTCCACATGAATTTATGAATGTGTGAAGAATAACTGTAAAACTGTGTGAGTATTGATATTCATTCACTATCTTCATTTAGTGCAGATGAAATCAGCTGAATAATTCCAAATGGACCTCAAAGATAGTGGCTCTTGGTGTTGTGAAGCTATTGTTCCATTTAACCTTACATTCCCAGGAGGTGTTCAGAAATTCCATCTTTTCTGTTGTCTGCCTTTTAATTACGGTCTAGCCAAGAAGACCCAAGGGCCTGAGTACAAAAATCTCATTAAAACACAACGCTTCTTTCTGCAGGTCGTTAGTCACAAAAGCCAGCCCTTTGGTCCTGTGGTTCACCACCACAACACCCCCACACACACACAGACACACACACACACACACACACACACACACACACACACACACACAAACACCTCTCAGGGACATCAGCAAAGGCTACTCTTGACAGCCAGGATGTAGATAAAGCCGTCTGTTTTTCGCCAGAGCGAGGGCAGACGCCACAGTCGATTTGGGCTCCTCTGTATAGACACATGTGGGAGTCTCGGTGCATAAGAGGCGCTTAACCTGTCCCTGCTATGCTGAACTGCTCTTTATCTTGCTCTCTCCACGCAGGCCAAAGGAATGTGTCAAGCTTTGACGTTATATTTTCTTTCAATAACGAGAGACTGAAAGAAAAGTACATTTTCAATCAGCTTTTTACTTTAAATAAAATATACAAGCCTGCACATGATGTGCTTCTAATGTGTTTCTTCTGTGTTATTTATGCAAAAATACTTGAAATCCTCTATTGTTGGACATTTTGACAACAGCTGCCAGCAGCACCATATGGAATTAAAAAAAAAACACTTAAAAAATAACACATGCTTCAAAGCTGCAAATATGCTTCCAAACACTTAATATGTCGAAAATGGTCTTGAGAACATGTGGCCGGCATCAGGAAACTGTTGATGTTTTGTGAATGGTTTAATTAAGCTTATTTTGACAGCAGGGGGGCAGATTCCTGTGTTCCGGTGGGCAGCTTAGTGCTTCCATATGGGCACAGTAGTGATGGCTCCTTACCTTATTTGCCCGCCTGCCGAGCGATCTCCTCTCGTGCCAGTGTTGCAGCGTCTGGCTCCTGGTGGAACACCTGGACGTGAGCGGACTTGCCACCCTCCCCACGGTGTAAGTGGGTGGGTTGGAAAAGTGGGCTGGAGTGTAGTGGATCGCAGTGGTCATCAACACCTCTTAATGTGTTCCCAGCCCCGTTGCTCTCCGGCGTTGGTAAAGTGATAAACCCCTCCCGAACGGCTGGCCGTGTCTGGTTGCGTTTTGGGCCGGGTCGTTCTCTGGGGACGATTAGTGAGGAGGTTTTCAGTGCGAGTGGCAGCGAGCCGGGCGTTTGTTCCTGCGCAGCGTTGGGGTGCCCAGTGTAGGACCGGCCCAGATGTTGGGCAGATGGGGGGTGGGGGAGCTTGGGGTCAGTAAGAGCGGGCTAACTCACAGTGACATGCGCTGCTATCTCTGTGCCGATCAACCACTGTCTCTAGTCTAGTCTGATTCTCCTGTGGACCAGAAGCTTCGTGGTTCTGGTTTCTCTCTTTCCAAGTGTTTTGGTGTTCATATCTCACCCCATGGTAATTGGTCTGTGGAGCCACAGATGGCCTTTGTGTGAAGGTGGAGCGAGTGAGTGTGAACCATTGGTGCTATTCTGAACCTTTCTCATGTGGGATCTGGAGCTCCACACGGGTTAAAATTATCTTGTGGAGTCAGTGGTGATCTGTTGGCCCAGAGTCTGTAATTCTGCCATCACTTTCAAGAATGGTGCTACTCCTAGGCTTTGCGCTCTCTCTCTCTCTCTCTCTCTCTCTCTCTCTCTCCCTCTCTTTCTTTCTCTCTCTCTCCCTCTCTGTCTCTTTCTGTCTGTCTCTCTCTCTCCCCCTTTCTATCTCTCTTTCTCTTTCTCTCTGTATGTCTCTCTGTCTCTCTCTCTCTCTCTCCCTCCCTCTCTCTCTCTCTCTCTCTCTCTGTCTGTCTGTCTGTCTGTCTGTCTGTCTGTCTGTCTGTCTGTCTGTCTCTCTCTCTCTCTCTCTCTCTCTCTCTCTGTCTCTCTGTCTCTCTGTCTGTCTGTCTGTCTGTCTGTCTGTCTGTCTGTCTGTCTGTCTGTCTCTGTCTGTCTGTCTCTCTCTCTCTCTCTCTCTCTCTCTCTCTGCACTGGCAGGGTGTCCAAGCCTGGCTCCCAATCCACCCTCATGCAGGAGTGCGCTGAGATGGTTTATTTATGCTGGGGAGGACTGAAGTTGGCCTGCACGGAAAAGTGTCCTTTTTTTTCCTCGACAGGTTTCTTTTTTTCCATTTTGTCAAAGATGTTTTTCCCTCCCCCCTTCTCCTTTTGTCTTTGTAACACTGGCATATTTTATAGCTTAGAAACCAGCATAATGGAAGAAGGATCTTCATGTTGAGTCTGCTTAAATACCTCAGGGGAGAAACTGTGAAGGGCTAGGCCTCCTCCTCATCTGCCAGTGTCTGAGCAGAGGTGGTCTGGACTTTTAGGGAGTATATTTATGTCTCTGTGGCTTCATGTGATCCACCCATGTGCTTGTATTAAGACGCATTCTCGCTGGAACGTGGAGTTCACATGCACTTCAGGAATCTAGCTGTATGATGAGGCATAGCTTGGGTGGTAAACTGTCAGGGGAAAACAAAATCAATTCTGAAATGTTTTCCCTTGCTCTTGTAAAACATACGAGCCACATTTTTGGAGCTCAGCTATGTAATATTGTTTTGTTTGAAACCGACCCTACCAGCTTAGTAGTCCATGCACACCGAGCAGACTGTAAAACTTCCTCTCACCAAGACCGACGTGGTGGAGGCCGAGAGTGTGTGGCGTGTGGATTCCTGTGTTGTTTCGACTTTACTCGACTGTGCTTCCCACAGATGAAAGAGTCTCGCCTCAACTCAAATCATTTGAGAGAATGTAATGTGGAGACACTGAAGACTGATTTCTTCAGGGAGTTTCACTTGAACCAGCTCCTGCGGCAGATTATGTCCCCTTTTCCCCTCCTCTCCTCTCCCCTCCTCTCCCTTCTCCTCTTCTCCTCTCCCCTCTTCTCCTCTCCTCTCCCTCCCCCCTCTCCTCCTCTCCCCTCCTCTCCCTTCTCCTCTTCTCCTCTCCCCTCCCCTCCCCTCTCCCCCCCCTCTCCTCCTCTCTCCTCCTCTCCCCTCCTCTCCCTTCTCCTCTTCTCCTCTCCCCTCCCCTCTCCTCCCCTCCTCTCTTCTCCCCTCATCTCCCCTCTCCTCCCCTCCTCTCCTCTCCTCTCCCCTCTCCTCCTCTCCCCTCCTCTTCTCTACTCCTCTCCTCCCCTCCCCTCTCCTCCCCTCTCTCGTTTAATAGGTCCATGGAAAAGGGGACATTTTATATACGAGTGATGTATTACCTCATCTGTTTAATACATAGTGAATAGCTTCTCAAGTATGCAAAGAATTGCTCCGGTAAGTGGCTTGTGACCCCTGGGAGGCTCTCATGTCCTCATGGCTCTCATGAGGACAACAGATAAGGGAGCGGAAGAAAAAGACCCTCTGAAGTGTTTTTGAAAGTAAACTCGGTGTTTCCCACAGAATTTGAATTCTATTTGTGGTCGTAGGTTTGCAGAATTAACTTGAATACAACAGTTTTTAACAAATTAGCGCAGCGTGGTTATGATGCTAACCAGATTTAAGCACAATGTAGTACAACCTGGAAAATCATTGTGTGGTGGTCAATGTTGATATTGTGGTGGGCCGCCACAAATAAGTCAATGTATGGGAAACACTGTAAACTGTTGGGGATGTGGGGATATTGTTGGGTACTGTTGGGGATGTGGGGATATTGTTGCACTGACTTGCTTCTGGTCAGTGTTGTTACAGAGAGACTGAGGGTGAGCCAGAGCTGGCGAGGGAATGACCGTCCAAAGCACTTTGTTTTGCTGGTGCGTGCTGACTCTGGTCTGTCACTTTGGCGCAGGTCAGTGCACTGGCCGGTGCTAAAGAACAGATGCTGTGGTAGTTGGACAGCAGGCCCGAGGAGGCATTTCCCTGTGTGCGCGTGCAGTCTCATATTTTACGTCTCCGATCTCTGGGACATTATGCTGCTCTTGTCAAATTCACCTTTCCTCTTCTTAAAGTGGTATGGGTAGCTCTATGCATTTTTATTTTGACATTTCTGCCTTTGCTTTTTTCCACTGTAAGACCTTTAGAAAATGAAGTCACCTCGCAACGAAAAGAGAAACAAGTTAGTCGAATGCCTTGTGGCTTGTGTGCTGTGGAAAAGGTCAAGCAGAAAGCAGATTTTTTTTTTTTACAAATAACCACAAATAAAACATGTATTGAAAAGTGGGGGACTCAAAACTCATGATGGCTGTTTTTGTTTGAATTTTTTTTGTTTTGTTTGGATCTGTTCCCAAGATTCCTGTCTGAAGAAAGCAACCCACTGACTCAGGTGTCTTATTGTAGTGCTAAAAGAGGTATCGGAACGCCCCCTATTACCACCAGTCCCGTGTTTCCATCCTCTTGCGTGTACTGTACATGCAACTTAATATTCATTCCCATAAAAACCAGGATGACTGATTCCGGCAAAAACGTAAGATCCCATCCGGAAAGGGTATATAAATTGTCTTTGTACTGAAAATGTCAAAATACAGTCACTTTAAGTGGTTTAAATCAAAGTCAAAGTCAAAGTCAGCTTTATTGTCAATTTCTTCACATGTTCCAGACATACAAAGAGATCGAAATTACGTTTCTCACTATCCCACGGTGAAGACAAGACATATTTTACCAATTTTAAGTCCACAGACAAACATAACATTCAAGTAAACAAAAAAGTAAGTAAATAAGTAAATAAGAGGGCACATATAATAATGAAAAAATAAGAGCAGCAAAATTTTGTTGAATAGTGTAATGATGCTGCGTGTACATAACTGCATGAAGTAGTCGGTGGAATTTTGAAGTAGCAACGAGAATTCTCAGTCTAACCGTTCATGTGCTGTTGAAAGGGTGGAAATAGACAACCCACCAGGCCCACCAAATCAGATTTTGTTCAAATCTACACACCTATGGCTACTGAAAAATGTAAGGTTCATTTAACAAATGTTATTTTGAAGTATTAAAAAACATCGTTGTTTTAGAATTTTCGAACGAAATGGGTGATGATTGGAGGTGTTACGATAGAGCTTCCATTGTTTCCTACGATGAGGCAGCAGAATGGTATGGTAGAGGCATGGGAGGTTTGAATCAAGTTGATCTTGACCCAAAGTCCAGAATGCAAAACGATACTCATCAACGTCAGTTGGGCAGTCTCGGGCATTCTGACCAGTCAAAGCAGAATGCTACTTCACATGACTCATCAAAATGAGCGAGAACTTATGTGTAATCGGATGGAGTCGTTATAGTCTGAGCATTGCATTGCACTCTGCCTTTTGAGCTTTGTTGAGTTAATGTGATCATCAGGGAGGAGGTCATGTGGTATTTGGGGAGTTCTCTTGTCCTCTGCCACGCAACTGGAATGACTGGAATCTCGTCCATTAGCCTGACGTTCCTCTCCTCTCCTTTATCTCTCTCTGTCTGCCCTTGTGTGTGTCCTGTTCCTGATCACTAGTTTTCTTTCGCTTGTCTCCTTGTCTTGTTCCTGTAAGACCGATAGCTTATCGCCAGCGCAGGGTTATTGTTAGAGAAGCACCAACTCAAGGACTATGCCTAATCTCTGGCGCTTTTACTTGGCTTTGTGGTTCAGTCATGTCTCATGTCCAGAGCTGATGATTTCAGTAGACCTTCTCTTCTTCCTTTTTCAGCCATATTCACGGGCTCATCCCATAAGCTGATAGTTTAAATGGAACTAGTGGCTTGCCAACAGCGCTGTCCAGCTTTGGCGTCAGCGTGCGTAGTAAAGTCCAGATATTTCTGCGGCCACGTGATGGGTGGTGGTGGATGTGTGTTGACGCACCTGTTTCCAGGGCCGACCCAGTCAAACCGGTTAGGGCGAAACTGCCGTTGCAGTTTACAGGTGCAGAAGGAATGTATTCACATACATACACGCGCATACACAATACACATGCGCGCACGTACACGCACACACACACTGGGGTGGAGGGGTGAGATATGGACAAGGAACCAGTTTCTAGGAAGTGTGTGTGTGTGTGTGTGTGTGTCTCTGTGTGTGGGTGTTTTCTGATTACACATTTTCTACATTCTTGCGCTCACTCTGTCCATTCAAGCCAGACACGGACCACAGTGGAGGCTATCTACCCCCAACCCCACCCCCCCCCCAACCGGCCTGACTCCCCCTTCCTCCCTCCACCCTGCAGCATATGTAAACAGCCTACTCAGGTTGATCGAAGTCAGGTGTTTGCACAGCCCCGGCACCAGGGCCTAACCCTGGCATCTGTGTCACCCCCTCTGACGGATGGACAGATGAATCGGTCTTGGCATCTGTCAAGCCTCCACGGATACACACTCTGGGATGATTGGGGCAGCAGCGATGGCAGCCGCTTGTAAACAGTGTCTGCGGCGGGGCAGGCATGGATGAGAACGCGTCTCATGATGCTTATTTTCTCCACAAGATAATTTAGTTTAGTTTGTGGTGTTTTTCACATTCCATGCGCCCATCTGCAGCAGGTATTATGGTGCTGTTTAGGACATTTATTTGTTTGGGACGTTTAGATGGCCTTATTTGTTGTTCTCCACCCCCGTCCCACTGAGTTGCCCTAGGACCGAATGTTCCCTCCTGACGTTATTCACTGTGCTTGATGGGAGGTGAAGTCTATTTATTCAGGTCTGTTTTTCCCTCCATCTAAAAGCATGTTCCTGTTGCATTCCATGCAAATAGGATTTTTTCTCCCCCCTAGGCGGTGTGTTGGGTATGATTGTAATTGCACTTGTATTTCCAGTTTGGCCTGACCTACACACGGCAGGCCTCTAATATAGGTCTCTCTGATAAGAGGGTCAAACATCTTTTTTAAACCTCTGAAATATTAAAGCTAGCTTTCATTAATCTATCGAGCGTGCCAGGTTCAGGAGATTTGAATGCTAATGTAGGATTTTTTTTCTCTCTCTCTCCCTATTTTTTCAGTGGGAACAGTAGTGTGTGGTGGAGTAAGTAGGTTCACGACCTACTCAAAGTCAGCTGGTGAATGTGTTGAAACTTCACCGTCTTTATATTTCAAAAGGAAGAGACCTTTTTTTTTTTTTAGTCTGTGTAGGCTGGTCACATTTGTTTAATTATCTGTGAAGAGATTTGCTTCCTCTACAGTACCTGATGCGATGTTCTGCTCCCCTCTCGGTCAGTTAACACCGGTCAAAAGCCACTGATCTTGGCGAGGACGGGGGAGGCTTTGATGAAGTGATCTAGTGCGCCATGACCTGTTAGGGAAGTGAAAGACC
The DNA here is from genome assembly GCF_017589495.1 of Alosa alosa. Lineage (NCBI taxonomy): Eukaryota > Metazoa > Chordata > Actinopteri > Clupeiformes > Clupeidae > Alosa > Alosa alosa. Next base: position 30,977,354 of record NC_063198.1, read on the forward strand.
CTCACGTTTCCTGATTGATGTTGGCCATGTGGACTCGTACTTTTGCAGTTCCCTGGCCATCAAAAGCATGTTTGCAGTGTGTCTCAGCAAAGCCAGGGAAGTCTTCCATCCTGGTGAACGCCCTGAGAATGTTTGCATAATGCAAATAAGGAAGGATACATTTGAGGAGAGTTTAAGATAAGCCTATACTCAGCAGTGTCCTGTAGGCAAGAACATCTTTAACCTTTGACCTTTAACTACTTTGTTTTAACATTCACTCCAGCATGTGTAATTTTCCTTTTATGTGGTATTACAAATGGCACAGAATGGGGAATTCAGTTGTTTTGGGAGTTTACCGGTAGGAACTAGAAAACAGATACTCATGTTGTTTACTGGCCTGCTACATGCACAGCTTAAACTAAAGGTGGAAGGAAATGTTAGGTATAAAAGCTTCATCTTCCCCACAGGGAAATGGCTCTTTCTAAAAGAAAAGGCATTTCAAGGAAACAATCCATTGACTGCTGAAATATTGCATAATGAGGTCTTTTGTACAAATGTCATCACATCATGAGGGACTTTAAATAGCCAAACTTGCATTCATGATAACAATTCTAATAGGCATCTATGGTTACATGGTTATAATCAGCTAAGTGTCTGGCTGTGCCCTTGGACCAAAACTATTTTCTTTCCTGATTGACGTTCCTGCCCCATATTATAGCACTTCGACCTCATAAGTCAGAGTGTACTCTATAGCAAGTCTTTGAGTTGTATGTGTTTCGCTAGACTTGACACAAGGAAGACCGCAGTTGCTCAAGTCTCATTTCTTCAGTAATACCTGACGTGGCCCTCCATTCGCAGCTTGCAAGGAGAGTGGCGGGGTGTGTGTGTGTCTGTGTGTGTGTGTGTGTGTGTGTGTGTGTGTGTGTGTGTGTGGCGGTGTGGGAGGGGGGTATCAGAGGAGAGACTGGACCGAGACGGCCGACATGTTCTCTGGCTGTCAACTTTCTGCAGAGCATCTTCTGGAGGAGTGGGGTGAAGTGAATCGCTCCCTCCTCCATCCCTCCACCTCTCTCTCCCTCCCTCCTTCCCTCCCTCCTCTCTCAGCTCCTCTGCTGACAGCTCTCTGAACCGTGAAGAGAGCGCGCGCCGTCACAGCCCGTGTGCTGAGCGGGATGGAATCGTTCTTCCCCATCTTCCACAATCAAACAGTTTGACGTCTGGATCGGGAGCTGGGTGTAGGGGTGGTCCTGACAAAACAACAGAATGATTAGCATTTTCCTTTTGAGAAGTATCGTCTTTCTGTCCCTGACTGCTGTTTATCTGTTTGATATCTTTACTTTTCTGAAGTATGTATTTTGTAGGCAAACTACTCCACATCAGACCATCAAACACCATGTAGATTTCTAAGGCTTCAAACCGTGACCAGTGTGTTGGGTGTCTGTGCAACTTGCTTTGTACCCACATAAAGGCCTTAGACCCTATGTTTTACTGTTTGACCCACACGCTGGGTCACAAGACACTGGGTAAACTGCCCTATGTTTGACCCACACTAAGACGCTGGGTAAACTGCCCCTCCTCAAACTGACTCTTCACAAGAACCTAATTCGCAGAGATAAACCAGTGTTTCCCACAGAATTGAATTCCATTTGTGGTGGTTGGTTTGCAGAATCAACTTGAACGCAACAGTTTTTAACAAATTAGCGCAGCGTGGTTATGATGCTAACCAGATTTAAGCACAATTTAGTACAACCTGGAAAATCATTGTGTGGTGGTCAATGTTGAGGTATTGTGGTGGGCCGCCACAAATAAGTCAATGTATGGGAAACACTGTAAACATCTTTCACAGCAAAAATACACTAGTCCCCATTCTCTCCATGGCTGATTCGTAGAGTAGTGTGTGTGTGCGGGTGTGGTGTGGTGTGTGTGTGTGTGGTGTGCGTGTGGTGTGTGTGTGTGTGGTGTGGCGTGTGTGTGCCTGTGTGAACATTGTGGTCTGAGATGTTGACGCTCTCAGCTCTCTCTCTATCTGGAGCATGACCGAAGCGTCACACATGCGGCTTCCATCTGCTGAGCTGGACGCTGGTCACTATCAGCGCTCACACATGCGGCTTCCCTCTGCTGAGCTGGACGCTGGTCACTATCAGCACTCACACATGCAGCCTCCCTCTGCTGCGCTGGACGCTGGTCACTATCAGCGCTCACACATGCGGCCTCCCTCTGCTGCGCTGGACGCTGGTCACTATCAGCGCTCACACATGCGGCTTCCTTCTGCTGAGCTGGACGCTGGTCACTATCAGCGCTCACACATGCGGCCTCCCTCTGCTGCGCTGGACACTATCAGCGCTCACACATGCGGCCTCCCTCTGCTGAGCTGGTCACTATCAGCGCTCACACATGCGGCCTCCCTCTGCTGAGCTGGACGCTGGTCACTATCAGCGCTCACACATGCGGCCTCCCTCTGCTGCGCTGGACGCTGGTCACTATCAGCGCTCACACATGCGGCCTCCCTCTGCTGCGCTGGACGCTGGTCACCAGCCACATACGGCCTCCCCTCTGCTGAGCTGGACGCTGGTCACTATCCACACATGCGGCCTCCAGGCTGCTGGCGCTGGACGCTGGTCACTATCAGCGCTCACACATGCGGCCTCCCTCTGCTGCGCTGGACGCTGGTCACTATCAGCGCTCACACATGCGGCCTCCTCCTCTGGGCTGGAGCTGCGGCGCTGGCTGGACGCTGGTCACTATCAGCGCTCACACATGCGGCCTCCCTCTGCTGCGCTGGACGCTGGTCACTATCAGCGCTCACACATGCGGCTTCCCTCTGCTGAGCTGGACGCTGGTCGTGGAGGGAGCAGAACGGAGTGGAGCTGAGCTGTGAGTCACACGGCGCAGCCAGCCTGAGCCGGCCGGCACAGCAGTGCTCCAGTATCAGCCCCATATGTGTGTGTCTCATAGTGTGTCTGTGTGTGTGTGAGTGTGAGCTAGCTCAGGATAGGATCCAGGGTGTGTGTGTGTGTGTGTGAGAGCTAGCTCAGGATAGGATCCAGGGCAGAGTTTATATCAGCATGTCCCCCTGGAAGCTCTGCTGTGCGTCTGCCTCCCCTCCCCTCTCCTCTCCTCTCCTCTCCTGAGCTGGCTCTGAGATGGAACAGAACATTCCAGAACCCCCCCCCCCCCCCCCCCCACACACACACACACACGTCCACCGGGTGACTCCTGGCCAGGCTCTGTCCGTAACTGCCCTCCCCACCCCTGGGGCAATCTCTGCAAGCGCAGCTCTAACCCAGTGAACCACACTTACCCGGCACACTTACCCGGCCTTATTGCCCCTGTGCTCGATAAGGTTGCTTATCTGTGTGCGGGAGACGCAGCCGAATAAAGGTAGGCCTGACTGGAGGCGCGACGCTTCATTAAGCGGCTTGAGGGCCTCGAGCAGAAGGCGGCCATTATTAGAGCCATATTTCATGTTGTCGACATGGTGGTGAGGGACCGGCGCTCACCGCAAATCAGACGCTCTAGTTTGCCTCCGTGCATGGCGTGTCTTGGTGGCCTGTGATTAGGTTTTCTCTCTCTCTCTCTCTCTCTCTCTCTCTCTCTCTCTCTCTACACATGCCGGGACTGTCCCCTGACGCGAGGGTGTGTTACTGCTCACCGTAATGGACACCAGCAGTCTCCCCCGGTTCCGTTGTGCGGCGGCGTACAGATTCTATTCTGTGTCCCTGGGTGTGCGGCCTCGTGCAGCAAGCTGTGTGTCTGTGCTGCTCTGCGTGACTGATGCGCCGGATCTGAAGCGTCTACCGGAGGCCCCAGTCACACAGTGTGCAGAACTGCCCCCCCCACCTCTCACGCCTCCTGCTTCCTGCTTCTATTGCCCTCCCCTGCACCCTCTGCCCCCCCTCTCCCCGAGACGTTTGGAGCGCTGGGGTCAGTGCCGCAGCACCTACCCACTCAGGTCAGAGCCTCTCTCCTCTCCTCTCTGTCTGTCACTCTAAACAAAGCCCCTTTGTGTGCTGGCCCTGCTGCCTGGCCGCTCCCTCTAGTCTGGAACTTGTTAGGGTCCGTGTATCTGCACCTCAAATATGGACTGAGTATGTATATACGCTTCCTGGCAGTCTGGCAATGTTTTACATTTCAGTTCATGTGTCTTGTGTTAGAACATGGCCAAATGTTTTAGTGCTAGTTTTCATCCCAACCGATAAGGGTGTGTGTGTGTGGTGTACTGTATGTAGGGTGTGTGTGTGTGTGTGTGGTGTACTGTATGTAGGGTGTGTGTGTGTGGTGTACTGTATGTAGGGTGTGTGTGTGTGGTGTACTGTATGTAGGGTGTGTGTGTGTGTGTGGTGTGTAGAATTCCAGCGGTGTAGTCATACATCAGAATGGGGGAATTCAAGTTTTGTCCAAAGATGCTCATATTTGAAATTAGAATTGCTCCTAATCTATACATTTGGTCATGTATGGACTGTGAAGAAGAGCTCCAGACTGTCTAACTTTAGGATTTAGTGTCACATTCATTCCCATGCATCATAAAAATAAGTATAAGTAAGTAAGTATAAGTATATATACTCTTTTGATCCCGTGAGGGAAATTTGGTCTCTGCATTTATCCCAATCCGTGAATTATTGAAACACACTCAGCACACAGTGAACACACAGTGAGGTGAAGCACACACTAATCCCGGCGCAGTGAGCTGCCTGCTACAACAGCGGCGCTCGGGGAGCAGTGAGGGGTTAGGTGCCTTGCTCAAGGGCACTTCAACCGTGCCTACTGGTCTGAGTTCGAACCGGCAACCCTCTGGTTACAAGTCCGAAGCGCTAACCAGTAGGCTAACCAGTAGGCTAACCAGTAGGCAAAATGACATCTGCACCACTTCTAGTCACAGTGCATCAGTGCCTTCAGTATCTCAGACTCTTAGTAGCTCAAAGCAGGACTAGCTGCAGAGAGAAAATAGGACGGATGGATTATTGGCTCTATTGTACGCCTCTAGAAGATGGCTTCTAAACAGCTAATTAGACACAAGTGGCGGCCGCACCACCGCAGCGTTGCCAGATGTGTGTGCCCCCTGCAGCGGGGACGGTAGCTGCAGTTGAGGACAGAAACCCCTCGGGGGGGATTCCACCTTATGACTGGAACAAAACTTTTTTGAGTTATTTCATTTGTTTCCAATAAATTGTTTCCATTTGGAAGCGTTTTCCTGAATCTTGAATCTAGTGAGGTTGTCATCGTGATCCAAACGCCGAACGAAGTGGAGGGATTAGACACCAGTATGGGTGCTACAAGCGGAGCAGACCGCAAAAAAACAAACTGCGCCATTCCAGAGCATATTAGTGGTTGGCGCGGCAGGCAACGTATGTTTAGCGTCTGTCTGGGATGAGTTTGACAGAGAGAAAACGCATGTCCCGTCAACCCACAGAGGGACTCCCCTCGCTCTCTATCCTCTCATTTCTTTCTCTCCCTCTCCCACCCCCCACCCCTCCCCGAGCTTAGCTTGAATGGAAATGGGCCTCAGTGGAGACCTTGACGGGTTCATTACTGTAACTGGCACCCGACGTCCTAACGCTCCGCAGCAGCAGCAGCAGGCTAGCGAGGAGCAGGCTAACGGGGAGCAGGCTAGTGAGGAGCAGGCTAGTGAGGAGCAGGCTAGTGGGGAGCAGGCTAACGAGGAGCAGGCTAGTCAGGAGCAGGCTAGTCAGGAGCAGGCTAGTGGGGAGCAGGCTAACGGGGAGCAGGCTAGTGGGGAGCAGGCTAGTGGGGAGCAGGCTAGTGGGGAGCAGGCTAGTGGGGAGCAGGCTAGTGGGGAGCAGGCTAACGAGGAGCAGGCTAACGGAGATCCAGGGGCCTTAATGAAAACCATATGCTCTGGATTCCACAACCTGCCCAACCTCAGCCCAGTTCAGCTCTCCTCTGTTCCACTCCCCTCACGTTGCCTGATGTGACAGCCAGTCCCCCCCCCCCCCTTGCCCTGTACTTAATGTTTGCCTTTCATTGTTCAGCAGAGTAGTCTAAACAGCAGAGATGCCTACTGATGACATGAGAAACATTTCAGGATTCACAATGTTGTGGTCAACAAGCTGGTCGAGTCGTCGGTGACATGTGAGGGAGGTGTGGTGAAGCCAGCCCCCTCACAAAGACCTCGGGGCTCATCTGTGCCCTCCAACCACGTCTCTTTCCCTCTCTCTCTCTCTTTCACTTTCTCTCTCTTTCCCCCTCTCTCTCTCTCTCTCTCTCTCTCTCTCTCCCTTTCTTAATCTCTCTCCTTTTCTTTCTCTCTCTTTCCCTCTCTTTCTCTCTTTCCCTTTCTTAATCCCTCCTTTTCTCTCTCTCTTTCTCTCTGTCTCTCCCCATGATTTTATGGCTCTCTTGCACCACACTAAAGAGTCTCATTTAATCTTAGTCAGAGGAGGTAATGAAATCTCTGCCTTGGCTAATGTGAAGGGCAGCTCTCGATCTCGGCGTGCTCTCACGAGGAGGGGCGTTAGAGACCAGGGTTGTGTCGGGTCGCTAGAGGTGCAGCACAGTCTGTTCAGACCTTCAGACATTTTTTTATCGTCTAGACATCCCACTCTGCCTCAACAGCGTACTCAATTGTGCTTCGTTGGCTAGAAGTGCCAGGGCAGATAACAGCAGTGAGAGGCTTTTGGGGCTTTTTTGGAAATTTGGTGCTGCTGTGCATTTTCTTTTCAACATGAACCAAAATGGTCCAAGCTAGAGTTGAGAGTTCTTCCCTTGCTGAGTGTGAGTGTGAGTGTGAGTGTGAGTGTGAGTGTGAGTGTGAGTGTGAGTGTGGGACGCAAAGACATATGCACTGACACACTACCTGTGTCTGTGTACACAACACACTTCCTGCCTGTGCATAATTCTTTCACCAGCGAGTGGCCTTTCTGCTGACGTTGCAGCATTCACAGTACCCTCCTATGCCCCCCCACACACACACACATTTTCATGTGATCCATTTTTTGACGTATACTCACCCCCTCCCAAGGGGCCTTTCAGCTTCGTTGAAAAAACATGTCCATTACAGCCCAGATTCATCCCCTGTTGAAAGAGGGAGGCATATGTTTCATATTTCAAGTCATTAGAAATATATACCAGTTGTTTATCCAGACATAAAAGCCTTTTTACATAAAAGTATTCAGGCCTGTTCTCTTGTTCTCTCAAACGTAAACCTACACGAGCTGGAAAGTGAATTGTAGAGTGGCCTGCAGTAAGGGCAGTCAACAGAAGGAAGAAGGGTTGTTTCTGCGCTTTGATGTGGTGGGACTGGCTCAGAGTTGGGGAGAGAGGGGGGGGGAGAGAGAGAGAAAGAGAGGGGGGAAAAGAGCGGGAGAGAGAGGGGAATGCCACACATGTGGATGAACCTGCTCCGATGGAATGTGGGTGGTCTGATGTCATGATCCGCAAATGCAGCCAGTTTCAGTCTTGTCTGCTGGCCTCTTTCAAACGTCCACATCTCTCTGTTCTCTCTCTCATTTTCTTTACTCTTTTTTTGCGCTTGTCTTCTCTCTTGGCCGAAGTACACTCTTTGCACAACTCCCAAACCATTCAAATAAACGTATTTTTTAAGTTGGAATAAAACACTCCTTATATTACCCGTAATCAGGCACATGTGTTGGTGTTGTTTAAGTGCACTGTACAGATATCAAGTAAGGTTCTGTGTGTGCGGCGGTTTCAAACTTCATTTTATTCTCTCATGAAGTCTCCAGTTTTTCATACCTGCATAGGAGTATTACGTAAACTTCTGTCCATGCGCTTCAGTTCACAAACTGGTTGACTTTGCACGTTGGCCGACTCGAGAAAATTTGATCCACTTTTGTTGTCTAAACACTCAAGAGATGATGATGGTGCAGCTCACATTCCCAAGATTGCAGCAGGGTTGTCACGTTGACAGAGCTGACAGGCTTCAGAGGTTGCCAAGGCTGAAGACATAGTGTACCTCGCTGCTAGATCACCTCATTTGTCAACACTATATGCAAAGACGTGATTACAGTAAATAGGCGCACTCTTGAATTTCCATTAGTTTTCCTAGTGAAGGTTACTTCTGTGTGCTTTGTGCCTTATTGAGCGTGGCGTCGCCTTCAGGTAAGCAGTGTTCACTGTTAAAGTTAAAGACTGTGGGAGCGTTGTACTTCACATAACTGCAAAGGTGTGGATGTTACGTGAGATGTTAGGGTTAGATGAAGTGTGACTCTACATGGGTGTTTTTTCTTTGTATCGGTCCTTGGCGCCAAGAATACAGATGAATTGATTTAGATGACTTTGTGTGAGCTGTATTTCTCGTATCAATCTGTCTTCTGTTGTTTCAGTCAGCGCGTTCCCTTCCTTGTATGTAGGCTATATGGGAAAAGCCTCTGAAGATTTGGTTACTTCCAGAGACTTCTCTTGGCCTGGTTTGGGGTCAGGGCTTCTCCTCGACCATTCTCAGTGTTCAGTGTACAGTGTACTTAACACAGTTAGTACTCCTTCATCCTTCTCCCTCCTTCTCCATTCTGTCCATCTCTTTGTCTTCCTCTCTCTAACTATTGCCCTGGCCTCTTGCTCTCCAAGGCTGTAGTCTACTGGTTAGCACTTCAGACTTATAACCGGAGGGTTGCCGGTTCGAACCCCGACCAGTAGGCACGGCTGAAGTGCCCTTGAGCAAGGCACCTAACCCCTCACGGCTCTCCGAGCGCCGCTGTGGTTGCAGGCAGCTCAATGTGCCGGGATTAGTGTGTGCTTCACCTCACTGTGTGCTGAGTGTGTTTCACTAATTCACGGATTGGGATAAATGCAGAGACCAAATTTCCCTCACGGGATCAAAAGAGTAGATATACTTATACTTACTTATACTGTTCTACTGTTCCCTCTAGTCAATAGGATTTCATCCAAACTCTCACCTGCAGTGACCGTAGACAAATCCTGTCATACTGAGGAGGAGAGGGAGGGAGCTAGCTCAGGATAGGATCCAGGGTGTGTGTGTGTGTGTGTGTGTGTGTGTGTGTGTGTGTGTGTGTGTGTGTGTGTGTGTGTGTGTGTGAGCTGGAGGTGATTAGATGCTTCATATGGACTGTGATGGAAAGGTCTGGATTAGGACTGTGTGATGTGGGGAAAGTGTCACATTGTGGTTTTTCTGACTGATATTGCGATTTGATTTGATTTGATTTGATTTGCAATGTTATTTTTGAAAGTCAAGCTTGAGTTCAATATTCCAAATATATCTTTTTAAGTTGGGGCACCTCTGATTGGTGAACATGACCAGTGCATGAGAACACTGCACTCATTTTAGGTGAGCTTCACTGTCTGTCAAGGATACAAGGAAGTTTATTGTCACATGCATATAGTTACTAGAAGTAAGAAATGCAGTGAAATTATGTCTGGTGTCAGCCTATTTGTGCATTTATGGGGGTAAAAGTGCAGTAGAAGAGGGGTTTAGTAGATTAAGTGGCAAGGGCTGCATAAGAAAGGTGGGGGAGGATTGGGATTGGGGGGGGGCACCAACAAGGAGTGTCACACCAGGAAGATGACACAAATATAGAAATGCTAGCTGTGACAAGATTGGCTAACCAAAAAATTGCAGCCTTAATTGCATTAGTTCAAATTGTGATTTCAATAATCGATTAATTGTGCAACCCTAGCCCAAATTGCGAAGGTCAGGAATGCAGTGTTGTGAAATAACAGATGTATGTGTATTGAGCCAAATTTACATCACAGACCCTACAGTACATACAAGGGCAGTGATGACGTGGCTTCCCTACTGTGTGAGCTACGTTCTTGGCCTATCAGAATCACCCCCCAACAACCACCCCCACCCCTCACCCCATGTGTCTTTCATGTGGGATCACCGTATTACCACTGTACTGTGATGTGAAGCCTGCCCTGCGGTAACAATGCACGTTCTAATGGAGGTCATCTTGGGGTCGGCGCTGCCTTGTTTGAAGAGAACACAATAATTGCACGAGTGATTGATCCGAACACCCTCACCTCATCTGACCACCACCCACCCCCCACCCCCCTTCCTCTTTTCTCATCCGACCGCGGGGCCTTTTAATGAGACGGAGATGAGCAGCATATTTTGACCAGATTCGGAAAGCATTACGGTTATCCCCACAGACAGACATATATATATATATATATATATATATATATATATATATATATATATATATATATATATCTATATCTCGGGGTGTTTGATCAGCAAGCTAATGATAACAGATGATGGTGTTGAGAAGGGAAATGATTTCTAGGAAGCCAGAGCTTGTTTCAGCCACAACAGCACCGCTGTGTCATTGGTCTTTGATGGATGCTGTAATGTACAATGAGGGCGAATGGGAGTCACATGTGAGACTTTGGGGGGTGATGCAGGGATTCAGAAGCTCCACCCTCTCTGCCCCACCCCCTGGGGCTGTGGTTGCTATGATGCACTTCATAGTGGACAGAATTGATGTCAGCCTTCTAATGGGGTGTCGCCACACTTAATTGATCACCGTCGAAAGTTGCCATTCATTAGGTCTCTGGATGCTATCAAACAAAACAGATGTGAGAGTGTACAGAAAGGAGGACTTCTCTGGAATTGATGTCACTGCACATATTAGTGCAGAGGTGGATCGATACGTGCCTCCCCAGGCTGCGTGGCCTTTGGACAAATGGAGAGTTGTGTGGTGTGAGTGGATATTAGTGGGGATGCTGCACAAAGCCACAACTGGGAAGCAATTAGACTAATTCAGTTGGAAAATGTCACATCTATTGATAAGTGTTGCACCACAAAATGACATCAGTTCTGGCCGTGGTTTTAAATTGCTAATTAAAAGGAATTAATTTTAATTCTCAGCACGTGTCCTATGGGAATGATGTAAACAGCTTCAGTACATGTATATTATTTACAAATTAAGATAACTGATTTAGCATGCTGTTGGAGTGTTCTATAACCACAATTCTGTGTTGGTTTGTGATTTATTTTTCAATAATTTCTTAACGCTTAAACCTCATCCTCGTACAGTAGGTGTGTATTGTTGCGTGAGCAGCATGAGATTTGATATGTCTGCTCTTTGTGATGAGATGCATCATTATCTTAGCGTTGACACTCTAGGGAGGGGCATGACATCATTGTTTTGGGCTTTGCCCACGTCCGGCCCACGTCCGTCCCAGTGGACCGGCTTGCCAGCGCACAGCCGTGTAAATGGCCTTCTAATGACTTCTGCTCAGTGCAGGAAACCCACTTCTGAAAGCTCATGTGATCACGGCCACTTCTGCTGACACATGCCCCCCTCATTTCCAGGGCACTACTGCTGCTTACTACAGGAGTCTCACTACTACTGCTTACTACAGGAGTCTCACTATTGCTGCTTACTACAGCACTCTCACTACTGCTGCTTACTACAGGAGTCACTACTGCTGCTTACTACAGGAGTCACTACTGCTGCTTACTACAGGAGTCACTACTACTGCTTACTACAGGACTCTCACTACTGCTGCTTACTACAGGAGTCTCACTACATGTGATTCACAGTATATCCCTTTCTGCGGTTGTTTTTTAATGTATGTATAGTGATGAACAGAATGCTGTGTTGGTCACGTCTGTGGCCTGACAGGACGTGCTATCATAGCTTGCCTTGTTTATTATGCACAGCGAGGGGGCAGGAAAAGGTCTCTGATTGGCGTCCTCTCGGACGGTTAGTGTAATGATTTGTTTGTCGTGTCTGCTGCTCCCTCGGAGTGTCATTAGAGTCTTCTCCTCAGGAGCGTGTTTATCCCCCCATTCCCACCTCCTACCACCCCATTCGTACTTAAAGTTGCACTCCACTAACTGCTGTGCTCTGCTGCCCTGTGTTGGATTGTGGGGAAGGGGTGGGGGGTTGTCTCAGTCAGGAATGCTGGGAGTTTCACACAGTGAAGAATTACATAACTGTGACAGGAGCCCAGCTGTTGGTGAGGGGCTCGGAAGCGGGGATTTGGAGCGAGCTGACGTGCCAGTGTTGTCATGAGGGTTTTTCGGTCATGACGTCCAATGCCATGACAAGTTGGGATTGGTGCAGATAACGTCCGTCTGGCCGAATGAATAATGTGATTTGAAGTCATCTGATGGTCACATGGTGGTCGAGTGTGTGTTGTCTTATTTTTGGACGACTGCTCCTCCAAGTCATGTCCCCAAGGATTTTCTGTCTGAACTCAGTCATGGAGACACACACACACACACACACACACACACACACACACACACACTGTAGGGAGCATTGAAACCTAGTATACAATGCTATAATTTATTACAAATGCAATGAGGAGGTTAACGAGTTCCAATAAAAATGCTCTGAAAGCTCAGTTCAGTTCAGGATTGATCAGAAAGCCGAGCTTGTTTTGTGTGCCTCCGTTCCTTTTATCTTCACACTTTGTTATGACTCAGATTGCAATTATTTCTCCTGCCGAAAGTGGCTTTGTTTTGGCCACGGGTGCTTGTCAGGAACGGCTAGTGTGTGCGGCATGAGAAGCACTCCGTCTGCATCAGGCCCGTGATGGAGGGAAGCCGAGCCGGGCGCAGACAACCCCAGGAAGAAGTCGATGTGGTGCAGAAATGTCTGCTGACTGCTGGATGGAGTCGATGTGCTGGAGAAATGTCTGCTGACTGCTGGCTGTTTATGTCTCCCAGGCCCACGCTTTTCAAATGCTGTCTGGCATCTTCCATGAGACAGATTCCTCTCGTGCTTGTTTTGCAACTTTTTCTTCACTTTTGTTTCACTCCTACAGTATGGTTTTCACACATGCACATTGCACACTGGTTGTTGGAACATATATATTTTAATCTTTTCCATTGACATTATTGTCTTTTCCCGTGGCGTAGATAAAACACAGCCAGTGGTAGTTCTATACTTCAGGTTAGCCGGGTCGATCCATTACAGCCTACAGTATGTCCATTATTCCTACAAACACAGCATTTAGTGTTTCTTTGTAACATGGCTTGCTGGCTATGTATTGTCTGCTCTCATATGTAGTTTTGTTTTGTGTCCTATGTAGGGTGGGGACTGATCAAGGCAGTAAGGCTACAGATGGTATAGATAGAGGATGTAGTTTTGTCTTGTCTCTATGTTTTTTCCGGATGTTTCCTCGGGTTCATGGATGGTATTTACAAACAGACTGGAGTGTTCCAGACGCAACGTTTGCAGTGGCCTGAGGCTGACTTTGAAGCTAATTAAATTCTTGTGACCCTCTGTTCCTGATTTTAATGGGATTGAAGCAGAAATGCTGGGCCTTGATTAAAGTGTCCAATCAGAAGGGGGGTGAGTGTGTGTGTGGGTGTTTGTGTTTGTATGTGTTGGGGTTTGTGTGCTGTTAAGAGACACCATTTTTCTTGGTTCTGTGCTAAAGGGACTTTCAGCACTGTTGTTGCCATCATCAGGTCCAGGCTGATTAGGCCACACTCACGCTGTTCTTTAAGCCAGCGCTGCTCTTGATGCATTCAGAGATGAAGGATGATGGCTGCCGCTTCCTGCTTATGGGAAAATGATGGAGGTGGAACAGTAGAAGTGCCTTTTCTTCACATGACCTCATCAGAACCACTCAGAGGATGTGGAGCTCATTGGAGCTAAGAGATTGAGGGCAGCTATTGATGCCTTTTGCATGTAATCAACTCACCATAGTTCAGCCCAGCACAGCATTGAATTAAGGTTTGATTGCTTACACCATAATACCCCGGTAATTATGAATTAATTATGAAGTTCACAAAGGTGAGTGATCATGAAGTTTGTCTATCGCTAGTCATAGACATTATAGTTCTGTTCCTCTCTTTCCTCCTCCTCCTCCCTCCATCTCTCTCTGTGTGTGTGTGTGTGTGTGTGTGTGTGTGCATGCATGTGTGCGCATGCACTTTTGCGTGTATACTGATGAACAGCATGTTATTGGAGCACAACGTGTCTTGGCTGCAGCATGTGGGTCTCCCCTGACAGTGAGCAGCCTCCACACGGGCTTGGTGACTGATGGGAAATCGTATCCGCTTGAAAGCACTCGTTGTGGCGGCAGAGCCCACAGACCCCATGTTACTTGGGTGCCATGGCTGATTTCATAGTGCTTTTGTTCTCCTTCTGAATGATTACCTCAAGTCTTAGGGTCTCCGAGTGCTCCAAAGCTAGCCTGACGGCGAGTAGGACAAATGTGTGGACCAAAGGGAGCACGAAAGAGTGGAACGCCAAGAGCTTTTGTGTAACCGAGCTGCAATGGAGCCAAGCGTTTGAGCTGGGGAAAAACAGTGCTCTGGGAGGCAGCAGGGCTGGCAAACATATGCACGGTCGGAGACTAAACTGCACTGAGCCAACACCAGGCACTTGGACAAGTTGTGAAGGATTGGGTTGTTGTCCAGCACTCTGCCAATGAAGACGGAGTAGGTGTCTCTTCCTTCACGTGTGTGTGTTAGCTCTGATTGGCCAGGTGACCTGGAACACCTGAGGTGACACGTGAAGGGCAATGAATGAATGAATTTCAATGAATGAAAATCAATGAAGTATCTATCTATCTATCTATGCTTGCAACACCTGAGAGTCTTCTAGAGACTTGATTCCTGGACCACTTTACTTCTGAGAGAACACATCACTGCATGCATTATCTCAAGTGAGGTATACTGTAGGTCAGTGTTTTTTAACCACTCTGCCGGGGCACACTAGTGTGCCGTGAGAGATCATCAGGTGTGCTGCAGAAAATTACCCAAATGTCACTCACTGGTCCAGAAAAGCAACTGTTGCATCAAAGAATTTATAACCACATGCTCTCATTGATTGTATGATTGCACTATTTGTGGTATGCAGACATTGTACAACGGGGGCCCCATATCCAGTATTCACAGAATCATCACATATCCAGTTCATAACAACAATTAAATTAGATATAGTCACCTACAAATGAAACAGAGGGCGCTTGTTTTATTGAGCAGGTCTTGCCATAATAAGGCCATATCTGTGTGTTATTTGAAGTTTTAGGCTATGGTATGTTTATTTTTTCTTCACACAGGATGTTCGTGTGCTGTGGGACATTTTAAGTGTCAAAAGTGTGCCGTGGCACAAAAAAGGTTGAAAAACACTGCTGTAGGTGACCAGAGGCTCCACCTGGCCTCCCCAAAGTAAACGTGATATCCGGGTCAGCCATGTGGTTCTGATGACCTCCGCGCTGCTTTGGCGTGGAACGCGCAGGTCTATAAACCCGTCCCAGGCCATTACCAAGCTAATGGCGAGCAGCCGGTGTCTTATCTGAGCACACCACAGAGCACACCACAAGACGAGTAGGGCGGGTGCCAGCGGACTGCTTTGCTCTCAGACGTGGTGCCAGACGGGTGCTAACGCACTGCTTTGCTCTCAGACGTGGTGCCAGACGGTCCAGAGCTAACGGGCAAACCCAGCCCAGTGTGGCGTTACACACCACAAGGGTATTTCTTTGCTGCGTGTGTGTGTGTGTGTGTGTGAGTGGGGCTATGTGACATACTGTAGAGGCATCCTCTCTGTGCTCTTTTCCACCTGTTTGTTATGGACTCCATGGTAAAGATAAAATTATAGACCTAGATGATGATGGCTCCCCCTTATCAGAAGGAACCGAAAGGACTCCATGGATCTTCAAAGATTGAAATATTAGATTATTACATTACTTATATATATATAATATATATAATATTATATATTCGATTATTACATATATATTAGATTACATTATCCACTTGTCTTTTCTTTTCTTCCCTTGTAACCGTGAGGGTTTTTTTTGCAATACAAAGCAAGACTGTATTAATGTAATTGCAGTGATGTCTGTTTGGAAGCAGCTGGTAAAATGTGCATGGAGACAAAGCCCCTTTGATACAATGATCTGCAGATGCAATTAGAGAAGAGACGTATGGCTCACTGCATGTTTTCATTCATGGCTAATACAGTGATTGTGTTCCATTAAATGAGGGGGAGCAAGAGGAGGGAATGTGGAGAATGAGGGAATGTAGTGAGGGTGTGTGTGTGTGGGGGGGGGGGGTGTGTGTGTGTGTGTGTGTGTGTGTTTGTGTGTGTGGGGGTTTGTGTGTGGGGGGGGGGGTGTGTGTGTGTGTGTGTGTGGGGGGTGTGTGTGTGTGTGTGTGAGGGGGGTGTGTGTGTTTGTGTGTGTGTGTGTGTGTTTGTGTGTGTGTGTGTGTGTGTGTGTGTGTGTGTGTGTGTGTGGGGAGTACTCTGCCTCCGTGCGTCTGTTCAGCCATACAGTCCACCTAGTAGAGAATGGGGAACAAAATGGAACATTTTTGTGCGCTTGCAAAGTCAACTCATGTTCTCTGTCTCTGTCTCTCTCTCTCTCTCTCTCTCTAGCAAGGGCATGACACAGAGCTTTTGTTGGTTTTATGACTTTCCATTTTTATTTTATTTTAATAAATACACAGCATACAGTAATGCTTATGTAGGAATGCTTTTAATCATTTTTTTTCTTTTTTGGGCCCGGGTTCTGGAGTTTCTGGAGTGGAATGAATAATGTATGAAAGGACGAGGCCTTCCAAATTCTATGCATCTGTTTCGTATAAAATGGTTCAGGCGTTGTGGATACTTTCATATGAAGAGAATAAAACTGCTGAGATGTGTGGTAGAGAGATGACCTCATGGGTTCATGGCTTTAAATTGACTCTCAGGTTACAGGCAGTTCACACCACACCTACTTAGATACACACCAGTCGGACTGCACACACACACATACACTCAATGAGGCATGTGTACATAGACACACACACACACGCACACACATACATACACATACACATATACATACATTCACGCACACACACTCTCTCTCACTTATTCACACACTCTCACACACACACACACACACACACACACACACACACACACACACACACACACACACACACATAGTTAAAAGAGAGCAGACAGACTTCTGTAGGTAAACACTTACAGTGCGACTACTCAAAGCCTTACCAGTGCAGGTGTGGCAGAGTGCAGAGGCATACGGAAATCCAATCTCCTTGATAACAGATCGACTCGAAGTTGTGCTTAGCAAATGATTACATTGGCCCCGGCGCAGTCCTTGAGGGAAGATTAACGGCCTGTGTGTTTTGGAGACGGCTGTGGTCGGATTCTGTAACATTTCTCGTCACTAGAAACCCCTCAGCTGTGGCCAGCTCGGAGGGGTGGGGGCAAAGGCGAGGGGTGGGGGTGGGGGGTGTTTATAGGGGGCAGAGATGCTGCTGCTGCTGCAGACTCCTGGGCACAAGGTCTGATGGAAAACCAAATGGGCTTCTAAGAGACCATGAACAACACAAACAGCTCACACACACACACACGCGCGCGCACGCACACGCAAACATTTATCACATATGTTCATAGACACACTCTCTCTCCCACACACACATAAATATCAATACACACTTATGCACCATTTTGATTTGAAAGCAGTTTTCCCTCTTCCTTTGCCTGAGACTTTCCTAATTTGACCCTTTTCTACCTGTTCTACACCTTTACTTCTCTCTCTTGAATCTCATGAGTGTCCATTGAACCGTCATCTGAAGCTGTCCGGTAGCACCGCTGCAACTGCTATCTCTGACCATGTTACCTGGTTCATTTCAGCTATTTCTCCTTTCTAATTTTGTTGCTCCTTTCATTCCTTCCTTCCCTCCTCTTTCTCTCCGTGACTCCTGTCCACCTGTCAGAGGTGTCCATTGCCTCGCTGCAATTTCACTTTGAACTGTATCTCACTTAAGGCGGTGTAGTCCGAGGCAGCCTTGTCCAGTCTAATCAATACAGCCCTGCCTGCCTCCCTGCCTATGTGCCTAATTGTGTGTCAGTCGGGTGTAAGTTGTACTGGTATGTGGGTCTAAGAGGCAAAGAGAGTCGAAACCACAGGCTTGGCTCTGCGTTCTTAAGGGAATCTTAACTTCCTTCGCCGCCAATTAATTGATTAGCACGATGGCCAAGTTCTTATTGCTCCTTTGTGATTCTGCTTATTAGGGATGTAACGTTTACCAGTGTAACGGTAAACCACAACAAAAATGTTTACAATAACAATTACCGTTTTCATTTCCAATATCATAATTGTCATGGTTGATTACCACGGTGTGGAAACCGTGTGTTTAATCCTTCCCAGCTTCATCTGAGCCTGCTTTTGACATAGGCCTGGTACAATGAAACAAAACTGGTACCCCACTGATTCTGTTGTCTAATCGATGGATTGGACTGCGATTTGGATTAGGCTACACCTGCTTTTAAAAGGCGCAACATGTTCACAGCAAAACGTGCGCGTCAAAACGCGTATCATGTAGCCACTCTGCGTCTTTATGTGCGCGTCCACTTTAAATCCATTCCACTCACGTTATCAATAGAACGCCGTAGCCTAAAGTTTTATTTTGTACAATTACTGGGTCTCACTCATTGAATCCAAATAACAGAAATAGCAAACTCCAAGTCACGGTAGGGTAAGTTAAGCTATAAGCACATAACCAATTATACATGACCAAGGAAAAAGTGAACGGGACAACACACAATGGCACGGTAACGTTATGCTATGAATTAAGAATGCTCAGCCCAGCCAGGTTCATTTGCGCAGTCAAGATGTAGGCCTACTCATCTACTCATCTACTCATTAACAATTGTTTTGTCCAGCACCCCCTCTATGAGCACCCCCAGGTGAAAATGAGTTCCAGCGTACCTGGTTAAAAGCACTTTTGATAAGGTTTTGCCTATATGTTTGTAATATAATAAACATTGTCACACTTTTTGAAAGTATGTCGGCTTGTGTAGGCCTATCAGTTCTTTCAGAACATATTGAACACACTTCAATACAGTGATAATACCGAAAACTGTGATCATTTTGGTTACTATAACCGTGAGGTTAAATTCCCATGCTGTTGCATCCCTACCAGTGTTTCCCACAGAATTGGATTCAGTTTGTGGCGGTAGCTGACTTGGACAACGGGGGGGTTATGCTTGATTTCATAACTTAACTTAGTTTAGTCTCTTCAATGTAGACTACTATGTTGTGATAAGACCTTAGCAGAGTTCACTTCAATGCAACAGTTTTGAACAAATTTGCACAGCATGGTCATGATGCTAAGCGGATTTAATAGCAATTTAGCCAGACGTCTTCTATGCAATGCTTCTATGTGGCAACAACAATCCTTCAACAATCGTGAATGTTTTGTTAATGCACATACAGAGGCGTGGCAGCCGGCTACAAGAGAGAGCAGGGCGGGGCAAGGAAAGGCTGCGTGCGTAAAAAGCGCAGCTCAATGGCAATGCAAGATTTGATCTTATATTTAATTTAAATTAAATTAAATTAAACATAGAATATTAATCTGTGGCGGCCGATTTTTATTTAGTGGCGCCCCGCCACAGATTAGTCAATGTATGGGTAACACTGCCTACTGCTTATTCTGCTTATCTATCACAGCGCGCTAGTTAGTGCACTATTCTGCTTATCTACACTGTATCACAGCGCGCTAGTTAGTGCACTATTCTGCTTATCTATCACAGTGCGCTAGTTAGTGCACTATTCTGCTTATCTATCACAGCGCACTAGTTAGTGCACTATTCTGCTTATCTATCACAGTGCACTAGTGCACTATTCTGCTCATCTATCACAGTGCGCTAGTGCACTGTGGGCTATTATGCAGGTACAGTCTTCTGAGCCGTTGCCAGTCAAAGTGAGTTATTCAGTTCATTACAATCCCTTTTACAAGGTTATACCTTTGTGGGCCCAGCACTATTATCAGACCCGTGACTGCGAAATGTGTTTTTAATGACATTGTTCCTCTTGGATGTTTTATGCAGAGTGCCGTAAATGTGATGAAATGGCAAATGGTAATGTTGCTCCATGGGCTGGCTGGGCTTATGACATTTAGTAAGTTAAAGTCCTACGGTAAAAAGAATGTGTGTTTTGTGCTTTTTTTTACACACACTCCCCCCCTCCCCTCCATATATATATATATATATATATATATATATATATATATATAATATACATACATATACATATATATATATATATATATATATATATATATATATATATATATATATATATATATACACACACATACACACACACACACACACACACCATTCCTATAGAACCCAGCAAGCTGTAATCCCACATGGGAGTTCTTCTCTTTTTCTCTCCATGCTTATATTTGCTTAACAATTGCTTGGAGGGAAAGAGAGAGAGAGTGTGTGAGTGAGAGGGAGAAAGAGAGAAGAGGGAGGGATAGGGGGAGGGAGAGAGAGAGACCGAGCAGGCTGAACTGGCAGTTTTGTTTCAGTTTGCACTCTTGTTGTTAGTTTAGACTAGACACGCCCTGATATTTCTGAAAACCCTCTGTTTTCTCAAAATTTCATCAGAGAAACGGCTCATGGAAAAAGTTCAGGAGGGAGCCGGTGGAACCTCTGTTACATAGCCATGTTGTATTTAACTCTTTCTCTTGAACTCTTATGGCAGTTAAGTGTGTGTGTGTGTGTGTGTGTGTGTGTTAAAATGAAAATAGTCGTCTCTGCATCTGAAACTAATTAGCGTTCAGTTGATGTTTCTTTTTTTGACAAACTTCCCTCAGCAGCCATCACGGGTCAGCTTAATGCGGAGATGGAGACACAAAACGTGTCCCATTGTCTCCATTAAAGGAGAGCTGCGCTGTAGCTTTTCCATGTCTTCTGCAATTCCATTTCTTGGTGATTGTTTTGCTAGCGTGTACGCATGCTGCGTGTGGAAGTTAGCATTGGGGCAGTTGGACACAGTACAGCATGGCAGCGCTAGGCTAGGCGGCACCACATGACAGCACTAGGTAAGGCGGGGTAGCATGGCAGCGCTAGGCTAGGCGGCACCACATAACAGCGCTAGGCTAGGCGGCACCACATGACTGCGCTAGGCGGCACCACATGACAGCGCTAGGTTAGGTGCACAGCATGGCAGCGCTAGGCTAGGCAGGACAGCATGGCAGCGCTAGGTTAGGCTGCACAGCATGGCAGCGCTAGGCTAGGCGGCAACACATGGCAGCACTAGACTAGGCGGGTTTGGGTGACAGCAGGAGCAGGGTCGGGTGGTGGTGGTGGAGCAGTGTGTGGAGCTCAAGCTTCGCCGACGGGCTGTTTTGAGAGCTGTTTCTACTCCAGTGGGCTTGTGCCGGTCCCGCGTCGAGTGGCGAGGGACGCAGGGTGCAGTGAGTGTGTGTGGGGGGAGGGGGCGGGGGGGCTCTTCAGCCTTCACAGTGATTGTAGAATTATTGTAATGGGAGGTAGCAAGGGGATACGTTCCACCCCCCCCCCCCCCATCCTCCACTCCCTTCCTCTTCGTCTCTCCACTCCTCCTCCTCCTTCTCCTCAGGCCCTCCACTCCCTCGCTCCAGGATGAGTGGCTTGAGAGCCAGTCCGTCGGCCAGCAGTTTATCCACTCCCACACTCTCATGTTTACTCTTCCACGTCGCCATGGCGCCCATCTGCGGGGACCTGGCCTGGGCCTGAGCCCGTGAGAGGCCAAGTCGGCTGAGGCGTCCCGCAATAATCCCCTTTTATCTGACCGGGTCTTTTGTGTGGACGTGCTCACGGGATGTCTTATGGCAAAAAGCCCCTCTCACTGCAACTGTAGGATTTTGTATGAGCCCTACCAAGAGAGGGGGCCAGACTGAGCCTCGTCATGTCTCTCTGCTAAATGTATTTGTTTTTGTGTTACTCGCTTTGGATGGTTATTTGGAATGCTTATTGGATAGTCACATTGCAATAAATGGTCCACTCCACAGCAGGACATTGAACTCAAGCATGTGTGAGATCTTGGGAGTCGACGTGGTGCTTTGTTAAGGCTCTTTGTGCTTAGTCAATGGTAGGCTCTGTTTTTGCCAAGATGACACCATGTTTATTATGTTCAGTGCTGCCCCACAGGTTCTCTGTTTGGGGTAATAATAAAGTTATTTGCGTGTGCACAGGGGCCTTCAAGATATGATCTGCCTTTTCCTTTTTCAGAGGAAGCACTTTGATGTTTTGTCTCTTTTTGACAACCAGAACTCTAAATAACTCTAAAGAACAATAAATATTGTGCTCCCCTAAATAAGTGTTTTTCATTACTCCAGGAGAAGGTCTCGGTCACGTGGAAGGGGTCTGTGTTCCTCACACAGGGGTCAGTACAGGTTTCTCGATCAGAGGATCTTGGCTCAAGCAAGGTCTCGCTGCGCGTTTATGGAATGATTAAGACGAGTGATACTTGTTTGAGCATTATGTGAAGTTCACTAGAAACCTGAGTCAGAGCATTTTTCTCATTCTTCTCTCTCTCTCTCCCTCTTTCTCCTCAGTGCACTCTCTCCATCCCTCGCTCTCTCTCCATCCCTTTTTGTTGGCATCTGTGTGTCAGCATTATGCAGATACAGTCTGCTTAAAATGGGGAGCTTGACTGATGTGTGCCCTTTGTCATACCCCCTTTGGGACTCTGGCCCAGACTGATCTGGTATTGAAGAACTCAAGCGTTTACTCAAGTCTGGACCGTGAGCCAAGGGGAGAATAAAATATATATTGAAGTTAATTTGCGATGCACAAATGAATGTAATATCATTTGTAAAGTGGGGACTGCAGTCTCAGCACTTACGGAAAGCAAGCACGGTCATGAAAAAAAGAAGTCGATGAGAGAGTGTGGGCGAAAGAAAGGTGTGGAGATGGATGTGTAATGGGTTCCCCCTTATCCAGGGTCTAATCCATCCTGGTGTGACAGACGAAAAAAAGGAGGGAAATCTCACCAGAAGCTTTTGTCTGTAATCTTTCTCCACGCGGGGCATCATGTTATTGAAATCTATCGAGAAGTGTAGCGAAAAACAAATCCGCTATCATCGCTTCACATCCAGACTCACAGAGCTGAGCTGGCCATCGCCTCTGTTCTGATGATCTGATTGTTCTCCTCACTGTGCTATGAATTTCTCTACCTGGCCACGGGGACTGGTTCTGAAAAGCACACAATGGGCAGTGTCTCTGGACCATAGTTTGGGCGCGTATGTGAAATCGCAAAGATATGGATGAAGGATATTGGTGTTGGGTCGCTCAAAGGGGTGTGGGTGAAATGACAAAAGATAAGAGTGTGCGTGCATGCGGGCGGGCGTGTGTGCGTGAGTGAGTCTGTTTGCCTCAGCTCCTGTGCCTTCCTGCCGAAATATGTCACTGTTAGTTGAAAGACTCCCCAATTCCAGTGTGAAAGGGGCCTCAAATTAGCCTTAGAGGGGATTGAGGGAGCACTGCTGTTCTGGCCCATTTGCCTTGGATAAAACTGGCCCAGTCTGCGGCAGGTGGAACTGGATAAAACTGGCCCAGTCTGCAGCAGGTGGAACGCAGTCTCTCCAGAATACAGGATGGCCTCACCTCACTGCCCTCGGCGCCCCCACTGCCCCCTCAACTGTGTCCTACTTATCGGCGCTCATTTGCATTTATATGGCTTTGGTGTTCGCCGTGGTTCTGTACCGACTGGGCCTGTGCCTGACACACTTCGGTCAGCCTTTTCTGTGTTTGCAATGTTTTTATTTTTCCGGTCCAGGGTTTTGTGTTGTTGTTTTTCTTTGTTCCTAGACTTTGATTGCTCTGTTTTGCCCATCTTAGTCACCTACCGGCGGACATTTTGATTAGCTGTCAGATCCTGTTAGCGTCCGAGCTTGGAGAGACTGGGGCATTTGATGTGATGTTTCACAGACGGCAGCTCTCATATTGCATCATCAGAAGCTCATTCAGTTTTTTTTCCCGCACTGTTGCGAAGTCGCCAGTGAGCCACCAGTTGTTTTTAGTGAGCCTCCAAATTATGGGATGTTCCAGAAAATGTCAGTGTCTTCCGACTTGTCGGGTTATATTCGATTGAGCGCCGGCTGTCGGTGGCGGTGTAATGGCGTATCTGGCCCAGTCTCTGCAGACTGTCTGGCCCTTATCAAACTCGGAAGGGGCTCTAGATCAGCCTGATCCGAGCGAGATGCCCTCCATTGGCCTCCTCCGCCGTTGCCTCTGCCCCTGCTATCTGCCCCTGCTATCTGCCCCTGCTATCTGCCCTCTACTATCTGCCCTCTACTATCTGCTATCTGTCTGGGCTGGGAGGATGTGCAGGGGGTGGGGGGGGGGGCACTGGGTGGTGGGGTTGGGATTAAGGCAGACCGCTCTGTGTGAGGGAGAACTTGGCATTTCCTCTTTCTCTCCCTCCTCGTCCTCCTCCCCCCTCCTCCTCTTCCTCCTGCGTGCTTGTCCTTGAGACTCATCTCAATGGAAAGTTGGGAAGTGGAGGCAGAGCATAGCGGAGAAAGGAGCCAAAAGGTGGATTATGTAAAACTTTGCTGTTTTGTGTGTGTGTGTGTGTGTGTGTGTGTGCGTGTGCGTGTGTGTGTGTGTGGCTGAGCAGGGGGGGTTCACTTTCTCTGGCCCTCACAACTCATTAGTGTCCACCAGTGTGTGCTCCACTCGCTATCCACAGCTGCCCCTCACATCCGTCAGATCACATGAAGGCAGAGGAGGTCCGCTAGTGTGAAGGCAGATGAAGGCAGAGGAGGTCCGCTAGTGTGAAGGCACATGAAGGCAGTGAACGCTAGTGTAGAGCAGCTGGCTAGTGGCACATTTTTTACATTCAAAAGTGTTTCTGACAAAAATTACAGCTTCAGTTCCCACATTCCACACATGCATGGGTCGGAGCCATGCTTGGAGTCTTTGGGTAACTTATCCACTTGACTCACCATGCCAGTGATCCCACATGACCTGCAATCAGCAGGCTGAAGTGCAGTGATCTCCAAGGCTGACACTCGGGAGGACGTGTTTCGTCTGGTTGCGGTGCACATTAGGGGTGTAACGGTACACAGAAGTCACGGTTCGGTTCATACCTCGGTTTGGACATCACGGTTCGGTACGAGTTCGGTACAATGGAGGGAAAAGCGCAAAAAAAATTCAGAAAGCATTATTTTTTTTATTGTGCATGTCTCAGGCTGTACCACCTAGTGCCATACAGTCTCTTCCCTGAGCTATCTGCAACAGCCTGAAGTGTGTAAGATGTAGGCTAAACAGTACAATAAGTACCCAGACTCCATCTGTAACTTGTAAACAAAATAAGACAATCAGTTTAAAAACTGAAAATAGGCCTACAGCATCTCTTATTTCTGAAAGTGCAAATTACATAGAATAATGATTTTAAAAATCCACTTAAGCAAGACCTACAATTTGCCTCAATATTTTTCAGTGTGTGTACAGTAATAATCTACTAACTGTGAAAAAATATCACACTGTTTTGCCTTCTTTAAAAAAATGAAATCGCTCCTTTCATTTCATAAACAGACTAGGGCCACAACTAGAAGTCAATGTGACTGCCCTTTGACTTTTAACTCCACCGTGAGCATGGTTTGTTTATTAGCCTGGTTAGCATTGACACTTTCTTTTACCGCCTATGCACTTAACACTACCAGCTCCTCATGTGAGAAGTTACAAGTTACCCTGACATAAAGGTAATTACCACTAATTTACATAGCTTTCTGTCATTACTTAAATAATGTAATTTAAGCCAAAGGTTTTGGCCCTATTTGTATGTGTATCCAAAGGCTGGTGAAGAGGGGAGGTGTTTTTTTTTTTTTCGCTTCGCTTCAGTGATTGGTAGCCTATCTGGGTGATTGCTTCGAATATGTTTAGCATGTTCGATATATTTCCACTCACATACCCAACAACTGCTGAACAACGCCGACACACAGTTTCATGTTATCCACCACTCCCTCGCCTGGAAAGAGTGAAAGAGCTCTCGTAACTCTCGTACGAGTACAGTAATTGCGCATGACATTAATTAATCCGCACACAATTTTTATGTATTTTTATACCGTATTCTCCCGTAAATTCATGCACCAACCGCGACACCTGCATCAAGTTTTCGTTCAATTTAATACATGAACCGTAACACCCCTAGTGCACATGCGCGTGCCTTTGACTGGGTGAAACGGTAGTGGGGTGAGGTAGAAACACACCTCAGTGACCCTGAGACTGAGACGAAGAGCCTTGAGACGCGTCCAACAGCTGAGAACCCCCACATACACACACACACACACACACACACACACAGCCCCCCCCCACAGAGACATCCACTGGGCTGCTGCCTTGGAAAACCTTGTCTCATCCTCTTCAGCTTCACTGCGTCAGTAAATGAGTAAGGGAGTGTGTCTGTGTCTGTGTCTGTGTGTGTTTGTCTGTCTGTCTCTCTGTCTGTGTGTCTGTATGTCTGTTCACTTCTCCTTTAATGAGAAACTTGAGTCACCCAAGTGTTTGAACACCGCTTCAGAGAAACACATAGACTGCCCACCCTTCAAAAACACAAACAAAAAACCCTCCTGTGACTTCTCTTAAGCTCTGCCTGTGATTATCAAACACTTAATCCATCTGGCTTACTCAGCCAGCCGCTGCTCTGCACGGGCACACACACACACACACACACACACACACACACACACACACACACACACACACTTTTGGTGCATCTGATATTCCGGCTGAATTGAAGCTTCAGTGTTTTCTCTGTTCAGTGCGTTTGGCCTCTGAATCCCCACGAGTCCTACAGCGGCTTTCAGGTGGATTGGAAGCCGGATTTCTTTGTGTCTTCCGCTCACGTTTCCGTCTTCGGCGTGAACGCGTCCCAGTTCCCCGGGTAGATCACTCTCCCGTCGGCACGAGGACGCTGTCAGCTGGCGAGCCTCTGCGCCCATTTATTTGACAGATTAATTTCCTGAGTCCCGCCGAGGCAACCCCACGTCACCATGGAGATCTCTCCACGCTCCCCCACATCTGTGTGATGCATCACGCTCTTCCCTCCTGCACGTGTGTGTGTGTGTTTGTGTGTGTGTGTGTGTGTGACGATGGCCCCATGCTGTGTGCAGTGGCAGGAACATTGAGGGATGTAGTCTCGCTGCCCAGAAAAAAAAATTCAGATTGATCAAATATGTAAAAAAAAAAAAAAAAAAACTTTCTAGTGGGATTTGAGGCTCATCAGCAGGACTGATGAGTATTTGTTATTTTTGTGAACTCTGCAGCATTAGAGGGAGCTTTGAATATCTCACTAGATGGATGCTCTCAGCAGGACGGGCCTTCTGTCTTGTAATGCATTGCTCAAATAGCCGGTGTCACACAAGTACTAATGATGAAATTAAATGTATTCTGTTTGTATTGGATATTCAATGAAATCTTCCTTTTGGGTTTTCACGGCAATGATTTCTTGATACGACTAGGTATTCATTCACTGAGATATGTACTTATCCTTTCACAATCCAGCTGCATATGGAAGAGATGACCCCGTGTCTGAATGGACTTTGCAGTGGAAAAATGACCAAAATCACTCGAATGCTAATTGTTTTTTTTTCTTCTTTTCCATGTCTGCTCTCCTGCATGGCCTTTTGATGTGACCACCTGTGCCAAAGGTAAGAAAGCTTGAGACCACATATTGTATGGAACGACTTAATTAGCTCAGTCATGCTTTCTCCTTCCATTTGCTTATCTAAATGAGTTTGAGATACCGCTAATCCTTATTGTTTCCGATGGAGAGGTCTTGTCTAAATTACCAAGTCCTTCAAACCGCACCACCACCAGGACAACTGTTGTGGAGATAAACATTGGTGTAGATTAGGAGAATGACCGCTGTTATTCTGTTTCCCTCAAAGTTGTTCCCAGAAGGTGTGTGTGTGTGTGAGAGCGTATGGGCATGGCTGGTAGAGGGGGAAGGTGCATTAGTCGTGGGGGGTTGTGACTGTGTGTGTATGTGTGTGTGTGTGTGTGTGTGTGTGTGTGTGTGCTATGGGGGGTTGTGACTGTGTGTGTGTGCTATGGGGGGGTTGTGACTATGTGTGTGTGTGTGCTATGGGGGGTGCTGCTCCTGCATACCAGAGCGCTGACAGCCTGGAATGACGAGCCTCCCTGCGTCTCTGTCTCCGTCTCTGTGAGCGGAACCCCAGTGGCTGAGCACTGAGCTGAAACCCAGCTGCCCGCCGCTGTCGTAAAAGAGCAGAGGACATTCTCTCTGGCCCGCCGCTGTCGTTAGTGTGTGTGTGTGTGTGTGTGTGTGTAGAGGACATTCTCTCTGGCCCGCCACTGTCGTTATAGTGTGTGTATGTGTGTAGAGGACATTATCTCTGGCCCTGGAGGCAAAAGCCCCCCCCCCCCACGCTGCTCAAGGGGCTGCCACTTCCTCCACCAGCAGGGCTCTGCTAGCAGGCACTGGCGTAAAACAAAGCCCCTGGAATTTGTATTATGTGCACACACACAGACGCGCACACACACACACAGACACAGACACACACACACACAGACGCACACACACACACACAGACGCGCGCACACACACACACACACACACACGTTCACGCACATGTGTGCATGGTCCTGTACATAAGCTGACGTGGTTGAGCAAGATGGCATTGTGAAGGAGTCCTGCTGTCTTAGACAGAGAGAGAAGATAGATGACAGATGGACTTGTAATGTCCTCTAATGTCCTCTTGTAATGTCCTCTAATGTCCTCTTGTGATGTCCTCTTGTAATGTTCTCTTATGTCCTCTTGTCATGTCCTCTTGTAATGTTCTCTAATGTCCTCTTGTGACGTCCTCTTGTCATGTCCTCTTGTGATGTTCTCTAATGTCCTCTTGTGACGTCCTCTTGTCATGTCCTCTTGTGATGTCCTCCTGTCATGTCCTCTTGTGATGTCCTCTTATGTCCTCTTGTGATGTCCTCTTGTCTACTCTGGCCTAGCAGAGGAGCCTTGCTGCGCTCACTGGGAGGTTATCATGTGTGTGTGTGTGTGTGTGTGTGTGTGTGTGTGTGTGTGTGGCCACAGAGCAGGGACAGGGTAGGAAGGAGGTTGGTGGTCTGGCCTGGGAATCTAAAGTAGGAGTGGGGGTGTGTGTGTGTGTGTGTGTGTGAGATGAGTGAAACAGGGCAGGAGACTCTTCAGCAGCTGTTCTGGAGACCAGTCAGCACATCTGTGTGGCGGAGGGCAGAGAGAGAGGGATAGAGGAAGAAAGAGAAAGAGAGGGGGAGAGAGAGAGGGAGAGGGAGGGATGGAGAGAAGGAGGGATAGAGAGAGAAAGAGAAAGAAAGGTGGGGAGAGAGAGAAGAATAGAAAGAGAGAGAGAGGGGAGCACATGGGCGGGATCAGCTCCAGAAGGGCTCAGGGCAGCAGCCTTCCAGTGGCATCTGGAGGAGCTCCCATCCTCCACCACACACACACACACACACACACACACACACACACACACACACACACACACACACAGAGAGACCAGAGGACAGGAGGCCTGTCACACGCTCTAGCTCAGCTCGTCCAAATGAGCAGACACGAGGGAATGAGCAGTCAAGGAGCGAAGACTGAGACTGAGACTGAGCCTGAGACTGAGACTGCCACACAGAATGAGTGACAGTCGGAGATGGGATCGGAGAATAACGAGCGCAAAGAATTAGTGAGTGAAAGAGCCAGAGGTAGTGACTAAGACGGAGAGAGAGAGAGATGGAGGAGGGGGGGAGAGAGAGAGAGAGAGATGGAGATGGAGGGGGTAGAGAGAGAGAGAGATGGAGGGGGTAGAGATGGAGGGGGTAGAGAGAGATGGAGATGGAGGGGAGGAGAGAGAGAGAGAGAGAGAGAGAGAGAGAGATGGAGATGGAGGGGGTAGAAATGATCTGGAAAGCACAGGGAGAGAAGGAGGAGACGGGGGAGGAGGTGGGCAGGAGGGGGAGGTCCTTAGAGGAAGCCGCTCAGTGTCGCTGCACTCTTCCAGCCAAGAGAGCCGGCAGATAAAAGATCATTAAGTGCTGATAGGGGCAGAGAGGATCCGCCTCCCTAATGCCATTTCAATAAAACATATGAAGCATAGCAGAGTGGGAGGCATATATAGCCTCCCCTAATTCCCCCCCCCCCCCCCCTCTCTCCTCGCTCTCATTCTCTCTCCCTCTGCTTCCACCTCTCCTCCTCTCTCCTGCTGCTGCTGCTGCTGCTGGTGGTGGTGGTTGTAGTATGTGCCTGTGATGAAGAGACATTATGTTGAGGGATGTTTCTGGCCATGTGCCCGGGGCAGGTGGGGATTTCTGCGTGCGCCCGGGGCAGGTGGGGATTTCTGCGTGTCAGAGGGGAATCGGCTAGCGGCCGCTCTAATGGACGCCCTTCGTCAGCCAGGCCGCCGCCTTATAGCCCCTCACAAGAGTGATGCTTAATGGATGGCAATAGAGGGCACTCTCTCTCTCTCTCTCTCTCTCTTTCTCTCTCTCTCTTCTTATTCTCTCTCTCTCCCTCCCTCTCTCTCTCTCTCTCTTATTCTCTCTCTCTCCCTCCCTCTCTCTCTCTCTCCCTCCCTCCCTCTCTCTCTCGCTCTCTCTCTCTCTTGCTCTCTCTCTTTCTCTCTTTCTCTCTCTTTTTTGCTCTTTCCATCTCATGCATATGCATACACTAGTGTTGCAAGGTGTATTGATACTAAAAAGGTATCACGATGCCTTCACGCAAAAGACGATACGATTTCCGACGTTTTTAGAATCGATACTTTATTAAAATTAACGTTCTGTGTCTGCGTGAACTGCTGCTCTCACTGCTCCTTGCACGCATCTAGGCAAGTGGGCGTGTCAAGCAGGCAGCTCTGAGTGAGTGAGTGCGCAGCCAACGTCAACATACAGTAGTTCTTTGCCGACCGTCCTCGGCCTTGTGGATAAAACAAAAGGTGAAGTGAAATCTCCAACTATTTCGGATACATCGCGAATAGTGAAGGCAAGCCATCAGGTACACAGAGGCCCGTTTGTGCATGTTTCAATGTCATTTAAAAGCAGTAGGCTACGCATGGAACTTGGCTAAACACCTCGCAGACATATCCCAACATTTTTGTTCAAAGAACGACAGGTTAACGAATATGCTATAGAAAACACGACTACATGGTTAGTGCCAAGTTCGTCTCTTCTGCTTTAGTCTAGCCTAAGTGAAACGAGTATGGTTCTCTGGGATAAAGCGAACCTTCCTTCATCAATGAATTTTGACGAGACAACAAGCTGTAATCATTTTGACGAGACATAACGAGCTGTAATCATAGGGTGCTAACGTGATGAAAGTTTAATGTTCACGCCAGAATAACATTACCATAACTTGTAAACAATCTATTTCATGTTCGGTCAGTACTACTGGTAATATTTGTCATGGCATGTAGACTGCAATTTGTTCAATAAGTATTGCCCAGATGTAGGATAGGCTACCCGAAATGCGCTAATTAAAGCCCACAGCGTATATTACCACCGCATGTTGAGTCCTAATAATAATAGCGGCTTATTGTTACGTGGTAGCAAATCATGTTATCAAAGAAATAGACGTAATGTAGGAATGCACACAGACATATTGCAACAGGTAATGGTGTAGGCCTATCTGACGAAGACCTGAGTGGTTGGAACGTCATACATGAACACTGGGCGCAAAGAAGACTATCCTCACATTTTTCCCTTTGCAACTGTCAAAGAAATCCCATGAACACGGGAAGGCCTAGGGAAGCCTTTACTGTACATCAGATGGCCTAAAGATTAGGCCCCTCTGCATAGCATTCAGTGATTTGCATGCAGTAACTTCAACACTGACCTTGATCTAGCCTAGTTTGGCTATTTAAAGCTACTTTATTGGCAAAACACAACACAATGTAATGAACTATAACAAAAAATAAAGGACTTAATCACACAAAGTAGGCCTACTATTTTACTGACTATAAAAATAATAATTATGTAGGAAGTTTAGAACCCAGAATTGACCTGCACACTACAAAAGTGCACCGAATTCAACACAAAAGACTCAATACACTTGGAGGAGGTATGAGTCCTTTCTTTTCCAGATATCTTAGGATTTCGCCGTAGTATCGTTTCAGTATCGAGCATCGTGATATTTATGGCAGGTATCGTATCGAAGTCATAATTTTGGTATCGTGACAACACTAGCATACACACACACACACACACACACACACACACATACAGTGCTGGCGTGCATTTGAAGCAGCGTGAGTTTGTTTGTTTGTTTGTGTGTGTGTATAGTGTTTGTTCTTTCTGCCACTCACCATGTGCTCAGTGCGCTGACAAGTGCAGATTAAAGTGTTTACACTTCTCATCCATACCAGTCGGACTAATCCCCCGCTGCAGGGGAAATGCGCTTGGCCGGCCACAGTCTCGTGGCAAAGATCACATTTTTCATTGGCTTAACCAGCCGGGCAGATGGTGCTCTAGTGTCTGTGTTGTCAGAATGTATGGACAGGTCACTGGGGCGGCGTGGCCTGCGTTCAACATCGGTGTTAACGCATACTAAAAGATGAAGAGGAAGAGAAGAGAGAGAGGGGGTTGGGGAATTGGTGTTAACGCATACTAAAAGATGAAGAGGAAGAGAAGAGAGAGAGGGGGGGGTGGGGGGAATTGGTGTTAACGCATACTAAAAGATGGAGAGGAAGAGGAGAGAGAGAGAGAGGGGTTGGGGGAAAGAGGAGAGAGAGAGGGATTGGGAGGGAAATAAGTCAGAGTTGTGGAAGTGGAGGAATGGATGTGGAATCGTGTGTTTTGGGACGACGGTCCCAACAGAGGTAGCCGGTGCCAGATGGAACCATAGCATAATGGCAGCATTATCTTGCCCTGTGTGTGTGTGTGTGTGATGTTGTCCCTTGTCGTCACTCGGTCATAAATACGTGCTTCTAAAATCACCCTCTTTTTCTCCTACATTGGGCTAAATTTGCATGCTCCAGTTCAGTGAGGTTTTGAGTGCTTGTCATGCAAGTAGTGGCATTTGCACTGTGACCGGGTGTGTGTGTGTGTTTGTGTTTGTGAGTGTATATGCTCATCTTTGTCAGTGGTGACTGCTAATAGGTCCACATTTGTACGTCAGTGAATTTTCCTAATGATGGGCCAATACAATTTAATGTGAGGGGGGCAGATTGTGTTGCAGCATGATGAGTAATTCCTCTGTGCTTTGCTTTTAGGGGAAGTGGTAAATGTCTGGCACGCACTTTGTTTACCGGCTGTGTGCGTGCGTGTGTGTGTGTCTGTGTGCGCACATGCACATCTTTGGGATGGCTACTGGGAAGTATAGAAGCAGAAGCATTTGTAGTGCGAGAAGTTGATGGCAAGTGCCATGAAAGCATTTAGATACAGAACATTGCACTGTGCTGATGGAATGAGCATTATATAAGGGTGAAATCATGCATGGGATAGGAGAAGAGAAGTTGCCGTGCTGCATGCATTCAGACGGAAGTTCTTAATTTGTTTCATTTCGTAAGGCTCAGGATCAACATTCATCCAGACAGTTATTCATTTCCCTGCCCCCTTCCTATTCTTCTGTATGGATGTGTGAAGGCATGCCTCTTTGCATCTCTGTAATGCACGCATCTTGGTGGGGGATGTTCTTAGTGCTGCGCCTCCTGCTGGACAGACCTGGGTACTGCAGTCGTATGACTACTCTCAGAGTGTTGGAGTTTTTTCATGCTTTCCCCCTCATTTTATGTTGTAGGCCTACACACACAAAAATGCACTGACCACTGAAAAGTGCTCTTAACTAAGAGCTTGTGTAAACCACTGAAGCCTGTCGCCAGTCAACCACATGGCCTTAGTGACCTTTACCCTGCAGTCATATTATCTACAAGAGACGGTGACGAAGCGGCAGGCTGCCGCTCATTTTCAATGGGAGAGGCCGTTTGCCAGCAATGAGCAACGAGCTTGCTGTTGCCGTGAACAAGGCGGGGGCAAAATAGACAACAAGTCTGTTTTATGCAAATGCTGAGCAATGCGACCAGGTGACTGCCAATCGGTGTGAAGTCAACATGACATTAGTTGCTTGAAAGTAAACTCGGAAAATTGTATCCAAGATGGCACAACTAACTCATAGATGGCAGTGTTTCTGTATTAACAAGTAAGTTTAGGCAAAAGTTAGTGAGAAATGAGCAAAATTTAAATCTAAAAAGTCAGGTTTTGTAACCAAAAAATATATCTGAAGCCATGTACGATCTATCTGTCAGCCACCAACGTAGAAATCGGCAACCATCAATCACCTGCAGAGCACAGCCTTGTTTGCAACCTTGTTTACAGCCTTGTTTACTGCCCACTCAGCGACAGGTTGGTGGAATTGTCCCTGTGTTTTGTGCCTGATGTGACTGTAGGTTTAACATTGCTGAGTGTTCACGGTAGTGACTCAGTCACACAGAGAGCCAGTTGATGCCAAACACACACACACATATACACACACACACACACAGAGTGCCAGTTGCTGCCAAACGTGTTGATGGTACTGGAGTCGGACCGAGGAGTCATTCCCTGTAGGAGCCTTTCGTCAGGAGCAAGGGCGCCTCAGGGGTCATCGCCACGACCGAAAGGGAGTGACAGTAGACAACCACACTCTTAAAGCTAGTGTGTTGAAAATAACACAACTTGCGGTGTTCTTTAACACATCTCTATATCCTGATAGGGACAACACAACTTGTGTTGTTTCTAACACACTGCTTTTTAGCGTGCAGTGTCACTTATACTATGGACTTCAATACACACACACACACACACACAACACACACACACAGGGCAGACAGTGCTCTGATGACCGCTTTGTGAGTAGGAATCAGGCATACACAAGCTGAAGTCCTGTGAAGGGAAGCTAACGTGTGTGTGTGTGTTTGTGTGTGTGTGTGAGAGAGTGCAGTGGTTGTTTGATTCCTGAGGCTGCAGGAAGTCCTGTGGACCAGTGTGAGAGAGAGAGAGACTGTTATCTCAGGACATGGTCAGTTGGTGTGTGTGTGTGTGTGTGTGTGTTTGTGCAAGTGATCTGTAGGGAATCCTCTGTCTTTGGAACCGTGTAAAGTGTGTCAACCTCTAAGAGATTGGGAGGGTGCCTAAGCCCCTCACTATGACATGTGTGTTTGCATCCATCCCTCTCTCTCTCTCTCTCTCTCTCTCTCTCTCTCTCTCTCTCTCTCTCTCTGTACCTATCCCTCCTTCCCTCTCTCTTCCCTCTTATGTCATCATTAGGCCTGGCTTCGTGCTCCACGAGTGGAAAGTAGGGCCTTGTGGAAGGAGGCTGGCTGCCCGTGCTAAAATTAGAGCCTGGCAGATGTAGTTTGCTGGAAAATGGAGTGCCCACCCCCTCCCTTTCTCTCTTTCTTTCTTTCTTTCTTTCTTTCTTTCTTTCTTTCTTTCTTTCTCGCTGTCTCTCTCTCTCTCTCTCTCTGTCTCGCGCGCTCTGTCTCTATCTCTTGCTCTCCCTCTGTCTCTCTCTCTGTCTCTCTCTCTCTCCCTCTCTCTCTCGCGCGCTCTGTCTCTCTCTCTGCCTGATCGAACATCCCGCCTCTCTCTGACTCAGCAGTCTCTCCACAGGAAACTGGGTCAGGCATGTTCTCTCCTGAGGTCATGCTATTCCCCAACGGGGGGAGCAGGATGGAGAGGGTGGGGGTGGGTGGAGAGGGACTGGTCAGTCTGGGCCAAAGATGGTTGGAGTGTGTGTGTGTGTGTGTGTGTGTGTGTTTTATTCTACCACCTACTCTCCGTCAGCCCCAGATGTCAAAGCAAGAGGTTAAGATGAAGGGGACACTCTTGCTCGCCAACGCAGACCACCGATACAGTTTAGAGGAGCGGTCTCGTGCTCTCGGATGACCGTGCTGAACAGGAAGTAATTGGGAGAGATTGTCAGATGGTGCTGCTCTGAAGTGGTCACCCTGCCTCCCCCCCCCACCCCCACTCTCCATACTCGCTACTGGGTGAGGCTAACCATTCAGGGCGGCGGCAGGCACCAGAGTTAGTCACTTCATTAAAATGTAACTTTGCCCACTGTTGCACCCGCCTCTGTGTGTGTAGAGTTTGTGTGTGTGCCTGGGGAATTGGAGCACATGTGAGGATGCATGTCAGTGAAGCTTAGAGCCTGCCTGACCTGACACTGGAACATAAGAGTCGACATGGAGCCTGCACAACTCATATACACACACACACACACACTGACTTACATGCACACACACGCACACACAAAAACAAACACAGAGACAAACACAAACACGAACACACACACACAAATGCAGATCTTAGTCTGACCTAACACTGGAATGTAGGAGTTTGCCTTTGCTCAGAAGCACAGAAATGGATTATTGTACACACACACACACACACACACACACATGCCATCAGTAATCACCACCTTTAATCCTCTCAGTCTACAGTTAACAGTTTGGCCTATTAGATTATGGTTAGTAAGACCATCAGTCTATCTCCTTGCCCCCCCACCACACACACACACACACACACACACACACACACACACACACACACACACCCTGATAATTTAATGAACTTTAGGGATGAGTGCCATCAGTGCAGAGGGGATTCTGCCACTCAGCAAGGGCAATCCAATCCCCCATCTCCCCTCCCCACCTCCTCGTAACTCACGCGTCTGCACAAACAGCTTTCCTCCATCTTCCTCATTATTCAGCACCCTGCGGTAATTATGATAAGTAGCCAGACTAAGCAGAGTCCCTTGGTAATGCAGGTCATGTGTTATTGCTGGTCTCATACAGCATGTAATGCAGGTGATGTGGTATTGCTGGTCTCATACAGTATGTTCTGATGTGGTATTGCTGGTCTAATACAGCACGTTCTGATGTGTTATTGCTGGTCTCATACAGCACGTTCTAAATGACATTGAAGATATGTGCCCCCTAGTGGTCTGTGCTCTCTTCGTTTGAGTGCCAGCGCTGTCGGAGTCTCAAGTTTGCTCCGTCAAAGGAAACGCCGTCCTTCAGGTCAATCTGAAAGCAACGAGGCTCCGCACTCACAATAATTAGCTCGGGGAGGGCCTCATCAGCAGAAACCAGAGGCACTGGACGCCAATGAATGGCAGAAGTGCCCCCAATGCCACAGCAGAGGCTGGCACGAGTCCACACACGTAGTCGAGAAGAATAACACCAATCTTCCTCCTCCTCTCCTCTTCTCCTGTCCTACTCAGTGTGTGCCAACCCCTACATCCACTGGTGAAGAGGGGGCTTCCATGCCGCTTCTCCTCCTCTTCCTCCTCCTCCTCTTCCTCCCCTTCCTCCTCGTCCTCTTTCTCGTCCTCCTCTTCCGTACCTCCCCCATAGACACCTAATGAGGGGGTTACTTGTTTGCTAACTGCAGGGTGCTGCTATCCCAGTGTGAGCTGCAGGCCCTCATCAAGCAAAGCCTGATTAAGCAGCAGTGGGGGCTGATCCCGTCCCCAGAGGCAGCGCGTAGAGCCACCAAAGAGACCAAGTGGCAAACAATGCGCCTGAGTGATAGACTACAGAAATATCCTTAATGAAGAGTGTGTGTGTGTGTGTGTGTGTGTGTGTGTGTGTGTGTGTGTGTGTGTGTGTGTGTGTGTGTGTGTGTGTGTCTTTAGGTGAGTCAGTGGTGTGGTGTGCCTCTGCGGGAGTGACTTCCAGACAGCAAGACAGACATAGGATTTTGGTGCACTTGTGTGAGTGTGTGTGTGTGGTTAGCGGTGCACTTGTGTGTGTGTGTGTGTGTGTGTGTGTGTGTGTGTGTGTGTATGAGGTATGAACAAGAGAGTGCAAAAAGGGTGTGTGGGGGATAATGGGTCAGAGAAAGTGTGTGTCTGTAGCCATGAACAGCAGAGGTTTTGTGTGGTTAAAGGGTGTGTGGGCAGGATCAATGCATCATATCATAGACAAGTGAATTCCAGACAGCCAGACAGACATAGGTTTTTGTGTGGTTAGCGGTGCTGTGACCTGGGAGCCCTGATCAGCCAGCGATGTGATAAAGAGCCCTGATCAGCCAGCGATGTGATGAGGAGCCCTGATCAGCCAGCGATGTGATGAGGAGCCCTGATCAGCCAACGATGTGATGAATAGCCCTGATCAGCCAGCAATATGATGAAGAGCTGAATCCTGATCAGCCAGCGCTGTGATGAAGAGCCCTGATCAGCCAGCGATGTGATGAGGAGCTGAATCCTGATCTCCTGTCAGTGCTTTATCTAGGGTGCAATCATGGGACCACCTGCAGGGTGCCATGCCATTCATCTCCTCACTCGCATGTCTTTGGACAGTGTAAGGGAGCTAAAGCACCAGGAAGAATCAGTTGCATGACACATGCTAGCTAGCATCACACAACCTTGACCTGGGATTCATTCAACGCCCCCATATCTTCCTTGGGCTTTAATGTAGCTGCAGTTCTATTGTATGCTCCAGCATCACATAATGTTCTGTTGTGCCTGGTTTTGATGGATGGCTCGTTCCTGG
Source organism: Alosa alosa (assembly GCF_017589495.1). Lineage (NCBI taxonomy): Eukaryota > Metazoa > Chordata > Actinopteri > Clupeiformes > Clupeidae > Alosa > Alosa alosa. Next base: position 31,015,491 of record NC_063198.1, read on the forward strand.
CCATGCCGTGTGCCTTCCTTATGAAATCCCCTGCTGGGGAGGCATGCACTGTACAGCTGCAGTCTGCAATTAGCGTGCCGGTCACGGTGGCGGGGTGGCTGCCTGGCAGGATGGGGGGCCAGCTGATCTGCGCTAATGGGGATTTGGAGCGGTTCTAATCAGTTAGCACCGTAGCCTGCTGCAGAATGGCTTAGCCACAACAATCAATACTGGCGGCATTAGCTTGGCCAAATCCCCTGTATTCGCCAGGTTCCAGACTAGATTGATGGCCGTAAGTTGACCAAGGCTCTACAGTGATCTAATGACCCTCACGGTTGTTGTGGTGCGGGGAAAGGGAGAGGGAGAGAGCAGGTGAGGTGGTGATGAGGCTGGGAAGTAATGCCAATTGGTGATTACACCTGGGACATTTCACTTTAAAGATCTACTACCTTAATGACTTGCAATTTCATTACACTTTTGGAATTTGCTCAGAAGTAAAACTCATATTTCTTTCTAAAAAGTGAACTTAATATTGATGAGTGTGCATGACTTTGTCCTCTCTGAACACTGTTTTCGCTGTTGTGGTGTCTGCAGAGCTGAGTGGCTCTCCTTTGTTGTGTTTTTTTGTACTCTGAGTGCAATCTCATCAAGGCAGGAATTTCAATGAGGCCATTCTTGATGAATATTAGCACTTATTTTGCCCCTTCAGAGCTCTGGGCAGCCTGGGTAGTGGCCACGGCCCAAAGGTGTGCCTCCATTTCATAAGCTGTAAACTTCTTAAACGATGATGATAAAACGCTTAAAGCGTAAAGCGCTGAATAATTATGTCGTACTTTATTGTCGGCAATGACTAGTCACTCACTCTCCTGGTCCAGCTTTGAGGACAGCACAAGCCATTTGTCCCTGCCTGCCACGAAACACTTTTTTCCTGTCAGTATCCTCTGTGGATATTCCATTCTCTTCTTAATAGAATCTTCTGGTATGTTCTTTTCTAGATTGCGGTAAATAGTTTGTTTACATCTGGATGTAGTTTTGTGAAGGCAACGTTACATTTTGGTGCATCACTACCCAACAGATTCACACACACACAGGAAAAAGCCACTGGTGTTATCCCGATAATTGACACAAATGAATCACTAGCACCAACAAGTACACACATATAGAACATGCTGATTTGCTTGCTTTTTCTCTCAAAATCTCTGTCTCTACCTTTCTCACAGACTCTCTCTCCCTCTCTCTTTATCTCCCTCTCTCACTCTCACCGTCTCTCTCTCTCTCTCTCTCTCTCCCTCCCTCTCTCCCTCCGTACCAGTGCTCCGGGGGCCTGTGGTGCTCACTCCATTTCCCCAGTCCTCAGCTCAGGCCTTGGTAAATGACACTTGTATTGGATCCCAGCTGTATTTCTCAAATGAGTCCTTGGAAGCATATTTCTGCCAGAGCAGCTGAAATCGATAAAAGCAATCTCAAACCTAGTAAACATTTCCCGTTGTCACGAGAGATGCCACCATAGTCAGCCATTTTTTGTTTTCTTTTTGCCTTGTTTATTTGGAGGAATGGATGCCCCCTCCCCATGTTGTGTGCCTTTTAGTGATTTGGTGATGGCTGCTATTATTACAGCATATTTACAGGCACAATGTCTCCTGTCACAGTCTCAGGTTTGGATACAGTTGCTGTAATTTCACGTAAAAGCCTGCATACAACCACAGTGCTGTCGTCAAAACCACTCCTCGACTTTATTTAAAAAGCACAGCCAGCCCTTGGTTTGTGGCATCTACATTATTGCATTTATTTGGCTGCTTTACTTAACTGCTATGTGGTATATTTTAAGTGGAATGAAAGGCAATATAATTGTTCTCATAGCTGATTAAATGCATGCCCCCTTTATGCAGTTTGTATTTGATTCTAGTATTGAGTGAGTGTCTGACAGGGCACTTTCGCCTTTTATCTCCGTGGTAACTGCATTTTTAGTATGTTAAATAAAGGGTTGGTTGGGTGTAAATGAAAATGCAGTTGTTGTTTTTTTTTTTTCCAGCTGTGGTAAATGAACAGCATTGCTTCTTTCCAGTTGTTGGAAGACCCATGTTGTAGAAAGGCAGTGCCAAGCAGAAATATAGTTTTATTGTCCCCTTGGTACAGGACAGGCCAGCAGTTCATGCCTGTTTAAATCTAGCCAACAGTTGGCCAAAGTCCTGTCCTGTCTCCGGTCCTGTCCTGTCTCATCTTATCAGAAGCTACAGTACAATAGGAAAGGAGCTTCCTCTGCTCGGGCATGTTCCCTGTGTTGACGGTGATGACCAGTAGGGGGCGTCTGGCCTGCCTCCATGCTCCGCAGGGTTGCTGTAGTGCTGTTCCGACTGCCGTTGCTGTGGCGACGGGGCAGCCGTGTGTGACGCAGGCAGATGAGGTCTAATGAAGAGGAACACAGAGGGCAGTGTTGAGCTGAGCTCCGAATTCCAAATGGTCACAGAGACATGGCTGCTCACACACACGCACACACATACGCACACAAGCACGCACACACGTACACGCATGTGCACACATACACACACACACACATGCACACACACACATGCACACACACACACACACCTACACACACACTAAGACAGACAGACACACACACCACAAACACATACGCATGCACACACACAGACAGACACACACACACCACACACACACACAGGGAGACACACACACAGCACACACACACACATGCATGCACAGACACACACAGACAGACAGACACACACACACCACACACACACACACACAGGCATACAGACACAGACACATGCAGAGATACACATTCATTGGTTGCTCCTTCATAATGTTTAAATAGATGTGCTGGACTCCCAGGCTAGCCCTGGTCTAAGGCAGCAAGGGGCATGTCTGATTCTGCACACTGTTTGAGTTCTGCTGTGGATCCTCAGCTATGACACATGCATTTTGACAACAATTTGTGGCACATGCCCAGTGTGCTTGGCCCAGTGTGCTAGGCTTGGGCTGGGTCAAGAGTTTAATACTCCCCTCCAAGCTCTAAAGCATTACCATACTGCAAACATGCATCTTTACTGAAGCGGCGTGCTAGCTTCCTCCCTCCTGGGCCTGACCTGTTGTATTGTGCTCTCAGTGAGTAAACAGATGCACTTGCAGCACTGAATTAGGAGAGACATATCCACTGTAAACATCTTTTAGTTGTTGATTGCAATATACTGTATTTGTGATGGCACCATGCAAATGATAACGGATGGTTCATTGTACAAGATTGTTCTCTGTAGCAAGGAGTCAAATCCAATTTTCCCAAATAATATTTTGTTGTGATTGTACGTTTGCCCACCTTCCCTTGCAGTGGACACTGAGCTGGATCTCAGTGTGGAGTTTTCAATGCTAAATGTGTTTCTGCTCATTTATATGCTCATGCTGTGTGTGTTGGCCAAGACACCATGGCAGAATGAGAAAAGCAAGCTCTCATAAACGTCTGTGTAATCGATTAACAGGAGCCTTGCTTGTGCTTTCTCACTTTGAAGAGAAATCCCCTCATTAGTTCACAGTAAACACACCAGAGGTCCTGACTCCTGACGCAGGCGTGTGTGGAAGGGGGAGGTCCTGACGCAGGTGTGTGTGGAAGTGGGGTTTTTAAAATGGTCGTAATGAAGGCTGCGCTGGCCAGCGTTTAACACCATCAACCCTCCCTGATGCTGGGGCTCATTGCCTTGATGAGGGGGCAGACAACTTAAGCCCTCTCCAACGCCTCCCGTCAGAACCCACAGAGAACCTTCCTCTTTTCTGCAGAAGCTGTCCTTGATGCGGCCATTATGAATCCATAATGCTGGATCCACTGCGGGCATGTTAATGCTCGGCAGAGACTACACCGTAACACTTGGGGCGGGGGCGGGGGGGCGGGGGACGAGGAAAGAGAAACAACTGAATGGAAACATTACAGACGGAACCCAAACTTGTCTCACAATTTGCAAATCTGTCAGTTCCCTTGTTGTTTTTTTCCTTCTCTTCCCCCCTTTTTTCCGTCGAGGCAGCCCAGAGAGGAAAGCGAGTTTGCGTAGCGTTCGTGGTGCTGGGGTGGATTTGGGCGAGATGTGAATGTCAGCCTTGTCTGCAGCTGAGTGCCTAAGCAGCGCAGCGTCTGAGCCCGACTGACAGGCTCTTTGGTCTCGATTTGAGGGAACCGTCTGATCCACTAATCTCCTGTAGAACTTCACTTTTATACGTTCAACCATTTTCTGTTCCGCTGCAGTCTCACTCTCTCTCTCTCTCTCTCTCTTTTTTTTTCTTTCTTTCTGTCTTTTTCTCTCTTTCTCTTTCTCTCTCCCTCTCTGTCTCCCCATCACATATTCTGGTGGTGTTGCGCATACAGTCTCAGCTAATCCAGCACAGTTCAACTGTCCATATGTGATGCCCCCCTACATCTCAGGGAAGCTTATAAAAAATCTCTGTCAGGTGGAGGCAGTTTGGGGGAAATTTGCTCTCCAATTATCTCCGTGAGCTGGGATTTTCGTGCAAGGGGACCAACTGCCCCCAACCCCCTCTGAACCCACTGAGTGCCCATGAATTATCTGGGTTACTAGAAGTCCCATCAGGATAATCAAGTCATGAAGGTCTTATCAACAGTCATGGAGGTGCTTCTACCGTACATCCTTTGTGACTTCTTTTCTGAGCTTGTGCAAGTGAGGGACAGGAAATCCTCTTACTTTGGGGGGGATTATATGGGCAGGTGACATAAACTTCTGAGTTTGTGGAACAGAGAGAGGACGTTTTGTGAGCCACAGTTGAGCTCAGCGAATGAGCAAACAGGATCCGTGCTTTAGTGGTTCCAGATTTGCTGAAGACTAGGCTGCTTACTGTATTCCCAGTCCCAGTGTGGGGTTATGAACTCCTCAGCAGAAAGCCCCAGGAATGAAATATGGCTCCACAAGGCCTCAGGTCTTGTCACAGTCGTTAGCGGGCACCCATTAACAAGCACATAGTGTCATTAGAGAAAGCTCCTCTGAACGTTCTGTTTCTCCTCTGTGGTTGGCTGAGGTGACAAATTTGCCAGAGAAGGTTCCTGGGCACCTTGCACACACTGCAAGGGAATCACATACACGAGTCACGACTCCCACAGGTGTCTAATGCCACTGCAAGGGAATCACATACATGAGTCAAGACTCCCACTGCAAGGGATTCACATACATGAGTCACGACTCCCACAGGTGTCTAATGACACTGCAAGGGAATCCTGCCGAATCACATACACGAGTCTCGACTCCCATAGGTGTCTAATGACACTGCATCTCCACAGTGCAACACTTTTTTTTTCTGATTAGGTGCCTAACCAGGCACTTGCCATGAAAATGGCCTCAGGCAATGGCATGATACTGTGACTACCTCAGACAGCTGTGGGGAAACTAATCAACCCAACCTAATTCTGGTAGAGAGCACTAGGAATGAAAAGTCTGTTGTCATTACCAGATCTCCAAAGCTTAAATTAACTGTTCTTTATCGCCATTTTTGTAAACAATTGTTTTGGCATTGAATGTTATGTTAGCTATATCCCAAATTGAATTTGAGGCAATGTCAAGACTAAACTGGTGCTCTCAATGAAAGCCCACTTATCTAGTGCATGATAAAGAGGCTTCTCACTCTGAGCAAGGATGTTTATTTCTTAACAGCTCTGTCAGACTGTGATATGTGTCTCTTTTAGGGAAGGACTACTGTGTCAGTTTGCATTAGGCTCTTAGACTGTCAGTGAATGAGTATTTCCAAAGTCAAAGTTTGTAATGTGTTCATTTAGTTTACACTGTTTCATTCAGTTTGCACAGTGTGTTGGCCATAATATGTCCTCTCCTCACACAATGTGTCCAGAAGCTTTTTATAATATTCTTAACTTCCTGACAACCTTGACTGATCATTAGCAATGATATTTTTAGTTCACACAAGCTGCTAATTTTCCTCTATTTCTGCCCATGGTGTTCCTCTCTCCCTTTGTGAACGTGCACACCCAACTAAAGTATAGTTTAGACAGTCCCCAACTAAGCCATCAATTATGCTTTACTATGCATGTAGAAGCTTTTTTGTTCGGTGCCTCTTGTGAGGGAAGGAACATTTTTGCAGCATTTTTACAGCATGCATTTCTCTCTTACAGTCAAAAGGATGAGTGATGGTCCCTGAAAGAGTTGCATTGCCACCGTCTTAATGTTTAAATGACTAAGTGCTAATGTGAGCTGATCTGTGTTGCTATGCGTCTTCGATTTGGAATCACAACTCACAACCTGTTTCAGGGATTAAAATACAGCACTGTTCTTGCTAGTTGCTGCAGCCATTACTTAGTTCCCTGCGCCGAGGCATTTCGTTGTGGCCGAGAGGTCTGGGCTTGTTTGTGTCTTGCCAAACCCAGAGGAAGAGCAGTGAAAGTACACAGAGTGGCCTTCTTCAACCCAAGCCAGTCTGCACTCCTGAACTTGAGGCTGATAAATATTGACAATATCTATTATGGTTTGGATACAGCACCAGAACGTGGAGCTAGCAATCCATGGTCGAAGGATGTTTAGTTTTCATTCCTTCACTGACTCAAGACCATTTAGAGTGTAGCCATGAAATGTCTTTGCAGGGTTGGAGTAGTCTATTGATGTAAGATGATGCAGGGTTTGTAAACTGCTAGTCAAAGATGGCATTGGTCAAGACTCTAGAGGAGACGCCTGTATGTCCTCAGCTCTAAAGAGGGAAGATGAGACGGGTCCAAATGTCACAGATTCAAAGCAATCTCCACTCTCAGGTGGATGGGTTCAAAAGCCAGAAGCAAGTAACAAAGAGAAGATAGCTTTCCTAAGCTGTTACCTCGGTGACCATGGAGGAGGCTGTGATGGCAAGACCAGGATGACGGCAGACATGTGGTCGTGTCAGTTTGTTTGCTTTTCGGCCTCGTGTTACAACCTTGCGTTTCCCCTGTACAGCAAAAATGACATTTAACTGAGCCAGGTGGATGAGAGCTATTTTATGTCCACATTGCATGTAATTGCATGCTAGGTGGTCTCAACTGACTGTGACACTGTTACCATGTTATACAGTAGAGCCTACAGTATGTAAACCACACAGCTTCTCTAGAGTTCGATTTGTGCTATTAATAGTATTCAGCTCATCAATATCTTTAGAGTGTTGTTACTATAGTGTCTTGTGTGTGTGGTCACTTTATTAATGTGTGAGGAGTGGACATGACCTGGGGCGCACCTGTACAGTATGTCCGTGCCGTATCAGAACAGAGACATCATAACGAGACTGCAGCATATGGCTTGTATTGGCTCGCCGCACTCGTCATATTAAAGGCCTCTAGGTTTCACTTACCAGCAGGCCCTGTCCTCAGTGTTTCCATGGAAACAAATTCTGGTGCTTGTGCAGACTGTATTTTCTCCCGAAGATGTCAAAAACATGTGGCCTAGCCACCTTTCTGATATCATTAGAAGTGAGAAACACTGTACGGTTAAGAAAGCAGTATGGAAAGCAGAAAGCAGAGTGGTGGGGGCTGTAGAACTACTGTTTTATAGAAGATGCTATGCTCTCCATGGTTGCTTTGATCCAATAAGTTCTAACATTAACACCAAAGATTCTAGAGCTCTGTTCTAGAATCTTTGATTAACACCAAGGGCATTGTGGAATCTTTTGCTTGATGACAACTTAGATGAATAGCAACTACTGTACTAGTTTTACCCTGTTAACCACCTACATCACCTGGCTCCATGTACTTAATCCTTCTAAGAGGTGTGTACTGTTCATCTAGCATCCCATGGGAGTGATGCTAATATGAAAATAATTGCTTGCGGAATGGTCAGACTCTTTCTAAGTTCCTGAACATGTTTGCACACATTGTTTTGATGGCTCGTTATAGTTAGTCAACAAAGCATTACTGACACACCCTAGTTAGTTAACATACCCAAAAGACCATTAAAATAATTATAGGTGAGGTTGTTGGGTATCGGTCAATTAACCCCTAACCAGAGCTCTGACCCCAACCCTAACCACAGCCCCCTGTTACTGGTCCTCACGGTCAGCACGGTGTCAACAGATGGTTTGTTAATTGTTTCTGATGAGCCATCCAGATAGGGTAGGACCGCATGTTTATTTCCTCTACGTCTCTGGTCTAGTGAGCATGACCGTGAGAGGTTAAGTGGGCAAGTCCAGAGCTGGCAGTCCTCTCCTCTCCTGTCCTCTCCTGTCCTCTCCTCTCCTGTCCTCTCCTCTCCTGTGTGTATGGACTTGCTCAGATGCCGTTGGCATCTCTTTGTTTGGGGGTAAACTGTGTTCGCAGCAGATGGTCTGTCCCAGGGTGGTAGAATTATTTGCATGCCCTGTCTGTCGTCCCATTAGCACTGTTTAAGCAGAGTGTCCAGGTATCTCTTCTGAGTGTGACGAGAAAGGAAAGAGGCAGCCTAGTGAGCACAATAGCATTAGCACTTGAGTTTGTTTTGCACTTCAAGGCCCAAAAAGATGCAGGTTTCAATGGTCCATTGGTTCATTCTCTGGGCCGGTGCCTTTTGAAGTGCATATTTCTTCCAAGCTGTCCTGTTGACAATCTTATTGTGTCGTAGTATCATGTTAACAGATGTCTCCCTCTTTTGTTCTGCAGGAAACAAGCTCAACAAGGACCTGAAACGCTACCTGAGCCAGAGGTTTCAGAAGTCTTCCCCGGATCACGAGCTTCAGCAGACGATCCGCGATAACCTGTACCGCCATGCTGTGCCTTGTGAGTACATTGCCAATTCAGTCAGTCTCGCTCCCAATTCCCCCTGTCCACTCTCATCCTTTGGGTCTCCTCGAAACGTGCCAATTTTGCATTTATTTATTTATTTATTTCTGGTGGGAGACGCTAGGTTCCTGCCTTCTCTGGAGCCATGTTAATTCACAGACGGCGTCCTGCTTAAAGAGTGCCCTGACGCAGCCACAAGGGTCTCGTGGTGGAAACCCGACTCCCACGTTTGAGCTTTCTTTATATGTGAGCTGTCGGTGTATAGACTGGCTCTGGACCAGTGGGTAGAAGAAGGAACGCACGCACGTGTGTGTGTGTGTGTGTGTGTGTGTGTGTGTGTGTGTGTGTGTGTGGGGGGGGCTATGGCATATGGCTATGTTGCGATATGCGATATCTGCCCATTGATTGAGTGGGTGGCAGTGAGACTTGTAAGTGAGTGCCCACCAAGCGAACACAAACTTTTTAACCATTATGTAATTTGATAGCAGTGGTTGCAAGTTTGCATTGTTTCCTTTTGTGTGAGGAGAGCCAGCTGGCAGTGCATTCTGTCCATTTAAACGCAGAGGTACATGTCTTTTGAAACCGTCCTTTAAACGCAGAGGTACATGTCTTTTGAAACTATCCTTTAAACGCAGAGGTACATGCCTTTTGAAACCGTCCTTTAAACGCAGAGGTACATGCCTTTTGAAACCTTCCTTTAAACGCAGAAACCTTCCTTTAAACATCTTTAGCACCCCCTAACTTGATTTCTTCATCTGATCCCATTGATTATTGATTGGGCTTGGGCTCAGAGGAGCCGGCTGATGAATCAATATTTCCTTCCCTTCCCACCAATCCCCGTAAATCCATTTAATCAGCGAGCTCTTCTGGCTTTGCCCATGCCCTTTGATTATAGTGATGTGGTCCCGGAGCTTTCCCGATCAATTGACTCTTGAGGCCATCCTCGTAATCAATAGGGGAGGCCATCCTCGTAATCAATAGGGGAGGCCATCCTCGTAATCAATAGGGGTAGTGATTTAACATGTATGTCTTGCCTGACATTCTTCTAACAGCCAGGCCTTCCTTTATAATAAAGAGTGAATGGATGGACAAGGGTGGACTAACCTAGTCCAATTCCATATCTATTGACACTATATTTTATATATGATGTATATAGATATCCTGTATTGTTATTGGAAGTGCCGTATAGAGATCACAGTGCAAGCCACCAGAATGATGAGGTCTGTAACCACATACTCTGGATACTCTTTCAAAACATCCCCTCTCACATACCACATGGTAGAAGTGGTGCATGTTTGTACTCTGTGAGGAGTTGTGTGCCAGCACTGAATCCAGGGTTTCCTCATTGCCACTTCAGTGTATTTGTAGACCCATGGCATGCTATGGCCTCATTGGCTAGGACTTATTGAGTACGTAAGGGGTCTGCTAAATAGGTATCCGTGGTTAATGCCCATAGGACCCTTTAGTACTCCCCACAGTTTAGCTGTGTTTAGCTTTAGTGGAGCCCAATAGACAGATGGTCTGGATTAGCGCACTCCTTACATTGAATTAGAAACCCCTGATCTACTTATAGTTTGATTGTGGTGCAACATAAAGAAGAATGCATTAAGTATAGCCCCTTATGTTGCTAAATGCTGAAGTTGCACCGTCCAGCTTTGAAGCCTTGTTGAAGTGTCTATTTTAAGCTCCTGTGATGTGTAGGGATATAGCTTGGACTCTTGCAGTACCTAGAGTATAGAATTGTTTGCAATGTTTTGTCTGTTGCTTTGCTGAAATCCTTACCTTGTTTTCGGAACACTGTCCATGTGAGAACATGTCAGTTGTGTCCGTTCTTGAGAACATGTCAGTTGTGTCCGTTCTAGAACACTGTCCTCTTGAGAACATGTCAGTTGTGTCCGTTCTAGGACACCGTCCTCTTGAGAACATGTCAGTTGTGTCCGTTCTAGGACACCGTCCTCTTGAGAATATGTCAGTTGTGTCCGTTCTAGACCACTGTCCTCTTGAGAACATGTCAGTTGTGTCATTTCTAGGCTGGATTGTCCATCATGTTCCCTCTCAGTCGGCAGAATAATGGCTCTACCATATATCTGATATTATTGTGATGCAATGAGCAAACCCATCTCATATAATTCTTAATGATTGTTGTTCTCTATTGCCTAAATGCCTGAATTTGTTTCATGTCTCAAGAATTGTGCTTTTTTATTTCAGTGGTGCTTTTGAAACTTGGTCTTATTTTTACTCAAATTGGTCTCACTCCCACACAGTTATTTGATGTTTGCAATCAGTCTGTTATCGATCCTTTCTTGTAAAATCACCTTACATTTTTCAAGTGCTCTCCCAGACCTGCACTGAAATGACCTCTGTATTGCCATAACAGGGCTGAATACCATCTGGCTAGGTGCAGTTATCATTAGGAGTGCACAGAACAGCCGTGTATACTCGTAGTACTCTGCTAATAATTTAGATATATCTATCTAACCTAAAACTATCATAGTTTGCTTATTAGCTTCTTATCTCTCGCTGACAAAGACTGTACGTTGAAATGAGTTGCATTCTTTTTGCCATTGTGTGCACTCTTTTAGGAGGAATTAAGCCTATTAAAGTCCGTTTCTTTGAGGCGCTTTTCTTTTCTTTGTCTATTTTCAGGATTTCTGTGAGTTGAGATTATTTGTGTGTGTGTATGTGTGTGTGTGTGTGTGTGTGTGTGTGGAAGGGCAGGGCATTTAGTGAGACTGACTAGCGGAATGCAGTGTTGTGCAACACACATCTTTTGTTAAGGTCAACAACAACAACTGGGGGGGGGGGGGGGGGCTTTTAGCCAGCGCGCAAACACTGATTGATCAGATTACGTGTGGGCCGCATAGACAGAAAGCAGCTGGACGGAACAGATGGATTTGTATGGGGTGTGTGTGTGTGTGGGGGTGGTTTCTGGCATTATGACCAGGAGGAGAGGCTGTCCGAGGCTGGACGCTTAACCCCCCTGACCCCTGGGTCATCACTTTCACACATCATCACACATGTGCTGGCATCCACAGAAAGCAGCCTTAGTGTCTGGACATACCTCAGAAAATGATGTGTTGTGAGTCAGCCATCAGTGGTTTCCTTTCTTAGCAAGGTGATGCAAGGGACTTTTTAATGGTAGTATGCATTAATAGTAGTGTTATCTTAATGACACTTTTTAATCGTAGTATGCATTAATAGGAGTATTATCTTAATGACACTTTTTAATCGCAGTATGCATTAATAGTAGTGCTATCTTAATGACACATTTGTGCAACAAACCTCTTGCCATTTTGTGGTGTCCAATATGTGTGTGATTGAACGCTGCTACCCAAAGAAAAAAGAATACTTCTTCAGCTTATATGCTCACTAGATCAGTTTGGTTGTCTCCGCTCAGCGATGTTGCAGCGAATCCCAGATTTGCCCATCATGAATTCCCCACCCGCTGGCTGGCCGTCTAACACAGAACATGAGCCGAGTGAGCGGGAATGGACTGAACCAGTGCAGCCCAGCCCCTCCTCCAGTGTGTGTGTGGTGTGTGTGTGTGTGTGTGTGAGGGAGGGGGAGGCGGGGGTCAGCTAGTGCTTATTCATGAGTGTGTGTATGTCTGCAGCTGCCACTTTGTTCTCCAGTGGCCTGACCAGTGGCTCGCCCTGCCAGGTGGCCGAGGGGAGAGAGAGAGAGAGACTGATGTGTCAGAGCTCAGAGGTGTCCGTGAGGACATGGGACTGAACTCGCGCTCACTGCCTTTAGGGGCTTGTTGGGTTCCATGCTCCATTCTAAACTCAACATTGTTGTAATGGTTCTTGCATTCTAAATGAACATTCGGATGGCTACATTGGCCATTTAGCAAGCATTGGAGGAGCACCCCCAAACTGACTCCATGGTCTCTGAATGATGACCAAATCTCAGACAGATGGCTCTGCCCTGACAAATGGGGCGCTGTCTCTTTAAGAGCAATCAGGCAGATGTGGGCTTTCTGTGTGGATGGGAAGGGCGGGTGTAGCGCTGAATGGTGGTGGTGGGGGGACAAGATGGTGGCTACTAATGTGCTCTCATCAATAGGGTAGTGGGGATGTAAACATGGCAGTGAAGCAAAGCCACCCCCCCCATCCCCACCCCCCGCATCTTCCTGTCTCTGTGTAAGCGGAGTGTCACTGTGACACTGCCACCTCGATCGCCTCGCTGCCTGCCCAGCTACCGCCATGGTCACAGCCACAGCCACAGCCACGGCCACGGCTACAGCTGCTCATTGTTAAGCAGCGCGGGGAAGGATCAGTGGTCGTGAAATTACGTGCCGGGTCCCCTCCATCCCCCCAACATCCTCTCTATTCTCTCTTATTATCTCTGTTAGTCTGGCGCACGCACACACACACACACACACACACACACACACACACACACACACACACACACACACACACACACACAACACACACACACACACACACACACACACACACACACACACACACACAAAAAAGACACTGCTGCTCTCACAGCCCACAGACATAAATAAAACCTTTTTCTTAGCGTCCCTTCATAGAACGTGTGTGTGTGTGTGTGTGTGTGTGTGTGTGTGTGTGTGTGTGTATGTGCTAGAATTGTAGTTCTGCATGTGCCACACTATACCTCACTCCGCATCTTTCTTTGTCTCTCTCTCTCTCTCTCTCTCTCGCTCTCTCTCTCTCTTTCTCGTGTACCTCTGTTTTCTCTTTGGCTGCCTTGTCCATGTGAACACAGCTCAGGGTGTGAAGCAGCTTCTGTCTGCCAACACACACACACACACACACACACACACACACACACTCCACATGTACACAGAGCGAGTTAGGATTAGCACCACGCTGCTTGCAGTTTGCACTTCCTCTGCATCCAGGCAAGTAGGCGTTCTATTTTCCTGCTTTGACCCCCTCCCTTCCCACCTATTCCTGCAGACGTGAGCCCCTGCTCCGCTGCCATACGGAGTGTCGTGGAGGGGAAGTGTGTTGTGCGGGCTTTGGTGAGCACATGGTCAGTGGTGTGCGCTGGCCATATAGAGGTATGTAGGCTAAGGGGACGGGTTGGAGTGGGGGCAGGGTGGAGCTTGCAGTAGGGGGTTGGGCTGAAGAGGAGGAGGAGGAGGAGGAGGAGGAGGCGGAGCGGGGGTTGAAGGGGAGCAGCATTGCACATCTAGCCACATCAGGCAAATATCAGGACAGATGGCTAACTGGTTGGGGCACTTTTTTTCTCCTCCTAATTCATCTTAAGGGCATTGTCCACCAAGTCACTGGGGCAGAGACCTCGGCACTGCGACAATGTGTCAGTCTGTTTGTTTTAGCCAGGAGAGTCAGAAGGCTGTGTGTGTGTGTGTGTGTGTGTGTGTGTGTGTGTCTATATGTGCACGCACGTGTATGTGTCTGTCTGTGTCTGTGTGTCTCTGTGTATTGTGTGTGTTCCAAGTGCATCACAAGATGTGCATGTGAGTCTGTGTGTGTGTGTATATGCAGAGGTCATGATCCACCCATCCAACTGTGACTGGGTCCAGATGGCAGTGGCACTGGGCAGTGTGGGCCTGACAGAACCCTGACTGGACAGTGCTGACGGAACCCTCTGACTGGACAGTGCTGACGGAACCCTGACAGTGCTGACGGAACCCTCTGACTGGACCGTGCTGACGGAACCCTGACTGGACAGTGCTGACGGAACTCGGACTGGACAGTGTGTGTCCCCCTCTCTCAGCATGTCTCTCTGCCGTCACTCCACCTGTCATCCCGTCACACACCCCACCCCACCACACACACACACACACACCCACACCCCACCACACACACACACACACACACACCCCACCGCACCACACCCACACACACACACCCCACCGCACCACACACACACACACACACACACACACCCACCACACACACACACACACACACCCCACCGCAACACACACCCCACCGCACCACACACACACACACACACACACACACCCCACCGCACCACACACAACACACACACACACAACCCCACCGCAACACACACACACACACACCCCACCGCATTATATACACACACACACACACACCCCACCGCGAATACATATATACACACCCCATTCTCGCACTGCATTTTCACACACACACACACACATTTACCCCTCGCACCACACACACACACACTACTACCCCACCGCATCTCACACACACACACACACTTCCTCTCACCACCTCACACACACACACACACAATTCTTACCGCACTCATACATACACATTACACACACACTACCCCCTAATAATCCCTACTGGGACTACACACACACACACACACACATTAACACATTAATACCTCTACCGCATCATTAATAATATTGCCATTAATTCTACTGCATTCATATACATTACACACTCTACTGCCCAACACACATACACACACCCCTACCGCCTAACACCGCAATACATTACACACACACACTCCACTGCAAATTACACACACAATACCCTCTACCGCATTACACACACACACACACCCCTACCGTAACATTACTAATTCCTCACCCCACCGCACTACTACACACACACACAATTCTTAATGGCATCATTACACACACACACACACACATACCCACCACACACACATGGCCCCACGCTAATACACACACACGCATCACCCCACCATTACTACACACACACACACACACATTACCCCACCACCGACACATGTCACACAGAGACACCACTGCACACACACACAAACACACACACACCACACACACACACACACAACACACACACACACACACACACACACACACACACACCCCACCGCACCACACACACACACACACACCCCACCGCAACCACACACACACACACACACACCCCACCGCACCACACACACACACACACACACACACACCCCACCACACACACACACACACCCCACCGCACCACACACACACACACCCCACCGGCCACACACACACACACACACACACACACACACACACACACACCCCACCGCACCACACACACACACACACCCCACCACACACACCCCAGCGCATTCTCATGGTCAGCGCTTCCTTTATTTGGCGCCCACTGGGGAGCCCACTCGGGATGATGAGTTTGCTCCCCCATTTCTCCACCCCCTTCCTTCCTCCTTCTCCTCTCTTTTCATCCCTCTCTGTCTGTCTCTCCCTCTCTATATATTCCTCTCTATATTTCTCTCTTTCCTTCTCTCTCTCTTTCTCTGGTCTTTCTCTGGTCTGTTCATTTGCAGATGTGCGCCTCCACATTGCATCATCCAAACAGTCTCCTGCTCGTTCGATCGCTTGTGCCGCTGCCACTGGGTGAAGTCATATGAGCAGATATGCGTAGCGTAGCCTAGCGTATCGTAGCTCTGCTCACGGCTGCCTGTTCATACGCAGGGCACAGACATCAGGGACAAAGCAGTGGGCTCTGTGTCTGTCACACACACACACACACACACACACACATACTCTCACTCTCACTTTCTACCTCTTTTAGTATGACTGTGTATTATGTGTGGTCTGTTTTTTCATTGGAAATGAAGTCAGTGGCTGCATTGTCTATGTGTGCGTGTGTGTGTGTGTGTGTGTGGTCCGATTGTGTCCTGTCTTGCAGTAATTGTTAGTAACACAATCTTGCCTTGTCCATTCTCTCTGGATGTGGCAGCAGCTGGAAGTCTGTTAATAGGGAACATGTGCTCGCTAACGCTGCTGCATGTGGACAGCATGTCAGTCTGCAGTCGGACTGGAACGCCATTGATTTTTTAGCGCCAGCACTCCCAGACACGATGCTTATCAGCCATGATCGTGTTCCACGACTACACTCATCGGCAGTTCCTGGTGCAATGACAGACACGAGGGGGGTGATGCAGCATGCCAGTGATCTGGTCAGAAAACCCTGGGATGCTGTGACGTCCTGTATCTTTTAAGGTTGAGTAGTGTAGTGTGTTGTGTTTTCTTATTTTAAAGAAAACTCACTTCTCCTTACTGGTAGAGCGTGTTGAGACTAAAACAGTATTTATGCATTAGAGATAAAATGTTGAAAATACTGAGAATGTATGCAAATATTAAACAATAATCTCTAGACTCTATATCCCCCCCCCCCCCCCCCCCGAATGGACTGCTTGCCGTCTGTTCCAGGCTTGCACAGAGGAAGAGACAGAATTTTCCACTCAATGTAAAGTAAGATATTGTGTCCCAAGGTGAGGTCTAGATTCAAGGCAGATATCCTCTGCTGAGTGTGAAATGATTCATCTCTCATCTCCCTGAAATAGCCGCTCTCCCGGCCTCACAGGCTGATGGGACAGCGTCTGGAGCGTCCAGAAAGCACCTCTTATCCTATTGTGGAGTTTAAATTTTTAAAGATTACTCCACGGTTTGGGGTGGAGGACCCGCGGACCGGAAACATGCCAGTGACATGCGTTGATTGATGGAGGTTGGATTTCATGGGGCAACTGTTGGGAGAGCAGATTTCATCAGGCAACTGTTATCAGAGCAGATTGCATGGGGCAACTGTAGGAGAGCAGATTGCATGGGGCAACTGTTAGCAGAGCAGGTTGCATGGGGCAACTGTAGGAGAGCAGATTGCATGGGGCAACTGTAGGAAAGCAGATTGCATGGGGCAACTGTAGGAGCAGATTGCATGGGGCAACTGTAGGAGCAGATTGCATGGGGCAGCTGTAGTAGAGCAGATTGCATGGGGCAACTGTAGGAGAAGATTGTATGGGGCAACTGTGGGAGGTCAAAACTGACCTTTTGGTCCCTAGCCAATCCATGGTAGAGTCCATGCAGTGGTGTTTGGGTAATCCATGGTGGAGTCTGGAGTCCATGCAGTGGTGTTTGGGTGATCCATGGTGGAGTCCATATCCATGGTAGAGTCCATGCCAGTGGTGTTTTGAATACTGACTTGACCACTTGCACATGCAGTAGTTTTTACATCACCTGGACATTCTTTACTTGAGACCCCCAAAATGGGAAAAAAACAAACAAATAAAAAATAGCGCCTTTTTAAAAGAAACTTTGTTAATATTGTTGGATAAAAATGGGTTGACATGGGTAAACCCTAAAGGACCATGTCACCTACACATCTTTGTTTTGTGGGTCAGACATGAATGGTGTTGCTATGGAATGATGGGCTTCTTCCCTGGTCATCTTTAATTGATGTGCTTGTAGCTTAACTGTATTGATGGAGTTGCTGCGTGTGTGTGTGTGTGTGCAAGGGGGGGTGAAGTCTGAAAGTGCTCCTGACCCCCTTATTCCGCTCTGTCAGTAGACAAATGCACTCACCCCTCATGCGGTTAAAAGAAAACAATGGCTGAGGCCCACAAGTGCCTCTCCTTGCTCCTCCCTCTCACCCACAACCCAGTCCAGCCCAGCCGTGTGTTGTCCTGCACATTACAGCACAGCACACCACACCACACCACACCACACCACACCACAACACACAACACACCACACCACCCACACCACACCACAACACAACACAGCCTAGCCCACCATTTGCTATTTGAAGAGTGTTGATTGCCAGGGTCACATGATGTGCAAGAATGGGGTTTATGTGGCCGCCTTATTTGCCAGGGGGAGCGTGTGTGTGTGTGTGTGTGTGTGTGTGTGAGACAGAGAGACAGAGAGACAGAGAGACAGAGAGACAGAGAGAGAGAGAGAGAGAGAGAGAGAGAGAGAGAGAGGGGTGGGGGAGATAGAGGTGGGGGGACAGAAAAAGAAAGGAGGGGAGGAGGAGTCTGGAGAGAGAGCGATAGAGAGAGAGAGAGTGTGTGTGTGTGTAACTGAGCAGAGGTGGGCGGGTGCATGTGGGTGATTGTGGGGCTAGAGATGTGAGCCTCAGACAGCAGGCTGTGTGTGGATAGCTCAGCTCACATTGTGCTTAGCCTCTAACGCTGGGCACTAGCGCTCACATTGTGCTTAGCCTCTAACGCTGGGCACAAGCGCTCGTCTGCCGTGCCGCTCTTTTTAATCAAGAAGGAGGAAGAGAAGAGGAAGAGAAGAGGAGGAGTAGAAAGAAAGAAAAGAAGAGGAAGGAGGGGGAAAGCCGGAGGAAGAGACTGTCCAGCGCCCACACAGACGCCTGTGTCTGATGCACTCACGGGGAGAGAGCTGTGATTCTGTTTTTTTTTTTTTTTCTTCCCCTCTCCTCTCTTCTCCTTTTCCTTCTGCTCGCCCGCCTGCCGGGATTCTGTCCATCACTGAGATTTATTGTTTTTTTTTTCGCCCTCTCTGGTGTTTGTTCTCCTCGAGCTGGACTAAGGCGGTGGACAACACACACACACACAGCGCTGAGGTATTTACTGAGCATTTGCCTCCTGTTTGAGAAGGATGCTGTGGCTTCCGGGGTTTATGGTGGGGGTAGGGAACAAGGGATGTGAGATGGGGAAAGAGAGAGAGAGAGAGAGAGAGAGAGAGAGAGAGAGAGAGAGGGATGGGGAGGAGAGAATTGCACGCTACACTGAGAGGCTGGTGGATGTTAGAATGTCTTATGATAAGGTAGCGTGGTACGGTAGGATTATGTTGCTCTGCAAAGATTGTATTTTGTAGGTGCGTACGTGTGTGGAGAGTGTGTGTGTGCGAGTGCTCTGCTGCCGTGTGTGTGTGTGTGTGTGTGTGTGTGTGTGTGTGTGTGTGTGTGTGAGAGTGTATGCATGTCTGGTCGTCTGGTTGCGATGGCAGATAAAGGCTGAATTGAGCTGTGATTTGTTGACACGTCGGAGGGCATTAGCGCTGCCATAGCTGGCAGTCGTTTAGGGGCTGGGTGGCTGAGTGGAAAGGTTTCCAGGATGTCCGTGTGTTCCCCACCCTTCAGGCTCTCTCTTTCTGTCTGTGTGTCGCTCTCTTTCTTTCTTCCCTCCTTTCTCTCTGTCCATCTCTCCGCTAGCCCCTGGCTGCGTGCAGCCCTCAGTAAATGGCTAGTTTTAGCGCTCGTCTGTCAGCTCGCCTCTCGTGAATGTGCTTTTGGCTGGGAGGAGGAAGACGGTGCGTCTGTGTGTGTGCCGCTGCATTTGAAGCCACATTTCTGGCCAATTGAGCGTTCATCCCTCCTCTGCACTCTCTCCAGCCATTTCTTTTATTCATTCATTGTTTGAAGAATTTTTTGTTGTTTTGTCTGTTTTGTCATCATCTGTCCATCTATGTGTCTCCACCCTATCTACCCCCCACCTCCCAACCCAGTGACCAGAGCATTTAGGCATGAAAACAAGCAGAGGGGGCTTGTGTGTGGGGCATTCATGGAGAGGATGAGAGGATGAGCAGAGAGCCAGGGAGGCAGCAGGGCCTGTTTTTTTTGCCCTTATTGCCCTCGTCATGCCTCCAATTGGGAGACCCATTCAGACTGGACACCCTCACCACATCTGCCATGCACATGCCCTCCTGATCAATGTGGCAGTCAGAGCAAAAACACACAGACATGCAGACACAGACACACACAGACACGCACACAGACATACACACACACACGCACTTAAGCATACGCAGACACAGACACACACACAGACACACACACACTTTGCACTGATGGGTGGTATGTGGCTGCTGGGACTTTTGGTAGAGGTGGTGGTTGTGTTGGTGGTAGGGGTGTGAGTTTGGGGTGTAATGGAGGGAAAATAGGACCCAAATAGCAGATATGTAGGGTGGAAAAAGCTGGAATCCACAGCCTGGGTTGGGTTGTGGATTAACCCTTTGGTGGGACAGATGGTTTTCTCCCCTGTGGTGCCGTAAGAGCTTGTCGGCGATCATCAACACAGGCGCCATCCCCCGGTCCCCCACCCCAGTCGTCGCCCACTGTTAGGGTCCAGTGGCCTCCTCCAGTCTGCTCTTGGAGTCATGGAGGAATGTGATGAGTACGCCTCTGTTTTTGTTCTGCATTTCCCCTCACATCTGCAGGCAACATAGCTCATCTCACAGCTTTACACCATTAGCGACATTAGCCAGCTTTAGCATTAGTGTGTGCTGCCACAGAGGGAAAATGATATGGTTTGTGCTTTTGGAGGTAGGCCTATCTGCAAGTGTGTGGTATTTATCTCTGCTGAGGACAGTGGGGAGGCTATCTACTGTAATCAGTTGCAGTTCGTCAACAAGATTACGATAAAACCCCTGGCCGGATTTTCATGAAGAATCCAATGAAAGAAAAATGAGTCAGATCCATGAATTACGTTTCACTCTCAATGACATTACGAGATCTCGAGAACATTACGAGAGTGCATTTGGCCTTGGCAGGGGTCCGCGGTCCTTGAATGGCCTTCTGGTTTCTGTACAGACCCATGGATCTGTGCCCAGTCTTGCCCAATCATACCCAGCACCAGCTGCTGTTGGAGAAGCAAATAGGAAGCTTTGCAGGATTTAGGAAGGTCCCTCCTCATACCAGGAAGTTCGTTAAACCTTGCCAAACATGCTAAATGTCCCAAAGTCAATGGCAGACACAAGGCAAGGTGCAAGAGTGGCTCACACTACAAAGACTTGAATTAGTGATTGTGTATATGAGTGCATGTGTGTACAGTATGTGTGAACAACCTTGCATGATTCTTGACTCTCAAGATGTAATTGCATCCTATACTGTAGAAACCAGGGCTTGAAAACGAAATTATTTTTCAAACGTTCCGTTCTGAACGGTTCAGGTAGGCCTATGTTTAATGTTTTCGTTCTTGCATGCGTTCCGCCACCAACATATCGGTCCTGAACCGGTTCGGAACGCAAAATATCGTTCGTTCTTAAAGTTCCGGCAGTGTTTGGCGGGCCTATCAAGTCTATTTTTGTGGACTTTACCTTAGAATAGACATACTCATTATTTCCTCTTGATTTAGCCTATACCGTAGCTATGCCCAAAAATAATAAATCACAGGCGGCATCCAAAAACATTCTGAAGGGCTATCCATCCCATAGCCACAGACTTACTATAGGCCTAACAAATAATTTCTTATCAAAAATATTTCTGGATACGTGCTAAACTCCTTACCTGGTTGTAGCCTAAGTTTTATCCATATGGAGATCTTCAAAGGCTTGCGCTATAATTCCAACCCTGTTTATAAACGAACCTGTCTGTTGCTGACAAGGCCTATCTCAAATTTCCCAAATTTAACTCTTCTACATAGAATAGGCTATAATTGCGCAAACATTTCAAATCCCGACTTTAAAACAACAAGGCGTGGACAGGCAAAATAGGCTATTACGCATAGGCTACAAACAATTTCCAAATCAGTTTCAGTAGCCTACGCTACGAGCTGGCCTAAGATCCGAAGTGGCAGACGGATAGGTTACATTACAACAGCAAGACAAAATATACACATTTGGACCAAAGGTCCATTTATTCGTTTTTTTTTTTTTTTTCAAACTGCAGAAATCAAATTATTAGGCTGTTCGCCTACAGTAGTTGGCTACATAGTGGCTTGTTATCTCACATGAACAGTGTAGATGCGGGCTTGTTTTTCGCACAACCGGAAATAGTCTCCCTGACATAGGATATGCTTTTGCTAAATTTTATAAAATATATAGAGAACTAAAAAAAACGTTATTAACCGGTTTTGTGGATTTCAGAATAACGTTTCTGTTCCGGAACAGTTGAAGACCATTTTGTTTTCGTTTCCGTTTCCGCTCCTCGTAAAATTTCGTAAAATTCCGTTCGTTTTCGGTTTTCGTTTTCGTTCCTTGAACCGGTTCGGAACCCTGGTAGAAACAAATACATCTAGGGAGTGAGTGAAGCCAGATTGAGCCCAGTTAGAGAGTGAATCCAGATTTAGTCCAGTTAGGGAGTGAATCCAGATTGAGCTCAGTTAGAGGGTGAAGACAGATTTAGCCCAGTTAGGGAGTGAAGCCAGATTGAGCCCAGTTAGGGAGTGAATCCAGATTTAGTCCAGTTAGGGAGTGAATCCAGATTGAGCCCAGTTAGGGAGTGAAGCCAGATTGAGCCCAGTTAGAGGGTGAAGCCAGATTTAGCCCAGTTAGGGAGTGAAGCCAGATTTAGTCCAGTTAGGGAGTGAATCCAGATTGAGCCCAGTTAGGGAGTGAAGCCAGATTGAGCCCAGTTAGAGGGTGAAGCCAGATTTAGCCCAGTTAGGGAGTGAAGCCAGATTTAGCCCAGTTAGGGAGTGAAGCCAGATTTAGCCCAGTTGTTGTCAACTGGACAGTCATGGTGGTACTGTTTTCCTGTGTCCTTAATTAGCCTTCCTTCCTCTGATAGAGTGTGGAAATGTGTAGCGGCAAACATTCCCTAAGAGCTCCTCACATGAACACACACATACACACACATTATGCACACGCACCCACACACACACATTAGGGAAGAACTTTGGATACTACTCCTTTTTTCTAATGGTGCGAGTCTCACTGGCCACTTTCTTGAGTTCATGTTGGCTCAACCAGTTCTTTGCTTATTGCCTTTTTGCAGCACTGCACAGACATCATCAGGCTGAATACTTCACTGGTTTGTGGTTTGTAAATCTGGACGTTTGAGTTGCACAGAATGTGTACTGTCTCTCCTCAAAGCATCATGCAATAGACAAAAACATCCACAACCTTTGCAAACGACTCTTTAATTTGCTTCTGAGTGCCGGGATAAAAGGACGTCTTCCAATTTCACGATCGACCACAGAACACAAATGAGACCATCTTTATATTTATTTATAATGACACGGTGGCACTTCATTTGCCTTCGCCTCCACTTCAATGACGTATCATCTTTCTTTATGGTTTCCAAATGAGAAATATAATGGCCTGTTTGGTTGGGTTTGGGTTGGTGCCCATGTCTGTGTGTGTGTGTGTGTGTGGGGGATGCTCTTCCTTGTGGCCCTGGAGTGCCAGAATGTTCATGAACTTTGGGAATACCCACAGTTAGTCATTTTATGGCCTGAGCTTTAACACAAAGAGGGGGAAGGAAGGAGGGAAGATCTCTTGCCAGCTCTGTGAAAAGTGGAACCATTCGCCTGACCAGAGCTGCTGACCACAGAGAGCTCACAGAGCAGGAGACAAGGAGCCCCACAGCCCACAACACTGCTTCAGCTCCCCCCACAGCAGGGAGATGGAGAGGTACAGATGGGTGGGTGAAAGGATGGGTGGATGGATGGATGGATGGATGGAGACAGAGATTGGAAAGGGGGAAGAGAAGTGGGAGGGAGGAGAGAAAGAAAAAGAGGGAGAGAAAGAGAGTGAGTGAGTGAGAGAGAGAAAGAGAATGCTACAGTCTCACTCACTGGGTCATGCTCATGAAAAATTTAATCAAGCCTCACAGATAACAACTTCAACTAAGGACAAGCACATCACAATCTGGAAGGATTGGTTTTTATATGATTCAATTGGCACTACATGTAGTTCTCATTAACTGAAAGGCACATTCTTTGCACAGCTTTAGCCTGTGTGGGTTATAGTTAATCAAGGAGTACCAAATTGAATGACATCTAGCCGCTGGTTCCATCGGGTCATGGTTTTTCGAGGGTTTGAGTTGACCAGATTTTCATAGTGGTCGCCTGAGGTGCTCTGTGTCCCCTTGTTTGCTGGAGATCTCATTAAAAAGGCAACGGCCTCAAACAGAAGTTGAATTATAATGGTGTTGTCTATTATTAGAACGACTACACTAATGAGTCATTGCTAAATGTGGTCACATTGGCCTTGTGAGCATTGTCTATCGGATCAATATCGTAGGCCAGTTCTGATGTGCTTAGCAAGCGTTTATTTATGAGGATTAGAACACTGACCAACACCCGTCACTCATCTTATTAAAAACAGCACATTATATCTACATACCCAAAGAGCTTTACAGTGAAGGGGGGGCCTCATTCAACCTCCACCATGTGTAGTAGGATACTCCTGAAAAATATGCATAACCCTTTTAGTCATTTTGGCTCCCTTACTGGTGAGGATATGTATGTGTCCCTGGCTTACACACAGATACAATGGCTTTGTGTGTTTGTGTATGGGGGGGAAAGGCACATTAGAATGTGGATATTAGTCCTGTGGGCTTATTGAACGTGCCCAAAGATGGATCACCACTTGATTGTGACACATCAGCAGAAACGAATGATGAGCGCCAATGACTAACGGCTTTAAAACTCCTCCGGTTCAGTTTGCACTCCTTAACGTGATATTGATGCCCCTACTCATCAGATTATTTCTCTTCCCAGTCTCCTCATGTGAGCCCTGTGTGTCATGGTGTGTTTTTTTTTGTTCAGAGGGGTTACTATTATGCAGGAACACTGTAGCAGGGGACAGAGGATATTCTTTTGTTTCTAACATGCACTGCAATATTCAGCGAGCCTGGATTTCATTGTATTAATCACGACCAGAGATGTAGACACATTTGGTTTTTAGGAGGTTCAGGGGAGGAAGATCAATGTATTGAATAAAGCAGGAAACATTACTGAAGAAAGAGGCTTTTGCTCTACCATTCCTTAGTAGACAGAGCATCAGAAAGTCATCATGTCGCTGGAATGGCTGGAAGAATGAAAGCACTCCTACGTAATGCAAATTCACAGCATCAGCACCAGTGTTTCACAGTTTGCTAACATGCATCGATTTAATCTATTTTATGTCATTTAATCATCTACCACATAATCGTTTATACGTTTTGCCATCATGCAGTCTACTAAATGATATATTAACACATGTTCTATCACATTAACTAGATACACTAAACCAGTTTTGTTCACAATACCAGAACAGTTGCTTTCTAAGATCTCCCTGTGCATAGTTGTCATTGTGAATGTAGTCCAGGTCCAACTGCTGTGCTTAGCGATGACGAGGCGGAAGCACTAGGAGGTGCAAGTGTCCAGACGAGGGCTACTACGGGGTGGGGGGTAAATGAACACGCGCTGGATTGAATAAGTGTCAGGCACGTCGTGGAACAGACCTGAAAGGGCAACGGAGGCGTCGCGTCGCCATACCCAGTGACTGGGTCAGGCCTGTGCCCTTCGTCCTGCCTGTCAACACCACTTATCTGCTATAACCTATCTCACTACCTGTCCAGACTCGCGTGGGCACTGGCCATTAGCACCCATAGGACTCGGGTGCAGTCTTGTTCTTCCTCATGAGGTCCATGCTTTTCCCAAGCCACGCTGGTGTTCGCTGTCGTCGTTCTGTCGTCGAGTGGCTGGTGAAGTCGAATGAGATGAGTCTGTCTGATCCTTAGAGTCAGACGACCACATAGTTCATTTATACAGGCTAAGCGCAAATTGTTTTGGTCATAGATGATAGAGACCACATTGATGTTGATATGTACCAGCTTTGCAGATGAGCACAGAATCATTAGGTGACTTTGATGTGTAGCTAATTGAACAAAACCGTTTTTGATAAGTTGCCCATTACCAACTATGGTAGCATTGAGGACAACGATGCATAGCAGTCATATAATTACATAGTTAATCAAGCTGCTCTTTGGGAAACCCAAAATTAAGAACATGGACCTCAGACAGCACTATGTTTTTTCCCAAAATGCTATGCCTGTTCAAATGACATAAACTGACTTGACATTAACAGTGAACTGTATAGCCACAAGTTTAAGGCTAATGTTGGGCCCACCGCCTGTTTTCCATAAACTCGGTGAAGTCAGCCAAGAAGGCAGATCTCGCTTGCGCCCCTTGCGAGGGGGGTGGAATGGAGGTCACGTGTGGGAACGCGGGCGGATGGCTCAGGGGACAGGAGCTCGGGACGCTCTCGCGCTGTGGGAACCCTCGCGCAGGAAATCAACTGATTTTTCACACAAGCCTATTTATAGGACATGTTTGGGGGGGCTATGCTGAGCCCCGCCGTCCATGCTGAGACCCTTGTGTCGTCTATTTTTTGATGTATTTTGGACCCTGTGTGTGTGTGTGTGTGTGTGTGTGTGTGTGTGTGTGTGTGTGTGCTATTTATTATCTCCTGTGTGTGTGTGTGTGTGTGTGTGTGTGTGTGTGTGTGTGCTATTTATTATCTCCGCCTGTGTGTGTGTGTGTGTGTGTGTGTGTGTGTGTGTGTGCTATTTATTATCTCCGCCCTGTGTGTGTGTGTGTGTGTGTGTGTGTGTGTGTGTGTGTGCTATTTATTATCTCCGCCCTGTGTGTGTGTGTGTGTGTGTGTGTGTGTGTGTGTGTGTGTGCTTATTTATTATCTCCTCCCTCTGTGTGTGTGTGTGTGTGTGTGTGTGTGTGTGTGTGCTATTTATTATCTCCTGTGTGTGTGTGTGTGTGTGTGTGTGTGTGTGTGTGTGTGCTATTTATTATCTCATCCCTTTGTGTGTGTGTGTGTGTGTGTGTGTGTGTGTGTGTGTGTATTAAAGTATTATTTATTATCTCCGCCCTGCCCTGTGTGTGTGTGTGTGTGTGTGTGTGTGTGTGTGTATTTATTATATCTCCGCCCTGTGTGTGTGTGTGTGTGTGTGTGTGTGTGTGTGTGTGTGTGTGTTGCTATTTATTATCTCCGCCCTGTGTGTGTGTGTGTGTGTGTGTGTGTGTGTGTGTGTGTGTGTGTGTGTGTGTGCTATTTATTATCTCCGCCCTGCGTCGTCTCTGGAGCCGTACCTTTGGTTGGTCTCTGTAGCTTTGCATTCATCACTATGTGATCCTTGCCGTCGCACACGTGCGTGTGTGTGTGTGATCCTCGCCGTTGCACACAATGGATTTCAGTCCTCTGCTTGGAATAAACCAGATTGGCAGACAGAAATACACGCCCAGACGGCGTATTGGTGTGCTGTAGCTCTGACTGTTTCATGTGTGTTTATTTTAGTTTTACGATTTCAACATATTGAATTGGACCAAGGCTGTGGAGGGATTGCAAATGTTTAGGAAATCTGTGTCAATTGAGGCAGTGGAAGAGAGAGCCCTTAAAATAGTCTACAGGGTCTGTCTCCCATTAATTATACATGAGAATCTTGATTTGTCCTGCCAAGCCACTGTAGAGTCAACCCACTCAGGGCTTGCTGCGGAAATCCACTCTTCAGCATTGTTTTTGTGACTCACACACACACACACACACACACACAAATGAACACACACACAGTGTCTCTCTCTCTCTCTCTCTCTCTCTCTATCTCTCACATGAGCACACACACACACAAATACAAATGAACACACACACACACAGTCGTTCTCTCTGTGTCACACACACATTCACTCTCTTTCTCTCTCACACACAGACACACACACACACACAGAACTAATGTTGTCTCTTCAAAGGAAGTGTTAAGTAGTGGTGTTGCTGGATCGCACCTGAAAGTAGACGCCCTCTGTCACCTGCTGAGCTGCTCGCAGGGTGAGAGATTAGCAAAACGCTGCCCATTGTTTTAGAGAAGGGCCAGAGCCAAGCTTGTTTTAGAGAAGGGCCAGAGCCGAGCTTGTTTCAGAGAAGGGCCAGAGAAGGGCCAGAGCCGTGCTTCTGTCTCTCCCTCCGCAGCCTCCTGCCCCCCAGCTAGATGAGGTGCAGGCCAGCAGGCTAGACAGGCCGCAGGTGGCCAGCTGGAGCAGAGATTAAGCACTGCCGTCACACTTGCGAATGAGTAGAGCACTCGTGAGGAATCCACACCTCAGCCAGCCAGGCATCGACCCAGGAGTCGGACTGGAGGTGATTACCTTTCCTGAGAGAGAGAGAGAGAGAGAGAGAGAGAGAGAGAGAGAGAGAAGTGGTCAGTTTTATCTGAGGAAGGCCATGGCATCTGTGGCTGAGCACGCTCACATATCTGGCCAAGAAGCACCTTGCACTAAAGATAAGGATGTGTTATGGGATCGGAGTCTACTGAAAAGCTCAGTAAAAAAGCATGTATTATCTGTGTAGTGGAATGACACTTGTGAAAATAATGCTAGAAGATAGGCCTAGTCCTCTGTGTACTTAACCCAGGAGCTCATGCTGCGTGCAGAGGCTAACGCCTAGCGTCACCTGGCTCTCTGGCTGTGTGCAGAGGCTAACGCCTAGCGTCGCCTGGCTCTCCGGCTGTGTGCAGAGGCTATGAGTCGGGCTGAGCTGAGCGGAGGTGAGGGCAGCCTGCTGAAGGCCTGCCACTGACTGCTGGAGAGCTGATGGGGCCGCTCGGATCTGTGGCGGGTTCAGCAGCAGCCGCTGCAGCAGACATGCAGTCCCGGCTATGAGGTGGCAGCGCTGGCAGTGGCCGAGTTAGACTTGGGCAGCTGACGCTGATTCAGTGTGATGGCCCACTGCTCTTTTCGAGGGAGGGGGGGAATGTTGAACAAGAGAGAGAGAGAGAGAAAGAGAGAGAGAGAGAGGGAGGGAAAGCAAGAACCACGTTGCCCTCACTGGTCTGCGTTGCTGTCAAATCCACAGGCTGTGATTGCTGATATGTGGAAGCTGAGGGTGTGATGGGGGGACAGTATGTGTGTGTACAGTGAGGACTGCTCTCCCACACCATCTCTAGACACCTGCAGCTTTGGTCAGGTGTCAGGATGGTTTGTGGGAGTGTGTGCAGGCATCTCAATGTGCCAAAGTGCAAGCGTTTTGATTTGTGTGTGTGTGTGTGTGCATGTGTGAGTAGTGGGGTAGTGGTTTTTTAAAGCCCCCATTAGGTGATTAGTTTTTTGTATTCAGATTGACTGTTGGTGGTGCCATTTGGTGACCGGGGGGGGCTTCCCTCAACCTCGCGCCCCTGCACTGTGTGTGTGCCGAGGCCTTAACCTCTGGACATGATCGCACAGTCGGCTATGTGGGTGCCCAGTGGAAGCGGCAGCCATAGCTGGCAGGAAGAGAGACTCGTGGTTGTGGAGGAACCCAGATGAAGCCCTGCAGTCTCATCCTCCGCTGCACCCAGCCTTATAAGAGAACAGAGTTCACTCGAGGTTATAGAATCTCTATGTTCTCTCTCTCTCTCTCTCTCACTGTATTGTTAAATACAGAAGACTTTCACCGGCTTCCTTACCTCTCTCAGTTTCTAAATCTGAACAGGACCTCGATTTTTCTTTTTTTTTCTTTTTTTCTCCAGCAGGCTTGGAAATGGAGTCATCTACTGTATAACACGGCGTCCCAGAGGAGACTCTCCTTTGAATCGCCGTGAGGCTGGACTCTTATTAAGTTCACTGACTGATGTCATGCGTCGGGGTAATTACCACTCCGATAAGGGAGCCTCTGACAGCTGCGCGCGATAATTGCCTCGCATTTCCGAAGGATCTGGCACGGCGCAAGCCGTTACTGGCACCCGGACGCGGGCAGCAAAGCTGTCCAGCAGTAGTTCCAGTTAACATGTGTAAACAATCTCAAGATTGATGCACAGGACCTCTGTAGTGCTTCCCTCTCCTCTGGACTAAGAATGCTCGTCTGCAAGGCCTCGAAGAAGACCATCTTGTTTGGTTGTTGTGCTTTGGTTGCAGTTGATGTGCTGTGGATCTCATTGTTTTTTACTCATCCACAGCAGGCTTCTCTGCAATTATTCCTCCCACTCTGTTGGTCATTCCCTTGGGCATGCATGGCCTCGGTATTCAATCATACTGAGCACAATTTATTTATATCTGCATTATTGTTTTGCTTCGCTTGTTTATTTCAGATGTATTTTTTCTTCATTTTTTTTTTGTTTTGTTTTGTTGCTGCAACCTAGTTGTTGTTATGGCTGTGGAGCCTGGTTATGGTCCACCATGGCCGGCATTGTGCGCTGTGGAGCCTGGTGATTTTCCACCATGGCCGGCATTGTGCGCTGCTCTTCCACAGTCCTTCGCCCTGCGCTGTGCGCTTGCTGAACTGAGATGGGGTGAACTTCAGAGAAAGCGAGACCCTCGCTGTCAGCGGCACGGCTGTGAGTGACTCCATCCTTCCAGTGTTGTCCGTGGCAACGGAACAGAATGTTTCTTCCAGCACGCTCCCGGTTCTATTTTTACAGGCGGATATATAGTGAGGTGTAGTGATTTGCGTTCTGGCTGTTGTCGTGGCAAGTAAGCTTGTCAGCCAGCAAATTTGTGTATGTGTGTGATGATGGCACGTTGGTCTGTTGTATATGTGGATACATTATGAATTGTGGTGTAATGTAGATGTAGCCACTGATATGATTGTATAGAATAAGGCTGATGACCATTATGCACCACATAAACCTTAAACCTAGGGCCTGACTTTTTAATGTACACTGAGGTTTCCTGCAGGTCTGATTGCACTTCTGGGTCCTCTGAGGTCAGTTGGCAAGGCCTAGCGGTTGATAAGTTAATCTCTGGTCACACACCACTGTGATGTATATCAGTCAACTAGAGCCTGCTGCAATGCTTTGAGTTCAGATTTCACATATTTTGAAGATTCTTGCATAACACAAGCTGTGAAAGAAGTTTTCCTGTTTGCATGTGGTTGCAATATTGTTATTGAAAGCACATTTCATTTCCTCATGATCAAATGTATTAATTTCATTTAGAAGATCATGACATGTTGACATTTTGACAATAGCATGTCGGACATTTCACACATATTCACACAAAAAGCACTCCACTCTATCCACATAGCTTTGCAAGAACTACACTATGTTGTGCAGCAGGGGGGTCAAGTGTTTGAGGCATATGCATGAGGCAGGGATGCGCTTAAGGGAGTGAAGTGATGTGGTAGGAGCTGCAGTAATCAGATGTGTGTGTCGACCACGCAGATCACTCGCTTTCTGGGATTATGTGCTAGAAGTCAGCTCAGCTGTTACCATTCTTCAAATCACCACCACAGAGGGCCAGCAAGAAATGCTGAACTCGCTCTTCTGATTCGCCTCAAGCCTTCTGCTTAACTTCTGTCTGAAGTTGTAACTTACTTCAGTCGTACGTTATGTAACCTAGCCAGGGCAACACCAGACTGCTATAAGAAGACACATCAAGGTGTGTTCTCTTGGTTGGTCGATACAGTACACTCATGTTGTGGGGTCAATCCTGGCGGTCATGGGACAGTTACATTTACTGAAACCTGAGACCTCTGAGGACCGTTCTAAGCTTGTTCACAGTTCGCAGAAGCTAAACTCTTGTGAATGCACTTCTGCAAAGTAATTGGGGGGAAACTGGCTACTATGCAGGGGGCACAGTTCTATTTTAGTGGATGCACCTGGTCCTGTGGATTATTCCTGTCTTTGAAAAGTACATAATATATACAGCAAGCTTGAATCCCTCATTTCCTGTGGGCTTCTGTTCAGGCAGTGTGTTGTAGAGAGAGAGACGAGTCCACATCTTTGTTTGTGTGTGTTGATGCACGGAGGAAGTTGGCAAGTGTGGAGTGTTGCTCAAGCCCAGAGGTCAGCGTGCTCTCCGAGAGCATCACAGCAGCAGGCCTTTGTTTTGGAGTTTGTTTTGCATTGATCGCTCTGTCATTGCAGGAAAGATGAGTTTCTCCACCACCAAATAATACAGAAAAGCAAAGCAAAGACCCAGATGCTTACAGGATGGAAGCTGGTGGTGTTTTTGTGCTAGTGATGTCTGATGCACAATATGGTGGTGTTTATGTGATATAGTGATGTCTGATGCACAATATGGATGCACAATATGGTGGTGTTTATGTGCTAGTGATATCTGCACAATATGTTGGTGTTTATGTGCTAAGTGATGTATGCACAATATGGTGGTGTTTATGTGATATAGTGATGTCTGATGCACAATATGGTGGTGTTTATGTGCTGTGATGTCTGATGCACAATATGGTGGTGTTTATGTGCTGCTGTGATGTCTGATGCACAATATGGTGGTGTTTATGTGCTATAGTGATGTCTGATGCACAATATGGTGGTGTTTATGTGCTATAGTGATGTCTGATGCACAATATGGTGGTGTTTATGTGCTGTGATATCTGATGAACAATATGGTGGTGTTTATGTGTTAGTGATATCTGATGCACAATATGGTGGTGTTTATGTGTTAGTGATGTCTGATGCACAATAACTGCTGGACAGAAATAATGTTAGATGCACAACTCTTCAACAATCATTGACTTTATTTGCATAGCACAGTCTCCTTCTGTTTTTCTCCAAATTATCAGTTTTTTGATGGGTCGAATCCACAAAGCCAGACATTTCCTTTAACTTGAATTCAACTAGTTGTTTTAAAGATTGAATCATTTCAATATCCTTAAGAAAACTTACTTCAGGAGGTCACTGTGCTCAACAGCAGGGTACCCCACACAGTGTAATAACCTGCGGGTAAACATTTGATCTAAAAGCGGAGATTCTCTGCTCTTCGCTGTGGATAGATGAAGCGGATATTTAAAGTGGGGTCGGGGTGATGGTTCTGCGTCTCCACAGCGAGGGCACACAAGGAGAATATTCCATCGGAGAGTTCCGTTCCTGCGACTAGGGAGCAGCATGTGCGAGTAAGTCTCGCGTCTCTGATTTATCACCACTGTCATTGAAATGGCTGCCAAAACGCATCTCTCATACAGGAGCCGCTATTTTTGCCTGCGATGTCTCATCACCCCCGTGTGACTATGGGAACGAGCAGCTCTGCGGGGAGGCTGGGAGAGGCTTTGCGTGCCAGAGTGCCACACTGAGGTTCCGCCGCCACCTGCCAGGCTCCATTTGGTGAGCACGCAGGAGGTGAACAACTAGCCTACTGTCTATCGGTGTGTCTGGCAGAGCAAGACTCCCTAAATGAAGAAAGAGTAGCCACACAATCGTAACTCTTTTATAATGAATAGTCAAAAAGAGTTAAGAGTGTGTGGCTACTCTGTCTTGAGTTATGATATTTTTCTAGCCAGCACCTCTGATTGGGGGTGTATTCCGTCACCCCGTTTATTAATACGAGATAAGAGTATGATTTCCCAGCACTGAAATGTTAGCATGTGCTTAGACTGGATGTGAAGAGAGGCTAGTAGCACTGTGGTTGTTTGTGTGTGTGCGTCGGCTGCGTTCATCTGTACGGAGGTGTCTGGACATGCACAAACGCATATGTGAGTGAGCAAGAGAGTGGAAGAGATAAGCACAATGCACGTTTGTTGAGGGAGCCACAGATTTTCTGGTACAGGTTTTCTGGTCACAATGATGCTTTCCTGTTATGTCCTATTTGGATGAAAACAGAGGCCTGATAAGCTTGGTTTGATTTGATTTGTATCTGAAATGGAAAGATAGTCATCTATGGAAAGAAAAATAGTCTCACAAAGAAAGTCCCACACCTGGATTTTGAATGTCACTCACACAACTGTGAAGTCCCTTCATCTTCAAGTTCAAGTGGTCCTGATGGTGACAGCATTTAGCTCATCCATTTTGATGCTATCTGTTCAATTCTTATCTCAAAGACTTTCAGGTTGCTTTTCAACTAGGACAGAAGTACGTATCTACAGATCTCAACTCCGGAAGCCCTCATTTCCTGTGATTTCAGCTGTGGTCTGAAGTCAAAGTCGTCTTTGCCTTTGTCAAACCAGCAAAGTGAACTTCCATTGTAGATAAAATAAGATGTTAACACTTTCTTTGGCAGCAGCGGCCATTTTAATCAACTCATTAGCAGTTTCCAGCAGACCGCTTTTGACAATTCTTTAATAGAGCATCCGTTGGTGTTGTAAACGACATATAACTCCATCAGTGGGCCTAATTTGTGAGTTTGATGGAGTCTTCGTCTTCACAATTCCAGTCTGGCACGCCTGCTTTTTATAAGGAGAGTAGAGAATGTGGCGGTGGGGATCTGGTCCTGTCCACTGCTGGGGGGACAGTGTAGTGAGGCGTTTGATCCCCCAGGTTTCTTTAATCTCCTTGGGGCACGTCGTCTGGACGATGGGAGGGCCGGACTGACTGCAGAGGGCCGACGACATGCTAAAGATCAGCTTTTCCCTGCCATGCCCTCCCGCAGATCAATTCATATCAGAGCGCTCGCCTAGCATCGTTATTGGTGCGCTAAGTTGCTCAGCAACCTGACACAGAGTTCTCACGTCCTGGCAGCGACCTATCGGCAGCCATTAACACGTCTCACATGCACAGCGTTTGCCAGCCTGGTTCGCTTCTCTCTCCCTCCCCTGCCGAGCTTTGTCATGTCTGCCAGGTTGTTAGGTTCGACTCCCCCATGCTTCATTTGTGAATGGAATATTAAGGGATGCTCTGAATGGCCTTGGCCTCTATGGCTGATTTCCTGTGTGGTTATTTTGGTCATGGTTTCACTTGTGTCTCAGTGCTTTGTGTATTATTAATTCTAAAGCATTCTCAAGACCAACACAGTTGTCCTTTTGCCCTTCCTCCATCTTGTTATTGGTGGATTTGTGTGTGCGGCAGGTGTTGTAGTGGTGGGCTGGCTGGTTTGAGTTCAGAAAGAAGACCATTTTAATTGCTGTTTTTGTGGTAGGAGCACAATTCCAAAATATTCATCCATTCACTAGGAATAACAGTAGATTGAGAGAAATTGCCTCCTGTTTGACCTCTCATCATCTGTTTGTTTGTTTGTTTGTTTGTTTGTTTGTCTCTATAGGTACAACCCGCGCCCCACGTGGAGGCGAGGTTCCTGGAGTAGATTACAACTTCCTGTCTGTGGAGGAATTTCTGAAGCTTGAACAGAGTGGGACTCTGCTGGAGATTGGATCATATGAAGGTGCATCTCGGTCTTGGTCTGAACAAACTATATATCCACATGCAGGGTCAAGGGGGGAAAATGCAGATTAGTACGCAATAGCGTCAGGCATTCAATGTCTATGAGTGTGTGATCACACAAACACAATTGCTGTCTATATATAGACATGCTGCCAACAATAGTTTTTTGATAAATGCAACCCTGAGAAATGTTCCTGCTTGCTGAAATTCATATTTAATGATTTAATGATGTGAACTCTTGGTATCTCATACAGGCAGCTCTGTCAATTTAAGCATGCTCACTGCATCTGAACAATGGCATCTCTCCAGCCTAGTGGAGCAAACAAATACTCACTGGCAGACATAGCCCCCCCCCCCCCTCCCCGCATTGAATTCAGCCACAAAAATCTGAAAAGGCTGTCTTGTCTTAAACTATGACTTGTCATTGGGTTGTATGCAGACAAAGATATTCACAAAAGACCCCTACCCACACACACACACACACACACACACACACACACACACACACACAGGTCATTCTATAATTTGGGTTACAGAAACCAAAAAAATGTAATGAGTTTTTATTATTAAACTTTTTTATGGTCATAGAACACACTTCAAAGTTAACATGACAATGATTTGCTGAGCTTAAGACTGTAAGACTTCAATTTTTGAAAAAAATGATGTCATAAAATAAATATCTGTCAACTCTGATAGAGACAAACTCGGTAAATTATATATATTTAGCAAATGTGATACATTTTTAAATTATGCCTTCCCTAAGAGAACTTTTGTCTCTACAGTCACTGTAGCAACTTTGAATTTGATAAGATTGCTACTTTTTTTCCTGAAATAACAAAAACAACACATTCCACTGACAAGCTTCCAAGAGGTGCATATTTTCTAAAAAAAATAAAAGGTAGCTTTTACATATATAGTTTTAAAAAAAGAAATTATGTGGTAAAAATATTAGTTGTAACACATCTGTATCTTCTGACATACATTTGAAAAAAAAAAAAAAAAACATATTTAGTCATCATTTTAAGAGCAAAATCTTAAATTAAAAGAGTTGACACTCAGAGTTGACAGCACATCATTGTCAACTCTGTTATCATTAATCTATGCAGAATTAACACCGAATTAACAGAGTTGACGATAACAGAGTTGACATTTCCCATCATTTTGTGGCTTAGCTCCACATCCTAACCTCAAACTAGTTACTCCATGATATGTATAAAACCAGAATTTCATGGCTTTTAAACATATTATTATTGTTTTTTAAAAATCGAGTGAGTTTCACTCCAATAACGCAATAACAGAGTTGACGAATAATTAATCTACTGTTGGTGTATCCTCAACATTTTGTTCAAATTAATGAGAAGAAGCTTAACATATCTCACTGCCTTTCCAGAGTTTCTTGTCAGAGGAATTGACATCTCTCTGTGTAGGCGTCATGCTTCATATTCAAAGTCTGTGTGGATTTTAAGCAGTTTTTTTAACAGAGTTAACAGAGTTGACAAGAACTTTAAGACAGACCAAATTTATATATTTGTTTAACTTAAATCTTGCATAATACAGAAAATAGCCATTGTATATAACTGATGTTATAACAGTTAGTAAATTAATCTCCAAAAAATAGTTTGTTAGACTTAACATAATGTTTAGCAAAGTTGAATGCATGACTGTAGTCGGAGACAGTCAATAATATGGGGTGTAGAAGTAATGAATTATAGAATGACCCACATACACACACTCACACACACATGCAAACACTATATATATATTTACACC